>NC_063197.1:33505081-33510081 GCF_017589495.1 Alosa alosa | reverse complement strand
AAGACCTTTGTGGCCATGACACAGTGAAGTACCCGCCACTGAAGGTCCCCAGACCTTTTGGTATGGGGGCTTGTACAGTACCCTCCATGATGGTGACAGATCTTTACTGCCCCCAGAATGACCCTCCATTTTGTGTCAACCCTCCCCTTAAGCACATTAGCATTAGCAGATTTCACAATAGCATTATACAACATCTTTCTGTCCATTGATGTAAAATGTATATCAAGCATCCCCTTAAAAGAAAGCAGTGTCCCTGTAGAGGCGCATGTGGGGCTTTTGGGGTAATAATGAACCGAAAGGGGACCTCAAAAGGGCCCCCCATCCAGAACATGATTGATGAACCTTAATAGACAGTCAGGAAGACCTGCCTTTAGGTTCTCAATATGCCCTCCACTACCCTTTCTGACCTGCAGCCCAAAGAGGACACCAGGTCAAGGACAGAGCCAGCCGCCTATCAGCCAGGTTCAGCAGGTGGCCAAGTGTTGTTATTTTGCCCCAGTGAAAGAGACACAATGTTTTTGATATGTCACCCCTCCATTGTCCAGAAAGGATTAAAGAACAAAGGTTCATTGAGGCCATAATGTTCGAACGCGGACACCCTAAAGTGTCCCCAGGGCCTCAAAGACTGAGCTATTGAAACTTGTTGGCTCAGTTTGAGTTTGAACAGTGGCAGTGTGTGGCACCAGGAACAGCTGTCGATCCAAACGCATCTCAGTCCTTGTTCTCAGCATTGCCAGACCGAAATCCACCCATGGTAGATCAGTCCCAGATAGCAGCTTCTGGGCGGACTGCAGCCTCATTGCCTTTAACCTTACTGGCCAGATGGATGCCCCCCTGCCCCCCTCAGCCAGGGGGTAAGTAAAGGACTGGAGGTAGCCACGGTTCCCATCCCAGAAGAAGTTCACAAAGCTTTTTCTGTAAGGAGGCGACAAGCTCAGCTGGCGGGTTAAATACAGTCAATCTGTGCCACAGCATGGACGCTGCCAAATTATTGACTACCAACACCCGCCCCTCTGAACCCACAA
The DNA here is from genome assembly GCF_017589495.1 of Alosa alosa. NCBI lineage: Eukaryota > Metazoa > Chordata > Actinopteri > Clupeiformes > Clupeidae > Alosa > Alosa alosa. Next base: position 33,509,056 of record NC_063197.1, on the reverse strand, counting down.
TTGGGTCGAATCCACTCCCACCTCAGCAACCTCCCCAGCACCTTATCAGCCAGCCCCTTCCCAGTTCCCTCTGGATGTACTGCTCTGTGCCGAAGAAGACTCCCAGGATCTTAAGCCCGGCCCCTGCCCCACTGACAGTGCACGGGTAGTGTGTGGCACTGCCACGCCTGCCACCACCCTAGCAACAGGGACAGACTCTTTCCTCCCAGTTCACTCTGCAGAGGTGCCCCTTTGAAACAGGTCCAGATAGGCCAACACACTCCCTATGTCCCCTGTGAGCATTATGATAAGTGTAATGTCGTCCGTGATAAGCAAGAAGCTTTGTTGTTATTGCGCTCCTTGCAGAAGTCTGAACCGAGAGCCCCTGCAGAGAGGGAGATAGAGAGGGAGATAGAGAGGGAGGGAGAGAGGGAGGGAGAGAGAGATAGAGAGAGGGAGGGAGAGAGAGGGAGATAGAGAGGGGGAGGGGGAGAGAGAGAAAGAGTGAGAGAGAGAGAGAGAGAGAGAGAGGGAGAGAGAGAGCGGGAGAGAGAGAGAGGGAGGGAGAGAGAGAGGGAGAGAGAGAGGGAGGGGAGAGGGAGAGAGGGAGATAGAAAGAGAGGGAGAGGGAGAGAGAGAGAGAGGGAGGGAGAGAGTGACATAGAGAGAGGGAGGGAGAGGGAGAGAGAGAGAGAGAGGCAGAGAGAGAGGGAGAGGGAGAGAGAGAGGGAGAGAGAGACACAACAAGAAGTGAGAGAGGAAGGGACAATGAAGACTTAAAAGAATAAGAGGGTGAAAGAGAAAGTGATTGAGAGAGAGAATGAGAGAAAGACAGAATGAGAGAGAGAGGGAAAGAGAGAAAGAGAGAGAGAGAGGGGGAAAGAGAATGAGAGAGAAAGAGAGAATGTAGCTATTTGGAAGCAGGCGTTGGGAAGTGAGGAGTCGCTGATGTGGGAGATTCCAGCTGAATTCCTGGGCAGAGGACAGCCGAGCGAGAGCTCTGCTCCGGCCGCCATGTTGCTCTGGGCCAGACCGCGCTGGCTCGCCAAGCCACCACAAAACTTGTAAATAACTTCAGACTCCCATTTGAAAAAAGCACAAAAAGGAAATAAATCAATCATTTCTGTTGAGCTGAGACGGGAAGAGATGTTTCACTTTCCAAAATACCTCTCCGCGGCAGAGACGGCTCAGCGAGTGGACGGCTCAGCGAGTGGACGCCACGTTCATCTGAGCCGGCGCGAGGCGCACGGAGAGTGAGCTGCCTGTTAGCTGTCCGGTGAGAAATGGGGTAAACAGAGATCCAAACAACAACAAACCACAACCCCCCCACACACAACCCCCCCCCCCACACCCTGAGCCATGACCAAGGGGAGCCAACATGGAATGAGGGAGAAAATCTGACCAACACAGCTTGGCCCATCTCTTCTGTGGAAGCAGGCTAGACACACACATACAATGCCATGGACACTGCTACAGTGCAGAGTGTGTGTGTGCAGGCTAGACACACACATACAATGCCATGGACACTGCTACAGTGCAGTTTGTGTGTGTGCAGGCTAGATACACACATACAATGCCATGGACACTGCTACAGTGCAGAGTGTGTGTGTGCAGGCAAGACACGCATACAATGCCATGGACACTGCTACAGTGCAGAGTGTGTGTGTGCAGGCAAGACTGCGCGATACAATGCCATGGACACTGCTACAGTGCAGAGTGTGTGTGTGCAGGCAAGACACGCATACAATGCCATGGACACTGCTACAGTGCAGAGTGTGTGTGTGCAGGCAAGACACGCATACAATGCCATGGACACTGCTACAGTGCAGAGTGTGTGTGTGCAGGCTAGACACACACAGAATGGCATGGACACCTGGACATCTCTACCACTGGACATCTATACCACTGCAGCATCTCTACCACTGGACATCTCTAGCACTGCAGTGTCTATACCAGGGGTCCCCAACCTTTATGTACCATGGACCGGTTTGATTCCTATTTTTTCCGATGGACGGGGAAGCGTCGGGGTTCCATGTTCCATATGTGTTGTGCATGCATTACTTGAAAAGAACTAGCTCCAGCTATGTATGAACAGTGAAGGTAACGATCTCTTGTGAAAAACGTGAACTTGAAGAAGTGAAAATTGAACAATATGAACTATGAATATTGAACAACTTGGAAGCTAAAGTGTGAACATGCTTAACAAAATATGGGAACAAAACATGGGAACTAAACGTGCATTACGAATATAATCAGTGTGAGCCCTGCTTGTTTCCCCTGCAACAAGAAGCTTCCATCTGGGGGTGATGGAAGACAGTGACACCCTCAGTGTGTTTTGAAATGTCCAGTCGATTAGCACTTGTCTAGTTGCAGTCATTGCGAAAACCCGGCCTCACATAGGCCTACATAATGGTGGGAAACGTTTTAAGCGCTTTTAATGGCTCGGGATATTTATTCTGCTTTTGGTTTTGATCAAAAACCCGCCAGAGAGGTTTCTTTATATTACACTCTTAAGACCACCGTCATTTTTCACCACTCATTGGTTTGCCGTGGATCTTTGGAGGATGGAAGTAACGCCAAACTCATTTGAAAGCTAAACAAGGTGATCGCACACCAGCTGCAAGAGAAAGGGCCCTGCCTCAGTCTCTCCCAAAACCCCACTACTGTTTGGAACATATCAAATACACCGGTCCTTTCGTCGTCCCCAACAAATCAAGCTTGGCTTTAAATGCAGCGACTTTATCTGCCAGTTTAAAGACAGTCGTCATTCTCCCTGGAGTGACAGGTTGAGGTCATTAAGCAAACCCAAATATGTCACACAGGTAAGCGAGTTTGACACCCAGCCCTCATCACTAAAATATGCAGCTAACGGTGACTTTTTTTTTTTCTCATAACTCAAACACTCTGGCCAGTGACCTGCTAAAGATGCTTGTTTTTGTTGCTCATTTAGCAGTTTAGCTGCCCTGGTGGACACTACCGTTCAGCCAAGAACTGGATCAAGTGAAGTGAGCTGACCTGAGGTGGCGCGAGTGCTGAAGGCACATGTAAAAAGTGTTGAAGGCTGACAGACAGGCGAAGAAAATAGACCTTGCAAACATGGGTAATCAAACAACTGCATATAGGCTCATGCCATGTAAAACGTGACATTATTAAGTAATTAAATTTAGTTTAGTTTGCATGCATTTTTTTTAAACTCATGTCGTAGGCTACGGCCCGGTGGTTGGGGACCGCTGGTCTATACCACTGGACATTTCTACCACTGGACATCTATACCACTGCAGTGTCTATACTACTGGACATCTATACCACTGCAGCATCTCTACCACTGGACATCTATACCACTGCAGCATCTATACCACTGCAGCATCTCTACCACTGGACATCTATACCACTGCAGCATCTCTACCACTGGGTGTGTGTGTATGTGTGTGTGCGTGCGTGTGTGTGTGTGTGTGTGTACGTACGCGTGTGAGGCCATGTGTGATCCATAAATCAGGTCAGGCCTCTGAGGAAGCCCAGAATAGGCCGCGGCTGTCTGACCGCTGTGCTCCGCGCTGACAGACGTCCACAAACACACACAGACACACACACACACACACACACACAGGCTAGGGAAGGGAGTGTCCACCCCCGGTGGTTAGGGGCAGGAGGCTGGTGCCCAGAATAGCGTGCGCCACTGCTCCCCTCTGCCAGACAAAACCACCCTAAAGTGCCTTCCTGCCCCAGCGCACACACACACACACACACACACACACACACACACACACACACACACACACACACCACACACACACACACACACACACACACACACACACCGACACACACACACACACACCCACACACACACACACACACCGACACACACACACACCGACACACACCCACTGACACACACACACACACACACCGACACACACACCGACACACACACACACACACAACCGACACCGACACACACACACACACACCGACACACACACAGACACACACACC
>NC_063197.1:33465081-33482581 GCF_017589495.1 Alosa alosa | reverse complement strand
GTAGTGTATTATTATGACAATTGATGACCTAATGTCTAACTCATTCAATATTTCCACATAATAATGTGTGTCTATAATGTGTGCATGTGCAAATATTATTGATGATATAACAACCTTCTTCATCGATATATGCAATGGCGATATATATGGTCTAAAATTAATATCATTGATTGTTGTTTTAACAATGTGCAGAATTGACATAATGTCAGTATTTAAAATTACTTATGGGGGAAAAAAAACACCGAAATCACGCATTGAAGACTGATACATTCCCGGAGGTGTATCGCGGGGAAGCCCCTGGCTGCAGCAGAGCAAGTAATCGCGTGATCACTAGTAGATTACAACATACATCGCGCGCCAATGTTTATTTTTGTGCAGCGAGAGTAGCAGCCTATCACGGCTACTTCTGTTCAATAGCATTGACAGTCCGTTTTTTTTCTACGGTATTATATGGAGAAAACATTAGCCTTTGGTATTTTAATAGTCCAGTTGTAAACAAAATTATTCTCATAGCAACTCTTTTAGCCAAACTCTTTTGCGACCTCTCGCCCACCGTAATATTGTGTATGAGTGTGGTAATGTAATTTTACATGTGCATGTGCGTGTGTGTGTGCGTAATATTATTATAATGAGGAGATAATTAATGATGATACATAAATGATGATATTATGTGTGTGTGTGCACATGATACGTAATGTGTGTGCATGTGTGCGTAATGTAATAATACATGTGTGCATAATATAATTATTATTATTGTGAGTATTGTGTGTGTGTGTGTGTGTGTGTGTGCGTAATGATAATGTGTGTGTTATTGCGTGTGTGTGTGTGTGTGTGTGTGTGTGCATGTGTGTATGCATTTTATGCATGTATTATTATTAATTGCGTAATACATGTGTGTGTGTGTGTGTGTGCATGTGTGTGTGTGTGTGCGTGTGCGTGTGTGTGCGTGTGTGCATGTGTGTGTGAGTGTGTGTGTGTTCATGTGTGTGTGTGTGTGTGTGTGAGTGAGAGGCACGAGAGGTGCGGTGGTGGAGTACCCCGTATTTGCACTGGCGAGACTTGACTCCGTACTGGAAGCGACACTGCTCGTCCGCATCGTACACCTGCCCAGGTGCGGTGGACGGGTACACAAATTCCTGCTTGGGGGGGATGTTGTTTAGGCACGAGCCCATGCCTGAGCTGCAACACACACCACAGCAACACACGTCAAAACCACACACACACACACACACACACACACACACACACACACGCCTGAGCTGCAACACACACCACAGCAACACAAGTTCATACACACACACGTCAGAGCACACACACGCCTGAGCTGCAACACACACCAAGCACAGCAACACAAGTTCATACACACACACGTCAGAGCACACACACATATACACGCCTGAGCTGCAACACACACCAAGCACAGCAACACAAGTTCATACACACACACACACACGTCAGAGCACACACACACACACACACGCCTGAGCTGCAACACACACCAAGTACAGCAACACAAGTTCATACACACACACGTCAGAGCACACACACACACACACACGCCTGAGCTGCAACACACACCAAGCACAGCGAACATACACAACAACAACGCACACACAAAACTTTAGTCAAATCACGGCTGATTGAGTCACCGGATAGATAACTGTGCAGTTGATTGGTGGACTGATTGAATAACTGAATAACTGTTAAATGATAAACTGAATGTGTGATTGATTAAGGGATTGAGGGAAATGCGAGTCTTACTCAGGAAGTTGGTGATGTAATCGCGGCTGCAGGCAGACCACACGAAGGGGTTGGTCTTCATGGTGATAATACGGCCATCAGCGGCGTCTCTGACTCTCGCGGGGAACGCCGCGTTCCCCACGCCGTAAATTGATTCATCCCAAACCTGACCACATCGGAGACGGAGAGGACACTTTTACTCTAAATACATCTTGAAATCTGTGTGTCTGTGTGTGTGTGTCTGTGTGTATGTGTCTGTGTGTGTGTGTGTGTCTGTGTGTGTGTGTGTCTGTGTGTGTGTAGGAGAGAGAGAGAGACAGAGAGAGTTAGATAGATACAGTAAGGGGGTTAGAGTGAGTGAGTGACAGAGAGAGTGAGAGAGAGAGAGAGTGGAGGGTGAGAATGATTGGGTGTGTGTGTGTGCGTGTGTGTATGTGTGTGTGTGTGTGTGAGAGAGAGTGGAGAGGTAATGCGTGAAGGTGTGTGTGTGTGTGTGTGTGTCTTCATGTATTGTCCTATCGTGTGTTTGTGTGTGTGTGTGTCCCTCCACGTGTATCCCTATCTTGTGTGTGTGTGTGTGTGTGTGTGTGTGTGTGTGTGTGTCCTCACGTGTGTCCTATCTCGTGTGTTTGTGTGTGTGTGCGTGTGTGTCCTCACATGTGTCCTATCTTGTGTGTGTGTGTGTGTGTGTGTGTCCTCACGTGTGTCCTATCTTGTGTGTGTATGTGTGTGACCTCACGTGTGTCCTATCTCTTGTGCGTGTGTGTGTGTGTGTCTGTGTGCGTGTGTCCTCACGTGTGTGCTTGTGTGTGTGTGTGTGTGTGTGTGTGTGTGTGTGTGTGTGTCCTGTGCGTGTGTGTGTGTGTGTGTGTGTGTCCTGTGTGTGTGTGTGTGTGTGTGTGTGTGTGTGTGTGTATGTGCGAGTGTGTCCTCACGTGTGTCGTATCTCGCGTGTATGTGTGTGACCTCACGTGTGTCCTATCTCTTGTGCGTGTGTGTGTGTGTGTCTGTGTGCGTGTGTCCTCACGTGTGTGCTTGTGTGTGTGTGTGTGTGTATTGTGTGTATGTCCCAATAGTATTGTGTGTGTTATTATTGTGTCCTGTGTGTGTGTGTGTGTATTATTATTGTCCTGTGTGTGTGTGTGTGTTTGTTTGTGTGTGTGTGTGTGTGTATGTCCTGTGTGGTATTATTATTGTGTGTGTGTTGTTTGTGTGTGTGTCTGTGTGTGTGTGTGTGTGTGTGTGTGTGTGTGTGTCTGTGCGTGTGTCCTATCTCGTGTGCGATGGTGAAGGCGGTGGCCAGGCCAATGTCCTCATTAATACTGCAGCTCCGCTCCGGCTCACACATCCCGCCTACTGGAGCCAGACCTGACCGACACACACACACACACACCACACACACACACACACACACACACACACAAACAAGTCAGAGAGCACACACACACACACACACACACTTCAGAGCACACACACACATCCCACCTACTGGAGCTAGACCTGACTGACACACACACACGTCAGAGCACACACACACACATCCCACCTACTGGAGCCAGACCTGACCAACACACACACACACACACACACGTCAGACACACACACATCCCACCTACTGGAGCCAGACCTGACCAACACACACACACACACAGGCGCGTCGGATACACACGCACACACACAGGTCGGAGGACACACACACACACACTTCAGGAGCACACACACATCCACCTGCTGGAGCCGGACCTGACCGAGACACACCACCGTCGTCACACACACACACACATCCCACCCTGGCGGACCGGACCTGACTGAGCACACACACACACACACACACACAGGATCAGGTACGCACACATACACACACACGTCAGACAGCACACACACATCCCACCTGCTGGTCGGTCTGACCAACACACACACACACACACACACGTCAGAGAACACACACACAACACACATCCCCAGAGATCCTCTCCTCGGATCACAGAAACGCACACAAACGCACACACACAGGGCATCTCTGCTAAAGGAACGTTAAACCGGTCTTTTAATGGACATGTATGTATGTCACAGAAACACACACAAACACACACACACACACACACACATCCCCTCTACTAAAGAACATTAAACAGTCTTTATATGGATATATATATATAACATCATACCTAATGTCCCACATGGCTTGTTCTTGTAGATGCAGATGTCATACCTGCAGATCCAATAAAATCATTTATCAGTGAGCATGTGCCCCACAGCATCCATCATGTACGCCACACACACACACACACACACACACACACAAACACACACAAGCACACACACACACACACACACACACATAAAAAAAAATAGCGATAAATAAGCAAATGTAGGTGCATAGCTATATAGTTGGACACTCAAATCAGTGTTGATGGTTGACAAAAAGGGCCTTTGCATGCTTTTGTACAAAACAATAACATACAGACGATAAAAGGAAATTTAAAAAGCAGGTTAACAGTACCGGTATTACCAAGTTGACGATCGCTGAATCAGCATCAGAATCAATGTTACCACATAAACGGATGTGATTAGACCTGTTTTTCGGTGTAACCTTCTGACGTTCCGCATAAACCGAATTCACAGACACTAACAATGTGTGTGTGTGTGTGTTTTATCACTCATGAGAAAATATACAGGTGTGTTTTAGAGTGTTCATTGCATGAGTCACAAGGAAGCCTTTTTAGGATTACAAGTGTGTATGTGCATGCGTGTGTGTGCACATGACATGAGTCATGGTAAATGTTATAAGTGTGTGTGCTTATTTGTGTGTGTGCGTGTGTGTGTGTGTGTGTGACGTGACGACATGTGTGTGTGTGTGTGTGTAATGTGCCAATTATTGTGTGTGTGTGTGTGTGTGTGTGTGTGTGTGTGTGTGTGTGTGTGTGTGTGTGAGTGAGCTGCGGTCACCTCGTGATTAGCACGGCGGTGTCGTGGTGTGCGATGCCGTTATCAGGGATGGCGTTGCCGTTGCCGTTGCGGTGCAGTATGGACTTCTGCCACTTACAGAAGCTGTCCAAGGACTTCCCCGCGTGGTGGTTGACCTCTAAGGTGGGCTGGCAGGAGGAGAAGACGCAAACCCAGTGACACACACACATCAGCGGAGGAACAAAAGGTCAACATGAGCACACACACATCAGCGGAGGAACACAAGGTCAACATGAGCACACACACATCAGTGGAGGAACACGAGGTCAACGTGAGCACACACACACACATCAGCGGAGGAACATGAGGTCAACATGAGCACACACACACACATCAGCGTAGGTACACAAGGTCAACATGAACACAGCACACACACATCAGCGGAGGAACACGAGGTCAACATGAGCACACACACACATCAGCGGAGGAACATGAGGTCAACATGAGCACACACACACACATCAGCGTAGGTACACAAGGTCAACATGAACACAGCACACACACATCAGCGGAGGAACACGAGGTCAACATGAGCACACACACACACATCAGTGGAGGAACATGAGGTCAACATGAGCACACACACACACATCAGCGGAGGAACACGAGGTCAACATGTACACACACACATACACATCAGCGGAGGAACATATGGTCAACATGAGCACACACACATCAGCGGAGGAACATATGGTCAACATGAGTTAAAGTTCAGAAACATCACAACGCAGTAATTACTCTGATCCCTGTCCTTCCACTCATATAACAAACAGTTATTCAGTTACTGGTCAGTGTGGTCTCGCATTGCACGGTCTCGTTCAAGCCCTACCTGAAGGGCTGTTGGACATTTCTTTCTGGACATTTTTTTCTGGATTTGCCTGCGCTGAAACAATGAAAAGTGACCTAGCCTTTCTCAACTCATTCATCCTAGTTAGGACATTAACCAATTTGCTAGAATCTGACTCTGGCCACAGAGCTGGAGCCAGGTGCATTGTGGGTAAAGGCAAGACACAAGGCCAGCTTGAATGCCAAACAGCCTGCTATAACAGACAGCGTCAGCCAGGAGGACATGCTTTTGATTGGTTGCAGACAGCGTCAGTGAGGGGGAAAAGCTTTTGATTGGTTGCAGACAGCGTCAGTGAGGAGGAAAAGCTCCTGATTGGCTGTAGCTGGGATTCAATCCTTAACACAGCCGTCTCCCCCCACCCCTCTCCCTCCTCTCCTCTCCCCTCCTCCTCTCCCCTCCTCTCCTCTCTCCTCCCCACTCTCCTCACCTCCTCTCATCTCCTCTCCACTCTCCTCTTCTTTCCTCTCCCTCCCTATTCTCTCCTCTCTTCCTCTTTTCTCTCCTCTCCCCTCTGCTCCCCTCCTCTCCCCTCCTCTCCTCTCTCCTCCCCTCTCCTCTCATCTCCTCTCTCCTCTCCTCGTCTATTCTAGCCTCCTCAGTCGCTGCCAAAGCCTCAGCTTTTGTTCTGTTGGCTGGGCTTTGGGGTCCTCTCTCAGCTGTGGGCAAATCTGCTTGTAGAACTGTTTTTATCTCGCTGTGGAAAAACAGCTAGCAGTACCAGGCATAGCTATTGCCTCATTTAGCAGACAGCACAGTTCTGGAACAAATTACAGATGGTAAATGTAAAATAATTCTCAATAATTCCCAGTCATTAGCGTTACTGCTGCATCAGCTATGCAGCCCCCCCCACCCTGAACTCACTGCAATATTACATGAATTACATGGCAGAGTCCGTTTCCCACAGCAGGGTACAGCTGCAGCGCTCATCCGGCGAGGGGCCCAGGCTACCCAGACAGGACCTTTCAACCGCTCTCTAATAGAGAAACAGTCGACCGCTCTCTAGAGAAACAGTCAACCATTCTAGAGAAAATCAACCACTCTTTAGAAACAGTCAACTGCTCTCCTCTAGAGAAACAGTCAACCGCTCTAGAGAAAATCAACCGCTCTACTCTAGAGAAACAAGCAACCGCTTTAGAAACAGTCAACCACTCTAGAGAAATAGTCAATCTCTCTACACTGGCGAAGCAGGTGAAGCGTATGCTACCTGTGTGTGTATAGCCTGTGTGTGTGTATAGCCTGTGTGTGTATATAGCCTGTGTTGAGGCTGGACAGATAAGAATCTTCTGTGCTCCTGCTTCCTGGCAAATATGCTAACGTTAAAGTGGGTTCAAACCCAGTTAATATGTCCATGTTATGCTAAACTACTTCAATCCTAGCTAGTACAGTATATCAACACCTAATGCTAAAGTGGGTTCAATCCCAGCTAGTTTATCAACACATAACGCTAAACTGTGTTCAGTTCCAGCTAGCATATCTACACTTACTGCTAAAGTGGGTTCAATCCCAGCTAGTATATCAACACATAACGCTAAAGTGGGTTCAGCTAGCATATGTACACCTAATGCTAAGATCATGGGTTCAGTCCCAGGGAGCACATAGCCCACTGATAACCTGGATACCACACCTGTACTGTAGCTGGTTATGATAACCTGGATACCACACCTGTACTGTAGCTAGTTTTAATAACCTGGATACCACACCTGTAATGTAGCTAGTTTTGCTAACCTGGATACCACACCTGTAATGTAACTAGTTTTGCGAACCTGGATACCACACCTGTTCTGTAGCTGGTTTTTATAACCTGGATACCACACCTGTACTGTAGCTAGTTTTGATAACCTGGATACCACACCTGTACTGTAGTTAGTTTTGCTAACCTGGATACCACACCTGTACTGTAGCTAGTTTTGCTAACCTGGATACCACACCTGTAATGTAGCTAGTTTTGCGAACCTGGATACCACACCTGTCCTGTAGCTGATTTTGATAACCTGGAGACCACATCTGTCCTGTAGCTGGTTTTGAAGAATAAACTCGACTCAAAGTGTCAACATACCTGGTCCTCCATCAGCAGGATGAGCCGAGTAACTACAATATTCACAGCGTTCCCCAGGCTAGAATCATGGAAGAGTTTGGCAACCTGACCTCCAGGGAAACAAGAAAAGACCAGTCTTAAAAGGCAGGGGGCACAAGAAAAGACCAGTCTTAAAGGGCAGGGGGCACAAGAAAAGACTAGTCTCTTAAAGGGCAGGGGGCACATCGAGACCAGTCTTAAAGGGCAGGGGGCACAAGAAAAGACCAGTCTCTTAAAGGGCAGGGGGCACATCTGGGCCTGTGGGGGTCACTGTGGTGCAGAGGTGAAGCAGTAGGCTACTGTTTGATATCCGTCTGTTTCGCCACCACATGGAAATAAATACTGCAGACAATAACATCAAGAACACAAAGCCTGTTTACAGTAATCAAAATCTTAAAACATCAAGAATACATACTTCAACTATGAGACTTAATATCTAATCTGAGACTTAATATCTAATCTATACAGTGGATACGTCCATGTACAAACTGTTTTGAGCTTGTACAGAATTTCTGCTGTGATTTAACTGCATGTGAAACTTACAACATTCATCACGGCCAAGATGTACTGCTCGATGTCCCTGCGGCCATGGTAACCGACCATCATCTTGTCGATACGACTAGCGTCTCCGTGGTGGCGACTCACCCGGCTTTGCCCACGGAAGCTGACCCGAGCCATCTGATTGCCGAGCTCTTCAGCGTCTTGCCACCACCCATAGCGATCTTCCTGGCTTCTCATCTACAGGTCAAGCACGGTGTCATGTTAAACTCTTCAACATGCACACACACACGCACGCGCACACACACACACACGCTGTCCGCGGCGCACTCATCTGCGCACATACACACACACACAGGCGGACACACATGCGCTTGCTGGCGCGTACTGCGCGCATGCACGCACTGCGGCACACACCGCGCCCGCACCGCACACACACACACACACACACACACACACACACACACACAGACGGACACACACACGCACACACACACACGCGCATACACACACACACACTCACACACGCGCACTCACGCGCACGCACACACACACAGATGGACACACACGCACACTCCTCAACAAGCATGAGTCCCCCTTTATAGGGACGTTACAGAGAGCCGTCTACGGATCTAAGACTAATAACCGCTACAGTAGGTCCAACCGTTTTGTACGCCACTGTACATGTGTCTGTAGAATATTGTATGTATGGTGCAGAACGATGTGTAGAATGTGTAGAATGTTGTACGTATGGTGCAGAACGATGTGTAGAATGTGTAGAATGTTGTACGTATGGTGCAGAACGATGGGTAGAATATTGTACGTATGGTGCAGAACGATGTGTAGAATGTGTAGAATGTTGTACGTATGGTGCAGAACGATGTGTAGAATATTGTACGTATGGTGCAGAACGATGTGTAGAATGTGTAGAATGTTGTATGTATGGTGCAGAACGATGTGTAGAATGTGTAGAATGTCACACTATAGAATGTTGTAGTAGAGTATAGATAGTAATATGATATAGAATGTAACCTTGACCGATTTTATTTGCCTATGGTGGGAAAATTTGAATGAAATTCTGAAAGCAATTCAGAAAAGCTCCATTCCAAGTGTTGCGTAGCATCTCGTACGTACCGATGACGCCACATGACTGGTCCAGGTACTGGTGTCTCAGCGACGACCTCTTGTAGACCACGTGGGGACGCCCCTCGCGGCCCTCGATGCTTGTGAGGTTCTCCGGGGAACCAAGGGGCTCGATGAGGAACTCCTCACCCCCAGCCACGATCACCCCTCTCTGGAGGAGGCCATAGCAAAGACGATTACAGGAGCGTTGGGGAGTGTGTGTGTGTGTCTGTATGTGTGTAGTTTGTGTGTGTGTGTGTGTGTATATGTATGCGTGTGTGTGTATGTGTGTGTGTGTGTGTGTGTGTGTGTGTGTGTGTGTGTGTGTGTATGTGTGTGTATGCGTGTGTGTGTGTGTGTGTGTGCATGTGTGTGTGTGTGTGTGTGTGTGTATGTGTGTGTGAGCCCCTGATGGGTATGAAACTGTCAGAAAACATAGTGTCCCAGCATAGTGTTCCAGCATAGTGTGTGTGTGTGTGTGTGTATGTGTGTGTGTGTGTGTGTATATGTGTGTGTGTGTCCCAGCATAGTGTGTGTGTGTGTGTGTCTGTGTGTGTGTCCCAGTTTAGTGTGTGTGTGTGGGTATATATGTGTGTGTGTGTGTGTGTGTGTGTGTGTGTGTATGTCCCAGCTGGAGGCCTCTTCAGCTGGACCTCCTGAGCCCCTCCTGGGGCCTTTGGACATTTCTATACTCAACGAGACAATCAGATCAGCCCTCATACACTGGGCTGACCAAAACACACACACACACACACACACACACACACACACACACACACACACACATACAGACGCACATACACCAGCCAGGTGGGTACCCCAGTGCGGGCCAGAACTGCAATCCAGGTCACGTCTGCCATCTGCAAGCTGCTTGGTGCTTCAAGGGCGTTTTCCGAGAGAGACAAGGAGACCCCCCTTCCCCCAAACACCCCCAACTTCCTCCTCGGCCTCTTTGGCTGGGACACCGGTGCAGTCGAAAGCGCCGTGTTTCCTCCAGGCCTGTCTGCACTAGACTCCACAGGTCCAGGAGCACGTAATCCTGTTATACGTTTAGTGATGCCCCCGTAGTTCCCTCTGGCAGAATTAAGATATGCTGTTCTGACCACCAGTAATTATCCATAGACGTTATTAATGCCTTGGTGAGCATGTTTAATCCTCAGCGTATTTACCTATGCTATTACACCAAACCACTCGTAATTAGTGCAAACGGATTAAAATGCCAGTGTAAGCATTCTGTGTGTAACGGGGGGCGAAGGGGAGGAAGCATCACAAGTACCTACTGACCAAGTTCCGGCGTGCAGATCAAGTGCATGTAGTTACCTAAATAACTCTTTTATTTATTATCATTTTTATTAGTATTATTTCATTTAGTATTATTTTTTATTAGTATTAGTATTATTATTTGCTTGTTTGTCTTTCTTTCTGTAAAGCACTTTGTGCTAGAAAATTGCTCTACTTATAAAATGTATTATGATTATTAGCATTATTACTGCATTTTATCATTACAGATGGAGAGTGGCCAAGCCTGGCAGGTTTGGACTGTGTTAGCGCAGGTGCATTTGCACGCTAGGAGGTTTGGACTGTTTTAGCGCAGGTGCATTTCCACGCTAGGAAGTTAGGACTGTGTTAGCGCGTTTGGACTGTGTTAGCGCAGGTGCATTTCCATGCTAGGAGGTTTGGAAAGTGTTAGCGCAGGTGCATTTCCACGCTAGGAGGTTTGGACTGTGTTAGCGCAGGTGCATTTCCACGCTAAGAGGTTTGGACAGTGTTAGCGCAGGTACATTTGCACGCTAGGAGGTTTGGACTGTGTTAGCGCAGGTGCATTTCCACGCTAGGAGGTTTGGACAGTGTTAGCGCAGGTGCATTTCCACGCTAGGAGGTTTGGACAGTGTTAGCGCAGGTGCATTTGCACGATAGGAGGTTTGAACAGCACCGGGCATGTCACAGCATGCTGCAATTCCAGACCACATCCATCATTAAGATTCAAAACACCTGTTTCAGTGTCTGTGTGTGTGGTGTGGTGTGTGTGTGTGTGTCAGTGTCTGTCTGTCTGTCTATGTGTGTGTGTGTGTGTGTGTGTGTGTGTGTCTGTCTGTGTGTGTGTGTATGTGTGTGTGTGTGTGTGTGTGTGTAGGGGGTCTGGGCATGTGTGTGTGTGTGTGTGTGGGGGGGGGGGTCTGTGCATGTGTGCATATCTCCCAGACTGCAACAAGATATCAGTGCTTTGTTTCCAACAGCTGTGTCCACAAAGACACATTTGATCTACAGATCTGTTTGCTATTAGACGCTGATGGGAAACATTTTCTCTTTTTTCACAACACAAACTAAAACGTTGTTTTCCCTCTTTCGACCAGTGCTGACGTGCCAACACTGGGCTCAAGGTTACGTCTGAATTAGCAATTATCTCCTTGTGTGCAGCTGTAAGCGAACTCAGGCAAGGCTACGCACACACACACACACACACACAGAGGCTCCCCAGACAGGTGCAGGTGTGCACGGCTCTTAATCTAAAACAGGTGTGAGTGAGCAGTCCCCATTAAAAGGGAGTGCATCATTGCCACCGTGGCCTTGTGTCTGCTCTAGGGGGTCCATGCCTTGAACCTTGGGAAGCATGTTGAGATGTACGCAGCTGGCGCTATCCGAATCTGTAAAACTTACGCTTTTATAACACTATCAAGTCGATATTGTAAATTATTACAAGGGCCAAAGGCACAATGGTGGCAGCTGGGAATTGAACCCACAACTTTTCAGGCAACCAAATAGTAACCGAACTCCTTAGCCACTATAATACCAGCGCCCCCTAGAGCTGTGGAGTGGACTCACTATGCCAGCAGCGCCCCCTAAAGCTGAGGAGTGGACTCACCAGGCCCCTATGCTAGCAGCGCCCCCTAAAGCTGTGGAGTGGACTCTCCAGGCCCTTATGCTAGCAGCGCCCCCTAAAGCTGAGGAGTGGACTCACCAGGCCCCTATGCCACCAGCGCCCTCTAAAGCTGTGGAGTGGACTCACCAGGCCCTTATGCTAGCAGCGCCCCCTAAAGCTGAGGAGTGGACTCACCAGGCCATCACAGTTGCTGAGGGCGACCTGGCTGGAGTGGTCCTGATGCTGCAGGTGGCCGGTGTAGTGGCAGCTGGGTGCGTAAGGGTGACTCCAGGCCAGCCGGCCTCGGCTCCAGTACTCCACGCGGAACTGGCGCGACAGCAGCCCCGTCTGCAGCGTCAGGTTCAGGAGGAAGCTGCTGTGCTGCGTGGCCAGCTGGTAGTACAGCTGCGCGTCGGCGGCGTCGTCCTCCACACCGCTCTCGCTGGCATCACCGCGGCTGCTGTTAGTGTTGGGGTTGGGGTTGGGGTTGGGGGGGGTACTGCGCCGTTGGCGCCTGTGAGGCTCCTCGGACTCCAGGGTCTCCCCGCCAGGTCCCACTCGGACCGGGATGGCGATCTCATACTGGTCCAGCCTGGACAGGAACTCCTCTGAAGGAGAAACAGAACGAGTCAATAACGGCAGGCCTCCTAAACACTGGAGGAAAGGGCAGAGTCAATAACGACAGGCTCAGGACCTGTTAAGCACTGGAGGAGAAATCGGCAGAGTTAGTAACAACAGGCTCAGGACCTGTTAAGCACTGGAGGAGAAATCGGCAGAGTTAGTAACAACAGGCTCAGGACCTGTTTAAGCACTGGAGGAGAAATCGGCAGAGTTAGTAACAACAGGCTCAGGACCTGTTAAGCACTGGAGGAGAAATCGGCAGAGTTAGGGAGCTTAGTTAGCTGTGAGGGAAATATGTTGCGATTCGCAAGCATAAGACCATTCGTCAACAACAGATAGCATATCTTGATCTATGAACGCTATCTTCCCAAACCTCCCTGCTTCTGTTTTCACTGTTGTTAAAACGTGTTTAGTAAAGCGTCCAATAAGAAATTATCAGGATCACAACAGCGAGCTCTTTCATTTCAGATCCTCCTCAGGTTATTTGGCCAGTGGATTGTAACTTCTGCCTTGAACTTGAACTTGTCTGTTTTGATTAATTCTGCTGCTGAGCTTTGGGGGATTTATGATGGAGTGGTGGATCCTCACAGCCCAGCGAGGTTATCCCACAGGATTTAGGACCACACACAAGAAGCCCTCTCAGAGCCAGGGAGGAGAGAGGGGAGGAGACACTTTTGGAGATAGAGAGGAGAGGAGGCTCTTTTAGAGATAGTGAGTATTCACCTAATTCTGCCACGCCCATTTTAGAAATGTACTTTCAAAGCATAACGCGAGCATAGACCGTACGTAGGAATGACACAGAACCTCTTTTGAATTATTCTAGTCTGAGCGTTGGAGTTTTTGGTACCGCCAGCGGTTTTGGGTGACATCACATCTGTTGATATTTGACCCAAACACCAATAAAGCACCAGAGATTGAACTCACCAATCCCCAAACCAAACTCCCCCTCCCCTCCGGCCCCCCATGTGGGTGATTGGCTGGAATAAACGTGTTATTGTTTGGGAGACAGGCTCGCTCCACTTTGTTTGTGTCCAGTTCACGGAGCCAGAGCTCTGGACAAAGACAGTTTTTTTCCCAGTGCACTCACCGACTGGACTGCTAGCAAATCATAAGGACATACTTATTAAATGTGACAAAAAGTGCTGACAGTACCTTCAAGAGCTTTAAAAAGTCCTCTTATCTGAAAGGAGCGGACACACCCACGGTCAGGAGAGGAGTGAACTGGCCTGTTTATGAGCAGATTGAAATGGCCTGTTTATGAGCAGATTGAAATGGCCTGTTAATGAACGTGCTGTGGACACGTCTCACACCACACGGCGGTCTGCAAGCACATTTGCGCTCCACATGTTGCGTCCATAACAGACGGCTGCGGGCCTCAGGAGGAGAGTTCACCAGAGTGACACAGTAATCGACAGCCATGCTCTCCAGACCGGACAGAGAAGAATAACCAACATTCAGATTCTTTCCCCCGGCGGACTCCAAAGATATGGGACTGATTTTCCAATGCTGCACAGATGAAATGCCAGTGGAAATGTGTCTGACTGAGTGCTGTGTTTAAACTGTGCACTCGTAAAAAGATTGTGTGTTCCCTGACAACAACAACAACAGTAACTTTCTAAGACCCAACGGGTTCTTAAGTCTTTTTTACAGAAAGGCACACTGCTCAACATTTTACATAATTTTCTGGCATTACATTGACAAACAACTAATCTATTAATCAAGGAAATAATCAACAGATTAATCGACAACAAAAATAATCAAAAATAGTCGCAGCCCTGAGTCTGTCGGGGATGGTGTGGATGCCACAGATCTGTTCCCTCAGGAGATCAGTGTCACCCACACTGTGACAGTTGTGAGGAAACACACATGGTGATGATGGCAGAGTTATTAGTCTGCGTGGACTTCCTGAGTGCAGGCTTGCTGCTTGTGTAAGAGTCACCGGGAGCCTCTACTCTCAGAGATTCACTTCAGCTCAGCTCGCCTCCAAGTTAACACTGACCTCGCTGACCGGGCGGCGAGGCTGCAGTCACAACAACATACTTTCAGTTGTTTGAATGAACACTCATGCCGCCCATCGGGATGAGTAACGACCCTGCCATGCACCTAGTATACAGTATACAGTACATACTCTTTTGATCCCGTGAGGGAAATTTGTTCTCTGCATTTAACCCAATCCGTGAGTTAGTGAAACACACTCAGCACACAGTGAACACACAGTGAGGTGAAGCACACACCCCACCCGAGCAGTGAGCTGCCTGCTACAAGGGCACTTCGCCGGGATCAGTGAGGGGTTAGGTGCTTTGCTCAAGGGCACTTCAGCCGTGGGTGTGGGCATGGGAGAGCAGTGAGGGGTTAGGTGCTTTGCTCAAGGGCACTTCAGCCGTGGATGTGGGCATGGGAGAGCAGTGAGGGGTTAGGTGCCTTGCTCAAGGGCACTTCAGCCGTGGGTGTGGGCATGGGAGAGCAGTGAGGGGTTAGGTGCCTTGCTCAAAGCTCAGCCGTGAAGGGCACTTCAGCCTTGTCGGCACTTAAGGTGTGGGCATGGGGAGAGCAGTGAGGGGTTAGGTGCCTTGCTCAAGGGCACTTCAGCCGTGGATGTGGGCATGGGAGAGCAGTGGGGGTTAGGTGCCTTGCTCAAGGGCACTTAAGTTGTGGGTGTGGGCCAGTGAGGTGGATGTGGGCATGTGGGCATGGGAGAGCAGTGAGGGGTTAGGTGCCTTGCTCAAGGGCACTTCAGCCGCGGGATGTGGGCATGGGAGAGCAGTGTGCTCAACCACTTCATGGAGAGCCCTCAACCCCACCCGCCCATTTTTTTTTTCCTAGTGGTTGGGGATTAAACCGCCAACCCTTCGGTTACAAGCCCGAAGCCCTAACCAGAAGGCCACGGCTGCCCCACCCCCCCCACACACACACACACACACACACACACACACACACACACACACACACACGACACACACACACACACACACACACACACAGACACACACACACCCTAACCAGTAAGTCACGGCTGCCCCACCCGCAAGGAATCAGGAGTTCGAAGACTGCCCACATGTGGTCAGCTACGTGCCATCTTCTTTGATGATTCATGATTCTGACACACGTATAAATAAGGCCATCACTAAATGGACAAACATGTTGGGAGACTTGGTGGTGAATGAATGGATGAACAGAGCATTGCACCTTGGTCTGTGATGAGAACACAGGAGGTACGCAACTTTGGTCAGTCCAAAAAATGCTCAGATGTTATTTCACAAGTCCAGTGACAACCCTATAGTTAGGCTGGAGAATGAAACGGCCCGTTTCTGACCGTAAGGTCTCGTTCTTTTGACCGTAAGGTATCGTTCTTTTGACCGTAAGGTATCGTTCTTTTGCACGTTCTCTCTACTGGCTCTTCAGCCTGGACACAAAGCATAACCTCCAGACGCTCATGGCCAGTATAACTCGAGTGAAAAACCCATATAATCCATAAAAACAAAACAACAAATCTACAAATTATTTTGCTGTCCAACAACCTGGGCCTGTCATAAATGAGGTTGTAATGAATTGGCTGCTGCTTTGAACTGAGTACGCAGGCCAACTGTAAGTCAACTGTAAGGCCCACACACCAACCTCCAGTGGCAGTCTGCCACTGTCCAGGGTTGTCTCCACGGCTACCCAGAAACTGTGCATTTCCTGTCTCCTCTGGTGAGACCCAGAGATTTGTTGTCCAAACAGCGCAGTCCAAACACGGCTGCGATGGGTCATTGCCATGGAGCTCCACTCCCCCACCCCCCACCAATGTACTGTAAGTGGACGTAATCCTTCAAAGCGCGCTAACATACCGGGATCGAGGAATTAAAGACTGTTTATACCACTGGGCCAGTCCAAACCAGCATGGAGGCAAAGACCCCACAAACCCCCTTCACCAGAATCAGCCAGCACTCTCCTGACTGACCCAAATACCTGTAACTAGCAGCACTCTTCTGACTGATCCAAATACCTGTAACTAGCAGAACTCTTCTGACTGATCCAAATACCTGTAACTAGCAGAACTCTTCCGACTGACCCAAATACCTGTAACTAACTATCTATCTAACCTGAACAGAGAGGAGCGCTCTATCTATCTATCCTGAACAGAGAGGAGCACTCTATCTATCTATCTATCTAACCTGAACAGAGAGGAACGCTCTATCTATCTATCTAACCTGTACAGAGAGGAGCGCTCTATCTATCTATCTATCTATCTATCTAACCTGAACAGAGAGGAGCGCTCTATCTATCTAACCTGAACAGAGAGGAGTGCTCTATCTATCTATCTATCTAACCTGTACAGAGAGGAGCGCTCTATCTATCTATCTATCTAACCTGTACAGAGAGGAGCGCTCTATCTGTCTATCCTGAACAGAGAGGAGCACTCTATCTATCTATCTATCTAACCTGAACAGAGAGGAACGCTCTATCTATCTATCTAACCTGTACAGAGAGGAGCTCTATCTATCTATCTATCTAATCTGTACAGAGAGGAGCGCTCTATCTATCTAACCTGAACAGAGAGGAGCGCTCTATCTATCTCTAAACTTCTCTGTATTAGCCCTCAACTGCTCCCTCTCTCCTCCTCTTTCTCTGCACCTCTCTCTCACTTTCTTTCTCTCCCTACACCCTTCTCTTCATCCCCCTCTCTCTCTGTTCCAGACGGGCAGCAGCTGTACAGAGTGGAGCACTTCTGCTTCCTCACTCTCTCCCTCTCTCTCTCCTTAATGCCAGGGTGGTGAGTGCCAAGGTGGCG
>NC_063197.1:33460081-33462581 GCF_017589495.1 Alosa alosa | reverse complement strand
ACTCTTTTGATCTTTGAATTTGGTCTCTGCATTTATCCCAATCTGTGAATTAGTGAAACACACTCAGCACACAGTGAACACACACTAGTGAGGTGAAACACACACTAATCCCGACGCAGTGAGCTGCCTGCAACAACAGCGGTGGTCGGGGAGCAGTGAGGGGTTAGGTGCCTTGCTCAAGGGCACTTCAGCTGTGCCCACTGGTCGGGGAGCAGTGAGGGGTTAGGGTGCCTTGCCTGCTGGGCACTTCAGCCGCCCACTGGTCCGGGGAAGGGGTTAGGTGCCTTGCTCAAGGGCACTTCAGCTGTGCCCACTGGTCGGGGAGCAGTGAGGGGTTAGGTGCCTTGCTCAAGGGCACTTCAGCCGCGGCCCACTGGTCGGGGAGCAGTGAGGGGTTAGGTGCCTTGCTCAAGGGCACTTCAGCCGCGGCCCACTGGTCGGGGTTCGAAAAGAAAAGAAAGAAAACCTGCCTCCGAAGCTTTGCAGAATGTGAAGGCAGCTCAGTCAGAGTGCTGGGTTACAGGAGAAACCAGATTACAAGTCCTCCCAAAACCAGACTCAACCAATGCAGGTCCTCCCTACCAGACTCAACCTCTCTCTCTGGTTTCCCACAACTCAGGTCCCTCATTGCTTGCATCACACCTCAGAACATATCACTGAAACACTGTCACACATCCTAAATGGCTGCCATGCCTACAGAGGAATGTACATAGCACGTCATGACAGAATAGTAGACCTAAGACATATCAAACCATTTTCCACCCTCAGTAGGAATGTACAAACATTCTCAGGTAAAACCATCCATGTTTCAGCACTGCAATAGTAACTCTAATACTTTCTTACACCTGGTTGCCAATTCACCAGATGTTGTTATCATCAATGAGGAGTCCACTGAGGTGTACATTTTGGAGGTAGGCTGCACCTTTGATTCCAGCATGGAGGAGGCTTTCTACACCAAGGTAGTTAAATACCAACCACTCCTAAACACCATCTCAGAGCTAGGCTATAGGTATGTGTGTCCACTCCTAAACACCATCTCAGAGCTAGGCTATAGGTGTGTGTGTCCACTCCTAAACACCATCTCAGAGCTAGGCTATAGGTGTGTGTGTCCACTCCTAAACACCATCTCAGAGCTAGGCTATAGGTGTGTGTGTCCACTCCTAAACACCATCTCAGAGCTAGGCTATAGGTGCAGACTACTCATATTTATATTTGGTAGCCTAGGACATGTACACAGGTTGGAAGTAAGAGGGCTGCAACAACTTGGGATGGCCAAACAGAGGGCTAAACAGCTTGCAAAGTACTGTGCCATCTCTGCTATTATTGGCAGCCGCCACATATGGTGAGACGTTGCTGCTTATACCCTTAAGAACTGAGTATTGTGCTAATATGGCGGAGACATTGCTACTTATACCCTTAAGAACTGAGTATTGTGCTTATTGTGAAGACCTGCTGCATGCCACTGGTCCATGGGTTTGCGTATGTATTGTGCTGCATCCTTAATATTTGTGTCCCTGGTCCCTTTTCTTCATGTGGACATAAATAAATGGTTAATGTGTGTGTGTGTGTGTGTGTGTGTGTGTGTGTGTGTGTGTGTGTGTCATGTCAGCTCACCTTGTGCTGATGTCGTGAACTCTTCACGGGCACCCCTCTCGGGCACCACCTTGCTGGCAACCATGGCGACAACAATGACCACGCAGGCCAAGGACTTCCCCGCCGTTTCCATGGTTACTACTACAGCTAGCTTCAGTGCGGTGGCCGACCCTCTGTCCCAACATGTCTCCGTCCCGTCCGACAACCCCCTCTCCACTCACCAGTGGGACTCCATCGCCAGTCACACACACACACACACACACACACACCCACACACACACACACACACAAAGCACACACACACACACACACGCACACACACACACTCACACACACACTCTCTCTCTCACACGAACACTCATACACATACACACACACACAGACACACACACACACAGACACACACACACACGTTCACACACACAGTGCCACTGTGGGCTGTCTGCAGCTTCTGGCAGATTATCTTCCTGTATATGTGATTGGAAGAGAGGACTGGGTGGGTGGACCAATCACAGCAATGAGGTGTTGGTGTGATGTGTTGCGTTGCGAGTCTTGGACTTCCCTGCGGAGACACACACACACACACACACATACACACAGGCAGGTTAGAATCACACACAGACACACAGACACAGACACAGACACACACGCATACAGACACACACACACACACACACACACACACACACACACACACACATACAGACACACACACAAACACACACACACACACACACACATAGACAGACACACACACATACACACACACACACACACACACACACACACATACAGACACACACACACACACACACACTAACACACCGTGTGAAAGGTTAGAAAGGTCAGAGTTGAGCGGAAGACAGAGAGGCTGTGCTCCTCCCATAATGTCTTAAACGTCTCCTCT
>NC_063197.1:33442581-33455081 GCF_017589495.1 Alosa alosa | reverse complement strand
AAAAAATCTCAAAAACCAACTCGACTGCTGCCTTTCATTTGTCAGCATGACAGCGGTACCTGCAGGTCCAGATAGCAGCTGAACTGGGTGAGGTCTGGGTGAGGTCCGGGCCAGATCCGGCCCAGAGCCCTCCTGCGTCAGCTGCTCTAGGAGAGTGCAGCTGTTCAGTCTGGCACCAACTGAGGCATCGATGGAGTAGGGCCAAATACAACACATAGCTCAGGTAACACACTCTCTCTCACACACACACACACACACACAATGACAATAAGACGAACAGATAAATCCTTTCATAGGTCTTGACTCTGACTGACACTGATAAAAGTACCAAAGCTGAGTTGACTGATAAAAGTTAGCGAATAAAGATGTCCCCCTTGTCTGCGTGCATACAATTTGTCCTCGCTTGAAGACAGTGAACATAAACAGAGAGCTGTCAAACGTGCGCAGATGCACACTCAGCGAATACGCCTTTGCGGAGCATTAAGTCCGCTGGCACTGCACACTCCAAATCTGTCGGCAGAATCCTGGCAGACTCTCGCGCCTATACAGTCTCTCGTGCAGAAATATATACACAGTCTTTCCTGTGAAGTCTGCTGGACCATCGAGAGCAGGACATAATGAAAGGGGGTTTACAGCACGACCTAAAACTTCTACAGGCTACAAAATGGAGTTGGTCCAGAAGCGACCGGGCACGGGTCGGGCAGTCAGAGTGAGGCCACCATCTCAGGGGCATCTGTCTTGGGTAATCTGGCCCCGATCCGGCCCTTTGCGCGCCTCTAAAAATTGCTACTAATTATGACAAATTCCATCCAGCACCCTTAACGTGCACCGTTTCTAGCACGCGCTCTGCCAAAAACTCAGAGTTCATTAGTTGCCACATTCACAATCAAACGAGATTAAGGTGTTAAAGGGTAGGCTCCACAAAAGGGTTCACCGAGTTCAGAATCACAGCACTCCTCTGAAGTCCATTCAGTCTTACCAAAGTAAGGGTTAAGCTCTTTCTCAACAGTACAACACTGACAGAAAAGCCACCCATTCTGTCGCAAGGCCGGTGCAACTTCACGAGTTAATGTCAGAAGTAGGTTAACACTGATTTTGAGCAACCTACTGTCTAACGACCGAAAGTGCAAAAGTTGCAAATCATCTGAAATCAGTTCAGGTCAGTGTCACACATGATTAAACTACACTAATCATACCCTGGAAAACCCGCATTAGATGACGCTTCTTCTGAGAATATAATTCTCAAGCCTCCTCTACTTCAAACTTCAGCTATGGTAAATCTTAATTCGCACTAGCGTTCGCAGTGACTTTGGTTCATGCAAAGCTGTGAACTTCTATACCATAGGCTGTGCAATTCTGTAAATAATGCGATTAAATAGAATATCAAAACTAGGTGGTGATGATAACTTAAAAAGCAGCATAGCCCATATCTAGACTAGGGTAAGGCTACTAGCAGTGAAAGTTACCTTTCCGTTCGTCTGGCTGTCCCGGTCTAACGTTACACAGATATTCTCAGACGTCTGTGTTTCTCCAAGTCTCGTTCAAACCCAACTGGTCGTCTAACGCATAACTGTAAAGTGGCACGAAGAAGTGAGAGCAATGTTCTTGCTCCTCTCCCTTGACTGATAGACAGCGGTAGTTAGCGCTGATATCTTCACGCAGTTTGGGTTTGGAAGCGCCGCACACAGAAACTGGCAGGAAGTCCGGAAAGCAATTGTAGGGCTTCACCGCAAGAGGGAGCTACATCCCTGATCCAAAATAGGGCAACTCCTGCCCTATGAAAATGTCATGGCACTGTGGGGGCTGTAAACTCGTTTTGCAGTCTTTTTCACGAGAAAGTAATAACATGGAATCTTATATACTGCTTCCAAAAAGAACGCTAAAAATGTTAAAACACAAAAAAAAATTTTTGCAGTTGTGTATTACATTGTAGGCTAATTCTGATGACACAAAAAAACCAAAGCATACAGCTTGTAGTTCCAGCGTTTTCCTAACAGACTTGCTTCAGACCGTGCTTTGCTGTATGGCTTTGCGTGATTCTGACCCTGTCTGATAAACATAAGGCCTACAGCAGCCTACATGTCGGCAGCATGTGAAAACAAGAACCACAATATGCAAAAGTATTTCAAGTTTCCCCATCAGAGTTGTAATCATATGTACCCTAGGCTATGTTTTTTTCATTCATTCATTCATTCAACCTTTATTTATTCTCGGAGGGTCATTGAGGGAAGCCCTCATTTTCAATGAAGCCGAGATTACAGAAACAATGAAGTAACAAGATGTAAAAAGAGAGAGAGAGAAAAAAGTATAGGTATAGATCTAGGCCTATACATAAAATTAAAAAAGTAAAATAAATAAATAATAAGATAACATACATTACATTATAGAGGAGGAAGGGGAAAAATACATACAATCTTATTATTAATAATAATAATAATAATAATAATAATAATAATAATAATAATAAAGACATTTACTTAAAGTTACATTTACTTAAGGTTATCCTATGGAACTATTTTTTAACAACAGTTGAGGCCTTGGCCTATTTGTAGCCTTTTCAGTCTTTAATGGGTGCAGGTAGTGAGCACGTAGGCTGAGAACACCAAGGGGAAAGGAAGAGTCCCAACGTCATCGGTAGGCTATCCAGCAACCTCTGGCAGAGAAGAGCTTAATCCTGCATGGGGTCATGGGGTCATGCTTTCTTGGACTAGCATATGTACAGTAAGCTTCTGTCCCTCTGTATGTTCAAGGCAATACAAACAATGAGATTTTTTAAAAATCAAAATCCTTCATATGATTACAAACGTAGGTGATTCTTTTTTTTTACTGAGCATAGATGTATGCATTTGATATACAGCTGAAACTGTGAACTGTTCCTTCCTGTTCTAGAGAAAATATGTGTTCAGTCCATCATACAGAACTGCACTGTCCTTTAGGGCATTCTGCTGTAGTTTCCGTCATAAAACATTAACTGGAGAGTTAATTTAGCTCCTAAATGTCGAAAATGGAAAACATGACAGTTACCCAGCGCACAGCTGATTAGAAGAAAGCCCTTTGGCAGTTTGTAGGGGTGAAGCTAAGGAAGTAGGTTGCTCTTTCTGAGAAGTTGTGTCAGCACAGAGCCTCATTCAACAGTTCTTGCACCTCACCTGCAAACACACACACACACACGCCGACACACAGAGCTATGTGACACTCCTCCCCTGCAGGTCTTAGAGGTCTGGAAGGAGGGACACACATCTCCTCAGCAGACCAAATAAACGACAGATCCCTCTCTTCTCCCTCTCTTCTCCATCCCTCTCCTTCTACCTCTCCGTCACAGCGGCCTGCCGAGGTCAAGCGTTTCCTTGCGTGGCTCCAAGGCCTCGCTCTGAGGTGAGTGTCTGCAAAGCCGTCAGCTTTGCCTCTCGATCGTCTCATACTCAGGAATGTTCTAGAACGTGTTGCCATCTGAGAGAAGTGTAGGCCAGAAAGTGTTTCTCGATTTGTCTTTTTTCTACAAAAGGTTTGAATACAGAAAGCAGATAAATTATGTTAAACCTTTAAACAGAAAGAGCGGCACTTTCACACTAAACAGCCTGATGCCAGGTGTTGGCACAGAGAGATATGTACAGAATGGTGCTGTGAGGAAAAAGTTGTTTGGGTTGACTTTCTCGTAGTACCAAATGTTTCTCTCTGGAAATTTCTGGAAATTCTCATGTAACTTACTGAATGGTTTTAAGAATTGGCCTTCTGGAATTGGTAGAATGACCATTAAGTAATGTTACATTTTCAGGTCATTTGTTACAAAGACAAAAACATTTTCCCAAAGCAATATGAAAAATTAAAACTTATGTTTGTGTTTTTGAAAAAGCCATGGCTTTTGAGAGGGTCTTTGCAAGCAAATTAAATATTCAATGCCGTTATAGCGTTTCACACAGAAGAACTCTTGTCCCTAAAACAAGTACTACAATTAAATCTGAGGGTGTTCCATTCTCATTCTCATGAATATCAACTGTATTTTTCATAATCAGTATTGGTGCACTTTCTCTCTATTTATAATGGATGTAAGTGATAGACACCAGTAGTACAGCCTTTGTATTCACAGTTCCTTCATGCCTTGCTGTTATTATCAATAGTTTAATTCATGTTGGTTTTTTGATGTCGGTATATCAGTCATTTAAACATGATAGCAGGATTTCTGATAGTTTCTGACATGGACTTGTAATGTTTCTAAATGTATCAAAAAGGGTTAACTTAATAACAACCATACTCGCACAACACAACTATACATCCTAAACATTTCAAAGACAATAATAATTAGTTACAAGACAACACAAATCTTTAAAAGGCAGGTTATATTGTAAACCGAGCTGAATCCAAAGAAGGGGTTGTTGAAATTTTAAATTGTGTTGTCATGCATCCTTTAATTTTAAGGAATGAGATACCATCCGGATGTGTAAAAATATGTAAAAATATGTTGTAATGATGTAATAATTACGCTATACATACGTTAAGAAGATTGTAAGAAATAACATTTCTTGCAATACGATTCTGTAATATGTATTTTTTTTTTAGTAGTCTATCCTCTCAAATAATTACCACAATTAATATAATATAAATGACAATGTAATTTAAAATACTACAAAAGCGATCTTAGTTGATGATATTAGTGGTGGTATGGGCTGAAATAGAATTGTTTTTCCGCCGGAAGCATGGCTGAAAAACATGCTCAGTTGTATTATTAGCCGAGTGTATTAGATAGGCTGACGCACATCGCAAAGCCCTGTGATGCAGAAACACTCTCTGAAATTCTCATGTAACTGACTGAATGGTTTTAAGAATTGATAGAATGACCATTAAGTAATGTTACATTTTCAGGTAATTTGTTACAAATACAACACACAACACAAGTAAGATAGATAGATAGATAGATAGATACTTTATTGATCCCCAGGGGAAATTCAAGAAGCCTCACGTCTGTATGGTGTGTGGTGTCTTGTACTGCACATTGTGTGGATTTTAATCAGCTACTAAATGATGCACTGACAGAGTCAAAGGTCATAACAGACACACAGCCTTGTGTATCATCTGGATCAACTGTGCAGCTGTTTGAGAATAGAAGAAGCACTCCATTGTTTTCCCCGTTAAATCCCTTTAAAGGGTCTCACTTGTCTTGAGAGGGTTTTTTTTGCTTTCCTTGGGTAAAAACATACATCATCTCTGAGCACTCTGCTCCTCATATGACCCTCATCTCTTTCATTCTGGAGAAATAGACTCTGTCATCTTCACACTGTGTTTCAGTGCATGGACACAAAGGTGTACGCATGGCATGGCGTGGCAGCAGATCTACAGAGAGGCTCTAATCCCAAGCTGTCTGAGCTCCGTCTCAGTCGGTGTTCATTAGTGTTGATGTCTTTGATGGAGACACACTTAACTTAGTGTGTGATGGCAAATCGCAAGATATGTACACACACACATGAAGCCATGACACTGGACACGGCAGAGGCTGCTGTAACACACTCATTTGTAGAGACAACACAATGAGCTAGAGCAGAGGGAATCTATAGTGTGAACGAGGAGCATGAGGGAATGCAAGCAAGACAGAAAGACAGAGAGACTAAATGTTCTTCAGCGTTTCACAATCACACAGCGGAAATGAGGCTCATTAGATGTGTGTTAGCATGTGTTCATTAGGTATCCTTTCCAATGCAAGTGCTGATGGTCACATATTGCACGGATTGAACATTATAAACATCACAAAATGTTGATGTAACACTGATAACATTGTAGCTTTAGATATCACACTGCAACATTAATGTTAATACTGATAACATTGTAACTTTAGATAGCACACTGCAACATTAATGTTAATACTGATAACATTGTAGCTTTAGATATCACACTGCAACATTAATGTTAATACTGATAACATTGTAGCTTTAGATATCACACTGCAACACTAATGCTGCTTCATGGTGGCCTGAAGCAACCAAATCACCATTTGTCAATGACCTCTTTTAGCTCAGTGCCATCTAAGGAGTGTATGTAGTCTACATCAGCTTACAAGTACAGAAAAACATAAAACATGTTTCCCCTTTCTGATGCCACATGGACAGCGAACCTATACAACAGTGTCACAAACTGGGAATACATATATAACAAACACTCATACTATGAGATTCCATGAGATTATTAAAGAATTGAACTCAAAGTGAGATACTGAGAAGTCCCTAAAGAGATGCACTTCAGTGGCCTAGCTGTAAAAAAGCTAGCTTTAGCCCAGTATGTGTGTGTGTGTGTGTGTATGTGTGTGTATGTGTGTGTGTGTGTGTGTGTGTGTGTGTGTGTGTGTGTGTGTGTCTGTGTGTGTGTGCGTGTGTGTGTGTGTGTGTGTGTGTGTGTGTGTGTGTGTGTGTGTGTGTGTGTGTGTGTGTAAACAAAGCTAGCTTGTGCTTTACTCCGTGTAATGCGTCAGACTCTGGTCCTGACTTCCTCAGTGTGGCCTGTGCATGCGGCTTAAAGCCTGTGGTGAGTTAGCCCTGCATGTGGTGTGTCCGTGTGTGTGTGTGTGTGTCCATGTGTGTGTGGGTGTGTGTGTGTGTATGTGTGTGTGTGTGTGTGTGTGTGTGTCCGCTTTGGGTGGGCAGAGGTACACCCAGGTGTGTCCAGGAAGTAAGCTGTGGTTTAAATCAAAGTGATGTTGGCCACTGGAGGAACTTAAAGGTGACATATTCGCCTTGGCTTGGCTTGGCTTGACTGAGTGAGCTGAGGTCCCCTGTGTCTCTGGCGAATAGATAACATCAATGCAACGCTCACAGCTCACCAGAGCAGCAAGCCACTATGATAGTACAGCGGCTAAGCACCAGAATCGCTCAGTTTTTGCAGGAAGCATGAAACTTGGCACAGTTATACCACTAACCCTAGTGATTCAAATATGGCCACCATTCTTAATAGAATGATACAACAAGATAAAAAAAGTATTTTAAGTTCTAACACCTCATTTTTAGGGTCAAGGAAGCTATTGACATGATTTCCAAACAAACTCTCTTGCTGTTCATAATAGAAACATCATTAAAAAACAATTTCAAAGTTTGAAAAGTCATTTTATCACATGACAACCAGAGAAATATCATTAAGTATAATCTGTTGAGAAAATAAGGCAATTATTCTACATTTTGGTTAATGGAAGTAACTACCTACATCATCAATAAATTCTTATTCTACATTCTCTCTGAGCAAACATGAACTCTTACAGTGCTCAAAAACATTAAAGGAACACATCAGATTGCAATGGGAAAACACATCATGCTGGATAGCTATACTGATATGGTTAGGAACAAAAGGATGCCACTTCGTTTTTTGGGAATGAAAGTGATCAATCTACAGAGGACTGAATTCAAAGACCCCCCGGAAATCAAAAGTGAAAAACGTATGCAGCAAGCTAGTCCATTTTGCCTAAATTTCATTGCAGCAACTCATGATGGTACTCAGTAGTTCATATGGCCCCGACATGCTTGATGGCGCTGGAGCCTGCTCCTAATGAGACGGTGGATGGTGTCCTGGGGATCTGCTCCCAGATGTGGACACGACCATCACTGAGTATAATGTCACAGACAGAGGTGTTGAATTGGGTTAATTGTCTGGCGTAATAATCTGCTGCAGCTCAAACTTGTTGCTGGAAGTTACAGCCTACGGGGACTATTTTTAGGTGCTGCATGATATCATTGTGCTGCTGTGCCCATGGTACGTTCACAACGTTCCTTGATTATTACGCCAGAATGAGAGTATAGTTCCATGTCAAATCAGCCTAAAAAATCGCCACGTTTCTTTTTACGTTAGTCCTATTACAGTTTCTAACTTGAGAAGAGACAAATTTTAAATAGGAAAATTACCAGAAATCTTAGTCACTTTTAAGCATGATGCTAGCGGGTAAGATGCTAATGGTCTAATCTGATTCAATGCTCTATGCTAGGCTAGAGCTAAAAGTGGAATCGGCAGACTCAAAGAAACGGCTGGATGAATTGGAGAAAGGTAACAATCAATTGTTTAACTCGAGGGGAGGTGGAAAATGAGTGTAATTCCCCAAATGGTGGAATATCCCTTTTTAAGGTAGAGTCAGAGGTCCCTTAGGTTTTTCCCCTTAGGCTGCTAAAGTCTTTTGTGCAACCATTTAAGGGATTTCTTACAAGATAAGGACAAAACCTTAAATACTTAAGGGAACATTTTAAGGAAACTTTAAAGGTGCTCTAAGCGATGTCATGTTTTTTTAGGCTAAAACATTTTTTGTCACTTACAGCAAACATCACCTCACCATCCGCTAGCTGCCTGTGTCCTGAATACACTGTAAAAAAACGCAATCTCTGTGGACAACCCAGGCTCCAAAAACAGCCACAAAACAACTTGAGCAAACCTTGCCCATAAAAGCATAACAAACTGTTCCAGCAAATCACCGACGAGATGCACGTTTAGGAGAGTTTCAGTTGCACGGGAGGGAGGGGGAGGAAGCTAGCGAGCTAGCTTTCTGTTTAGTTTGAACGTCAACAGAAGTGACGTTACCCAGCATCGCTTAGAGTGCCTTTAAGGAGTATACTTAAGAGTGTTTGTGCAACCGATTTTATTTTAAGGGGGCCTTAAATCAAGTTTTAAGTGAAAATCTTAACTTAAGGTGCTTTGTACAACCAGGCCCTGGCCTTAGCTGCTGTGGGCTATTAAAACAAAAAGCATGTTCCTTTTGTTGTTACATTGGCGGTGGTGATGTTATTAGGTTTATGTTTGCGGTTAGAAGAAAGCTGTGAAAAGCAGTGTGTGTTACCTCCTACTGGGAAAATGATAAAGGGCAAGCCTGTGCTGGAAATGTACTCATAAGAGGAAAACCTGAGAAAGGGTAAAGCACTTCTCCGAGACAGGGGTGTCTAATGTCTGAGTCCTCTGTAAAGGTAAACAGTCATCTTGATGTTTGATGTTTGTCACATCATTTGTGAGATTTCTTTGGATTGTGGTGGATAGTCATCTTCCCTATTTTAAACAAAGCAAGAATTTAGGTTTGTGTTTTTTATGAGTTGTCTTATGTCTCAACGAGTAAACGAGTACAGAAGAAAGGGACAGAGCACTGTGTGGGTAAACGAGTACAGAAGAAAGGGATAGAGCACTGTGTGGGTAAACGAGTGCAGAAGAAAGGCTGTGTGGGTAAAGTCCCAGTATCTCTCAGGGCTGCAGCCTTACAGGTCATCCATCTTTTGTAACTTTGAATCAATTTGAAGGCATTGAATCAAACACAACCTAGTATCTTACAAACACACACACACACACACACACACACACACACACACACACACACACACACACGTTTTCTCTGTCCCAGAGTATTCTCCCATAAAATGAGAGGTTGTGGTAAACTCTGTCTTGTGATTGGATGAACTTATTTTGCTATGTAAAACATATTACTCATATTCTCAATCCCTTTTCATGTAGTTTCCACCATCTAGTTTGTAACATAAGGTGATTAAAATAGAGCAAAGTTATTTATCACAAATGCAATACCTCTGTAAAACAATATATGTATATATATAAATATATATATATATATGCAAAAACATTATATGACGACATAGTTTATGAATTCAGAGAGAGAGAGAGAAGAAAGTCGAGGCGTTCTAGACGCATGAGCACCTGCAGGGGAGAGAGCTTTTGGATGTGGGGGTGTGTGTGTGTGTGGGGGTGGGGGGGTGGAGATGACGTGGCGCAGACTTCCTGTTGTGGCTAGGCTGCTTTTCCAGCAGCAGTCAGCATCAGAACAATGCTTAACTCCCACACACACACACACACACACACAGAGAGAGATCCTTCAAAACACACACACACACACACACACACACACACACACACACACACACACACAAACACACACACACACACACACACACAGAGAGAGATCCTTCAAAACACAGAGACACACACACACAGAGAGATCCTTCAAAACACACACACACACACACACACACACACACACTCTAGACATTATACCCAGACACGATCTGAAAAACAGTGATGATTTTTTCAAACCTCTTTGGACCTTGCTCTGTAAATAGGATACAAATAACTGAACCATAGTTTTTTGTCTTTAACTCATAATCACTGGCATCTGTAAGGCAGACTGCATGAGTTGTTATGGAAGATAAAAAAGCATAAGAAAGGTCTGCACACTGCGTCTACCATTTAATTCATAGCAACGTTTTGATTTTATAGATCTTCATCAGGTATGGATTTTAAAATGCCTGACGAAGATCTATAAAATTGAATACGTTGCTATGAATTAAAGTTTATGGGAGTGTCGAAACACGGTGTGCAGATTCTTCTTTTGATTTTTTCCTTCAGTTAGTTTTGATTGAGCACCTGTAAACTAATTTTGGATGTACACACCCTGCGCTCTGCTTGGAATATAGCCAAGAATATGAAAATAGCAACGACAGTAAGTTGGGATGTCAAGTGAGTAACATCATCAACAGCAGTGTGACGCACCACACTAGAGGTTGCATTGACGTGCCCTAAAGTATATCTTGAGATAAAACTAACTCATGACATCTCTATTGACATCTCTTACACTACTGATCCCAACCGCCCACTGTGGTCTTCTGAGCGTCTGTTGTCTCAACCAGCCATAAACGCTAGGTCAAATTCAAGACCTCAGTGGTTCCTCGTTGGTGGAATGAGTTGCCTAGTGCTCTCCAATCCAAATATAGGCTGATGATAACCATAACCAATCCAAATATAGGCTGATGATAACCATAACCAATCCAAATATAGGCTGATGATAACTTTGCACTGAAACCCGTGTTTATGTGACAGCATGCACCCCATGTAGCCCACAGTGCTGCATGCAGATCTTTACTCTTATAGCCCACAGTGCTGCCTGCAGATCTTTACTTGTGCATGTGAGATGCACATGATAACCCACACAAGCAAAGGCACTTCGTGGGCACTTTCACATTTGCACTCAGCAAAAACCTCACACTCACAGCTCTTCCACAACTCTCTCAGCTCTTCCACAACTCTCACAGCTCTTCCACAACTCTCACAGCTCCACTGTCAGTTTCACTTAGTCTGCTCCTCTGCAATGGTATGTTTACACAAAGTACATAAAGTGTATTTCAGAAAGTGTCTTTAGAGAGAAGTAGTTATAACGATTACTATTACTATTCCTATTACTATACGACTACTATTGCTATTCCTATCAGTTGCTGTAACAGTATTAGTGTAATTACTGTAGTATGTATTGATTACGTTGCTGTAACAGTATTAGTGTAATTACTGTATTATGTATTGATTACGTTGCTGTAACAGTATTAGTGTAATCACTGTATTATGTATTGATTACGTTGCTGTAACAGTATTAATGTAATTACTGTATTATGTATTGATTACGTTGCTGTAACAGTATTAGTGTAATCACTGTATTATGTATTGATTACGTTGCTGTAACAGTATTAATGTAATTACTGTATTATGTTTTGATTACTGGTGTTGCCTACAGGGTTTGTGGTCCTCTGTGTAAGCGTGTGTCCTCTGAGTGTGTGTGTGTGTCGTCTCTGTGAGAGAGTGTGTGTGTGTGTGTGTGTGTTGAGGATGTCGGACCCTGCGACCGAGCTGCCCTTCTACTTCGGCAGTATCAGCCGTGCGGAGGCAGAGGACCACCTGAAGCTGGCGGGCATGTCGGACGGCCTCTTCCTTCTGCGGCAGTGCCTGAGGAGCCTGGGTGGCTACGTGCTGTCGCTGGTCTGGGACCTGCAGTTCCACCACTACGCCGTGGAGAAGCAGATGAACGGCACCTACTGCGTGTCCGGGGGCAAGCCCCACTGCGGCCCCGCCGAGCTGTGTGAGTACTACAGCAAGGACGCCGACGGCCTGGTGTGCCCGCTCAAGAAGCCCTGCCTGCGCGCCCCCGAAAACCCCATCCGCCCCGGAGTCTTCGACACCCTCCGCGACAACATGCTCCGCGAGTACGTCAGGCAGACCTGGCACCTGGAGGTGAGAGGGGCTCCACCCAGACTTATGAATATGAACATCTTGACAGTGTTCCAGTCTGAGAAATCGTGTGTATTTATGTGACTGTGAATGGTGTGAAATGGGAAGATAGTGTGTGTGAGTGTTTTGTGAGGGTGTTCAGTGTGTGTGTGTGTGTGTGTGTGTGTGTGTGTGTGTGTGTGTGTGTGTGTGTGTATGTGTGTGAGTGTTTTGTGTGGGTGTTCAGTGTGTGTGTGTGTGTGTGTCTGCGTGTGTGTGTCTGTGTGTGTGTGCGTGTGTGTGTGTGTGTGTGTGACTCGCTTTGGTTTTACTCAGAACACACAGCTCAGAGTTGGGGAGGAAAATGTGACAGTTTTCATAGATCTGGGATGGATGACTCAAACTTGGTATTCATGATTTCAAGTGATTTCAGAAAGTTGTTACAAAAAAATACTAAAAAAGTAAGTCTGAGTTTGTTTTCCCAGTGGCATCAACTAAAAGTTTTTTTTTAAAAGAAA
>NC_063197.1:33345081-33437581 GCF_017589495.1 Alosa alosa | reverse complement strand
AACACGTCTGACACTAGTCAGACTAAATAAAGCACATACCTGTGATGGATTTGGAGCATTGGCATGGACGGCCATAGGATGTGTTGAATTCACAATGATGGGGATAAGTGTGTGTGTGTGTGTGTGTGTGTGATGTGTGTATGGTCAGTTTAAGGCACTTAGAGTATCAGACCAATGAAATCATTTACAGATGTTCTGGGCTGTAAGCAGTCTGTATATATTATACACATAAACACACTGATCTTTCAATGCCATGTTATGTATTCAAGACTTCCAAATCAAACCAAGATCCATGCACAGCCTGGTTAGGTGCAGATAGATTGCAGGAACAAACTTAAATAGCAAAAATAAGATCGCACACTGTAGACCTTTGCTCCATTTTATTCAGAGCGAACAACGCGTTTCGCATACAGTATGTATGCATACAGTTAAATATACAGTACATGCGAAATGCGCTGAATAAAATCAAGTAAAAGTCAACAGTGTGTGGTATTGCGTTCTTATTTTTGGTATTCAAGACTTATTTGAATATGTAAAACACCCTACCTGTGTGATATCAGATTCAGAAGAGACGGATCAAATAGCAGCCTATAACGCGCCTACTGAACCCTCAGTGGAACCTTAGTAAGATGACACGCTTTTGTTCTACTGAAACCTCAGTGGAACCTTAGTAAGATGACACGCTTTTGTTCTACTGACGCCTCAGTGAAACCTTAGTAAGATGACACGCTTTTGTTCTACTGAACCCTCAGTGGAACCTTAGTAAGATGACACACTTTTGTTCCACTGCACACCAGGAAGCACGTGGACGTGGCCATCAAGGTTCTGAAGAGTGAGAACGAGAAGGGTGTGAAGGACGAGATGATGCGTGAGGCGGAGATCATGCACCAGCTGGACAACCCCTACATCGTGCGCATGATCGGCCTGTGCGAAGCCGAGTCCCTCATGCTGGTCATGGAGATGGCGCCGGCCGGCCCACTCAACAAGTTCCTCTCCAGCAAGAAGTAGGTCTCCACATGCAACACAGCAGATCACTCATTCATATCACGCTACAACAAGTTCCTCTCCAGCAGGAAGTAGGTCTCCACAGCACACGCAACACACGCTACAAGATCCTCTCCAGCAGGAAGTAGGTCTCCACAGCACACAGCGCACACATGCAACACAGCAGATCACTCATTCATATCACGCTACAACAAGATCCTCTCCAGCAGGAAGTAGGTCTCCACATGCAACACAGCAGATCACTCATTCATATCACGCTACAACAAGATCCTCTCCAGCAGGAAGTAGGTCTCCACATGCAACACAGCAGATCACTCATTCATATC
Source organism: Alosa alosa (assembly GCF_017589495.1). Taxonomy (NCBI): domain Eukaryota; kingdom Metazoa; phylum Chordata; class Actinopteri; order Clupeiformes; family Clupeidae; genus Alosa; species Alosa alosa. The sequence goes on along the minus strand of NC_063197.1, from coordinate 33,436,250 downwards.
ACGCTACAACAAGATCCTCTCCAGCAGGAAGTAGGTCTCCACATGCAACACAGTGTGCACAGGCAACACAGCAGATCATTCTGGCTAAATGCCCAACCGGGCTCACTCAATCTGGCCCCCTAATCATCCCCCAGTGTGATTGGCTCACTCAATCTGGCCCCCTAATCATCCCCCAGTCTAATTGGCTCATTCACTCCATCACTCTCCACCTCAAGCTGGTGTGTGGTGAGCGTTCTGGCACATATTGGCTGCTATGCATCACCTGGGTGGGTGCTACACATAAGTGGTTAGTGAGGTTCCCCCTTCCATGTGAAGCGCTTTGAGTGTCTAGAAAAGCGCTGTAGAAATGTAACGTGTTGTTGTTGTTGATGATGAAAAGCGCTATATAAATGTAAAGTGTTGTTGTTATTGTTATCATTCATTCAATACTTACTTTATATGCTTTTCTCTCACTACACACACAAGCAACTCAGCTCATTCATTCACCCATCAACTCAGCTCATTCATACATCTCCTCTCATGAGTCCGTACACAACAGGAACTTCTCATTCTTATTCCACATCCTTAACCCACACGCACGCATCGTAATTCCCAACCCATTCTTCTCCAGGCACCAAGTGATACCTGTCTGTCGTTAGGCTCTTTGTTCAGTCACTGAGGATCCTGTTTAATTCATTCAAGCCATGATATATACAGTCTTGTTTGTGTGGGTGATAAAGAAAGTCACTAGATCTGCACCAAAACTACACTGAGTACACTAGACCCTGCCATTGCCCCCCTAACTGCCTCTCCCCAGCCGTCATCCCGTTGTTGCCCCCCTAACTGCCCCCTCCCCAGCCGTAACCCTGCTGTTGCCCCATTGCCCCCTCCCCAGCCATTGCCCTCCAAACTGCCCTCTTCCAGCCATTGCCCCTCCCTTAGGCCAGAACCCTGGCTGCTGCCACTATTGCCCCTCCCCCTCTAGCTATAACTCCCTGTTGCCACTCATTGCCCCTCCCCAGTCAGGAACCCCTGCTGCTGGCTATTATTGCCCCTCCCAGCCAGAACCCCCTGTTGTTGCCCCATTGCCCCCCTCCCCCCCAGAACCCTGCTGTTATACTATTGTTCCCCCCTCCCTAGTCAGACCCTGCTGGCCATTGCCCCCTCCCCAGCCAGAATCCCTGTTGTTGTTCCCCATTGCCCTCCCCAGCAGAAACCCTGTTGTTGCCATCATTGCTGTCTCCCCTGCTGTTGCCCCATCGCCCCTCTCCCCAGCCGTCAGACCCCCCTGTTGCCCCATTGCCCCCCCTCCCCAGTCAGAACCCCTGCTGTTGCCACTATTGCCCCCTCCCCAGCCGTAACCCTGCCGTTGCCCCCTCAGGGATCAGGTGTCGGTGGAGAACGTGGTGGAGCTGATGCACCAGGTGTCCCTGGGGATGCTCTACCTGGAGCAGAAGAACTTCGTCCACAGAGACCTGGCCGCCCGGAACGTGCTGCTCGTCAACCAGCACTACGCCAAGATCAGCGACTTCGGCCTGTCCAAGGCCTTAGGGGCAGACGACAACTATTACAAGGTTGGACTTTCTCCTAAATAAAATACAAAATACATTTCTGCCGACTGCTTACATTACACTGGAATACATGACAGTTTATTTACATAACTAATCTATCTATCTATATTTGCATATCTTATCTAAAATTCAAAAAGGAATACTTTTACGGTTTGTCTCCAAATCTAATGGTTAAGCCAGACCTGAAGATGGGTGGAGGTTTGCGTTTATTTTTAGAAGCAGCTGTTGCCCCATTGCCCCTCCCCAGCCGTAACCCTGCTGTTGCCACTATTGCCCCTCCCAGCCGTAACCCTGCTGTTGCCCCATTGCCCCTCCCAGCCGTAACCCTGCTGTTGCCCCATTGCCCCTCCCAGCCGTAACCCTGCTGTTGCCACTATTGCCCCTCCCAGCCGTAACCCTGCTGTTGCCACTATTGCCCCTCCCAGCCGTAACCCTGCTGTTGCCACTATTGCCCCTCCCAGCCGTAACCTGCTGTTGCCACTATTGCCCCTCCCAGCCGTAACCCTGCTGTTGCCACTATTGCCCCTCCCAGCCGTAACCCTGCTGTTGCCACTATTGCCCCTCCCAGCCGTAACCCTGCCGTTGCCACTATTGCCCCTCCCAGCCGTAACCCTGCTGTTGCCACTATTGCCCCTCCCAGCCGTAACCCTGCTGTTGCCACTATTGCCCCTCCCAGCCGTAACCCTGCTGTTGCCACTATTGCCCCTCCCAGCCGTAACCCTGCTGTTGCCACTATTGCCCCTCCCAGCCGTAACCCTGCTGTTGCCACTATTGCCCCTCCCAGCCGTAACCCTGCTGTTGCCACTATTGCCCCTCCCAGCCGTAACCCTGCTGTTGCCACTATTGCCCCTCCCAGCCGTAACCCTGCTGTTGCCACTATTGCCCCTCCCAGCCGTAACCTGCTGTTGCCACTATTGCCCCTCCCAGCCGTAACCCTGCTGTTGCCACTATTGCCCCTCCCAGCCGTAACCCTGCTGTTGCCACTATTGCCCCTCCCAGCCGTAACCCTGCTGTTGCCACTATTGCCCCTCCCAGCCGTAACCCTGCTGTTGCCACTATTGCCCCTCCCCAGCCGTAACCCTGCTGTTGCCACTATTGCCCCTCCCAGCCGTAACCCTGCTGTTGCCACTATTGCCCCTCCCAGCCGTAACCCTGCTGTTGCCACTATTGCCCCTCCCAGCCGTAACCCTGCTGTTGCCACTATTGCCCCTCCCAGCCGTAACCCTGCTGTTGCCCCATTGCCCCTCCCCAGCCGTAACCCTGCTGTTGCCCCATTGCCCCTCCCAGCCGTAACCCTGCTGTTGCCCCATTGCCCCTCCCAGCCGTAACCCTGCTGTTGCCCCATTGCCCCTCCCAGCCGTAACCTGCTGTTGCCACTATTGCCCCTCCCAGCCGTAACCTGCTGTTGCCACTATTGCCCCTCCCAGCCGTAACCCTGCTGTTGCCACTATTGCCCCTCCCAGCCGTAACCCTGCTGTTGCCCCATTGCCCCTCCCCAGCCGTAACCCTGCCGTTGCCACTATTGCCCCCTCCCCAGCCGTAACCCTGCTGTTGCCCCATTGCCCCTCCCAGCCGTAACCCTGCTGTTGCCACTATTGCCCCTCCCAGCCGTAACCCTGCTGTTGCCCCATTGCCCCTCCCAGCCGTAACCTGCTGTTGCCACTATTGCCCCTCCCAGCCGTAACCCTGCTGTTGCCACTATTGCCCCTCCCAGCCGTAACCCTGCTGTTGCCACTATTGCCAGCTCAGAGCCTGCTTGTGGTTTGGGTGAAGTGGCGGCATGATGAGCAGGGTGAACTGCTCCCTAAAGCCTGGGTGTGGGCGTGTGGCACAGAGACGCCATGCTGTGGGCACACGCTGCTGTGGGCACACGCTGCTGTGGGCACAGAGACGCCATGCTGTGGGCACACGCTGCTGTGGGCACACGCTGCTGCTAGGCACAGGGGTAGCTCAGCTTGTCCAAAGGGAAATTTCCAAGACTTTCCATGACTTCTCCCTCAGCTCTCTCAAACCATCTGTGAGTCCCTGTGAACTTGTGTGTAGAGGATTATTTATCTTAAATCCACCCGTTATATATGTTCAAAGGACAATTCTACAATTAGATACCAATACATTTTACACAGACCTGGATGTCCATAGTATAGACCTATAGACCTAAAAGCGGCATTTAGCATTTAGCTGCACAACAGCGTGTAGTGGTTCATTTAATCTGCTGTCTCCCACCCAGGCCCGCTCGGCAGGGAAGTGGCCACTGAAATGGTACGCCCCGGAGTGCATCTGCTTCCACAAGTTCTCCAGCAAAAGTGACGTGTGGAGCTTCGGGGTGACCATGTGGGAGGCCTTCTCGTTCGGAGGGAAGCCTTATAAGGTACTAGCACCGCTGCATCCACCATGACCTCTGACCCCGCCTGCTGCCCAACGCTATGCTACTTCAACTTCAGTTAGCGGATTCAAATCTGCTCTTTAGTTGGGTGGTCGGTTTATAAAGGGACAAAATGCAAAGATCACACTTGAAAACTCTTACTGACATCTGGTATAGAAAGTTATAGGAGTTTCAGTCCCAGATATTACACACACTGATCACACACCTGTGTTTCCTTAAAGGACCTCCTTTGGGAAAATACCTGTGTTTCCTCAAAGGACTTCCTTTGGGAAAATTGTCTGTTAAATACCTAGATGCAGAAACATATTTGGATATTTGAGCAAATGGACTATGTGTGTACATGGACATCACATTTATTTACTTTTATGTATGTGCTACTTCTACAAAGACAATTTTAGCCCCAGGCCAGACCCATTAGAGTTCCCAGGTACTGAGCACACACCCTTAGTGTGCTCAGAATTCTGCTCTATGAGTCAGCCCCATTTTATTCAGCCACCAGAACCATCATTTTGCCCAACATGTCAAGGGAAAAACCGGTCACAAATGATTCTGGACACTGTATGTTTATTTTTGACTGAACATGTTTATTTTAAATGTGTAGAAAATGAAAGGCCCGGAGGTGATCAGTTTTATTGCAAGTGGCACTCGAATGGACAATCCAGCAGGATGCCCTGACGTAATGTACAAGGTTATGCTGGACTGCTGGACGTACAAGTATGAGAACATCTCCCCTTTACCACACACTGTACTGCATATGAGAACCCTTTACTACATACTGCATATGAGAACATCAGACCCCTTTACTACATACTGCATATGAGAACATCTCCCCTTTACTACATACTGCATATGAGAACCCTTTACTACATACTGCATATGAGAACATCTCCTCTTTACTACATACTGCATATGAGAACCCTTTACTACATACTGCATATGAGAACCCTTTACTACATACTGCATATGAGAACATCTCCCCTTTACTACATACTGCATATGAGAACCCTTTACTACATACTGCATATGAGAACATCTCCCCTTTACTACACACTGTACTGCATATGAGAACCCTTTACTACATACTGCATATGAGAACATCTCCCCTTTACTACATACTGCATATGAGAACATCTCCCCTTTACTACATACTGCATATGAGAACCCTTTACTACATACTGCATATGAGAACATCTCCTCTTTACTACATACTGCATATGAGAACCCTTTACTACATACTGCATATGAGAACCCTTTACTACATACTGCAAATGAGAACATCTCACCTTTACTACATACTGCATATGAGAACCTTTACTGCATACTGCATATGAGAACCCTTTACTACATACTGCATATGAGAACATCAGACCCCTTTACTACATACTGCATATGAGAACCCTTTACTACATACTGCATATTTACTTCATACTGCATATGACAACATCTCCCCTTTACTACACACTGTATATGTATATGCATATACACTTATTATATGACTGATCAATGAATTAATGTCAAAATACAAATACATACTATATATGCATTAAGAAATTATCTCTTTTCCCCTGCTCTCTCTCTCTGTTCTCTCTCTGTGTGTGTGTGTGTGTGTGTGTGTGTCTCAGACATGAGGAAAGGCCGTGCTTTGCCAAGGTGGAGGAGCGCATGCGGCTCTACTACTATTCCATTTCTAATAAGAATCCTCTGGATGCCCAGCTTGAAGAGAACACGAGCCTGGCACCTAGCACTGACCTCTGAACTATGTGCCATGGCAACCTGTAGCACTGTTATGTTATGTAGCCAATGCCAGCTAGCAAACCATTTACTGATCTGAGCCTGAAGCCATGTTCTCATTAAATGCTTGGTTTAATTGTGCTTTTTACAGCTCATGAATTGTGTTTCTTGCTTGGTAGGCACTAAAACAAAGTAAAAGGTTGGCACATGTTTGCTTTTCAAATAATACTGTTTTACTGAATTAAGGAAAACATTTTACAATAGGCATGGCAGGGCAAGTTTATTTATATAGTGCATTTCATACACAGGGGTAACCCAATGTACTTTACATAAACAAAAAGCAAAGATTGTTACTGACCTACTGTTTTTCCTGACTTCCTGTTCTCTGTATCGTGTTTCCAAGCAGAATAGTTATTTCATACATTCCTTTTTTCTCACTGTATTCAGTAGCCATGCTTGTATGAGTTCATGTGCTTATTTAAAAATATGAAAATAAAATTAGGTGAAAACATGGTAGCCTACTGTGTCGCATGAAATGTGGGAATGAATATGCAATAAAGCATAATATAACCTTATAACCACCTTTCTTATGGTGTTGTCGTCCTTCGTTTATAAAGTAGGCTATCTTCCTCCCGGTAGTAGAGCAGTCTGGGGAAGCAGAGTGGACCATTAAAGAACACGTAGTCTCGCTCTGCTCTCTGCTGTGGTTTTCATCAATATGACGTTTCATCAAAGGAAGTGAAGTTTTGTGTAGCTAGGGAGGGGCTTGTTGTTAAGTTTTCAAAGAAAATGCATCATTACAAACTATAAAGGGAAATGTACGACTAATTTAGCAATAATTACGCATAGTTAGTCTTATTGACTTGTCAAATTGGTTTGCGTCGTAATCGTGTAGAATTTGGAGAGGAGCATCATAGCGGAACAAGAACGTAGATATTATTTGGGTAAGTTCGTTTTAGGTTCCCTGTTTCCGTGAACAAGTCCGTTATTTCTTCTTAGTATGTAATTTGAATAGACCTGTGAAATTCTTCGAAGGCTCAGCGTATCTTGTCTGTTAATTATCAGTAGGCTACAATGTAATAAGGCTGGAATAGGAGTTTTAGACTTTGTAGCCGCTGTCACGCGGAACTACCGCATGAGGCAATTGAAAGTTTGTGTGGCGCTCACTCGCATAGCCATTTTATCAATCCACTGTGTTCTTCCCACTTGGTTGTTATAGCTGCATCGTCACTGACATTGTAGTGTGATATTTTCTATCCATAAAGAATAAATTAATTTATCACTAAGTCAGCCCCAGTGGCCCAAATGGCTACTTGATCATTTTAATGCAAACTAGCCTACCCAAAAGCGATTACATGCTCTTGGCTAACCCGGTGAGCTTCTGATGATAGTATAAGGCCTGATTTGACTTGAATGTCACAGTGGTTGTCGTCACACTTGGCCATCACACATCAGTGCTCGTGGGCTGATATGATAATTAATTCAGTTGAAACCAATATGTGTTTACAGAAACTAATCTGTCGACATATTACAAAACTGCTCACAGACCTCTATAGGCTAAGTGCTCCAGAACAGCTGGCTCGCTGGGCAACATCTGTCTGTTCTGCACTTGCTCAAGAGTCTGTGACCCATAGGTTCCATCTTTTCTTTGGCAGATAGATAGATAGAAACTTTATTCAGCCCGACGGAATTTTGCCAGCTTCCACTTGTATTTTTTACTGTATGAAATGAAAATGTTTAAAGACAAACTATAATGACCCAATTTTGTATGTAATTTTCATCTTGGTTCTTTGTTTCGGGTGGTTTTATACATTTATTTATTTTTAGACAGCACCAGAGAATGCAATTAAATGCCTGAGACTAAGAGACTGAATATGAATAAAAAATAAAAACTGGTAGAAGTTCATTTTAAATCACGCTTTCAGAATAACGTATACTCCTTTTAAGTGTAGACACATTTGTGTTTGTGGAACTGAAGAGTGTCTCCTTGAACTGTGTTTACATGGTTGCATCCAGCCATGTTGAGCATGCACAGGAGAGAAAAGGGCCCTCTGTCCCTCACTTTATCTCCATCAGTTAAACCAGGAGGCACTCAGCCTTGTTTGGCCTTCTAACCAAGTCTATTGTTGTCATTTACAAAAACCTGGCCGTGAAGAGCCTTTTTTTTCCCTTGAAGAATGGTTAAAGAAAATCATCAAGAAGTCAGATAGACAAGTTGTAACACAGTCACACAGAGACCACTCTTCATTCCATGTGTACTTGTAATGTTTTCCATTTTGTGTTGTCAGCAGTTTGTTCATCTAGGCTCCTGTGTTCTACTCTATTTGACATTTGGTGTTTTTTTTAGATCTAAACAAAATCTATACAGTATATGAAGCGTCTGGTGTACAATCCCAATGAGGGCAAATAATTTCTTCCCATTAGATACATTAGACACATTACTGTCACTGTTTCTCTCTGTGCCTCTGATGTGGTCATCGTCCCTGTGTCTACACAGCGTCCAGCACAATAAGAGAAGGATCACAGTGACGACACCAGTGCTGAATCAGCTGTTGCACGCCTTGTTCTTGGAGCTTGACCAGGAAACGAGTACTTTCAGAAGACAAAACCCGTCCAACTCGCCACTCTCACACTCCAACAATGTCCTTGGCACTCAAACAAGTCTTCAACAAAGACAGGACATTCCGCCCCAAGCGCAAATTTGAGCCCGGGACGCAGCGCTTCGAGCTGCACAAAAAAGCGCAGGCCTCTCTGAACGCAGGGCTGGACCTGAAGCAGGCTGTACAGCTCCCTCACGGCGAGGACCTGAACGACTGGGTGGCCGTGCACGTGGTGGACTTCTTCAACCGCATCAACCTCATCTACGGCACCGTCAGCGACTCCTGCACCGACCAGTCCTGCCCCGTCATGTCCGGCGGACCCAAGTACGAGTACCGTTGGCAGGACGAGAACAAGTACAGGAAGCCCACGGCCCTCTCTGCCCCAAAGTACATGAACATGCTGATGGACTGGATCGAAGTGCAGATCAATAATGAGCACATCTTCCCTACCAACGTCGGTGAGAGGTTCACCTGCAGCACCTTACATCTGCCCCCCATCTCCATTCAGTGTTGCACAGGACACTTTGTGGAGGACAATTCAGCCTTTTGAATAATAATTAGCATTAATTATTATGAATCCGAACATGCATGTGCAACAGGAAGTTGCATCAATAGTGCTGGCTGAGCGGATATTTTTGGATCGGGGCAGTGGGTTTAATAGTGTCCTAAATAGGCTGCTTGGCAGGAGACAGAGGCATGCTGGCTCTGCCACTAAACGGGGTCGGGTCACTAAAAGCACAGTGAGATATAAATAACCCTGCTCTGTGCTTATTGCAGGGGAAACAGATTCTTAGAAAGCAGTAAGATAACTCCATTCTGTGTGAGGGCCAAGATCTGACTAAAAAGGCAGGACATGCTGGTTTATCAGAGAGGCTGACGCATAGGCCTTGTTTATCACTATGATTGGCTGGAGAATGTGCTCACGCTCACACTATGAGTCTTGGTCTTAATAGAGTGAGACACTCTGAGAGGAAAAAAGATCTACCTCATATCATACATCCAAGCACATGTCTTGACAGCATGAATGTTTTTAATCCACGTATATATTTGCTCATAATGTGCGAGCCTAACTGTGCTAGTGTTACTGTTTGACCATGATACATTTAGTCTCCACATCTGTTTACATCCCAATTAATCACTCTGTGTTGTTGTTGTTGTTTTCCCCCTGATTATTTCAGGTACTCCCTTTCCCAAGACATTCATGCAGGTAGCGAAGAAGATCCTGTCGCGGCTGTTCCGCGTCTTTGTGCACGTGTACATCCACCACTTCGACCGTGTGAGCCAGATGGGAGCGGAGGCTCACGTCAACACCTGCTACAAACATTTCTACTACTTTGTCACTGAGTTCAACTTGACCGACCACAAAGAATTGGAGCCACTGGTAGGACTTTGTGTGTGTGTGTGTGTGTGTGTGTGTGTGTGTGTGTGCATGTGTGTGTGCATGTGTGTGTCATGTGTGTGTGCATGTGTGTGTGCATGTGTGTGTGCATGTGTGTGTGCATGTGTGTGTGCATGTGTGTGTGCATGTGTGTGTGCATGTGTGTGTGCATGTGTGTGTGCATGTGTGTGTGCATGTGTGTGTGCATGTGTGTGTGCATGTGTGTGTGCATGTGTGTGTGCATGTGTGTGTGCATGTGTGTGTGCATGTGTGTGTGCATGTGTGTGTGCATGTGTGTGTGCATGTGTGTGTGCATGTGTGTGTGCATGTGTGTGTGCATGTGTGTGTGCATGTGTGTGTGCATGTGTGTGTGCATGTGTGTGTGCATGTGTGTGTGCATGTGTGTGTGCATGTGTGTGTGCATGTGTGTGTGCATGTGTGTGTGCATGTGTGTGTGCATGTGTGTGTGCATGTGTGTGTGCATGTGTGTGTGCATGTGTGTGTGCATGTGTGTGTGCATGTGTGTGTGCATGTGTGTGTGCATGTGTGTGTGCATGTGTGTGTGCATGTGTGTGTGCATGTGTGTGTGCATGTGTGTGTGCATGTGTGTGTGCATGTGTGTGTGCATGTGTGTGTGCATGTGTGTGTGCATGTGTGTGTGCATGTGTGTGTGCATGTGTGTGTGCATGTGTGTGTGCATGTGTGTGTGCATGTGTGTGTGCATGTGTGTGTGCATGTGTGTGTGCATGTGTGTGTGCATGTGTGTGTGCATGTGTGTGTGCATGTGTGTGTGCATGTGTGTGTGCATGTGTGTGTGCATGTGTGTGTGCATGTGTGTGTGCATGTGTGTGTGCATGTGTGTGTGCATGTGTGTGTGCATGTGTGTGTGCATGTGTGTGTGCATGTGTGTGTGCATGTGTGTGTGCATGTGTGTGTGCATGTGTGTGTGCATGTGTGTGTGCATGTGTGTGTGCATGTGTGTGTGCATGTGTGTGTGCATGTGTGTGTGCATGTGTGTGTGCATGTGTGTGTGCATGTGTGTGTGCATGTGTGTGTGCATGTGTGTGTGCATGTACATTAAAAGCAAATGATCACTCTTCTTATTTGTTTTTATTAATTATTGGTGAAATCGTGATCATGGGTTACTCGGTTGCATTATGAATAAGTATACACTTCTAATGAACCATATCCCTTTCATACAACTAGTGTGCCGTGAGAGATCATCAGGTGTGCCGCAGAAAATTACCCAAATGTCACTCACTGGTCCAGAAAAGCAACTGTTGCACCAAAGAATTTATAACCACATGCTCTCATTGATTGTATGATTGCACTATTTGTGGTATGCAGGCATTGTACAACGGGGGCCCCATATCCAGTATTCACAGAATCATCACATATCCAGTTCATAACAACAATTAAATTAGATATAGTCACCTGCAAGATACCAAGACCCCTGGCAGTTGGGTTAGCCCCTTGAGCCGTGGATCTGCCCAAGGTTTCTTCCTTGGTAAGGGAGTTTTTCCTTGCCCCTGTTGCTCTTGGGTGCTCCTTGTTGGTGCCCCCCGCCCAATCCCAATCCTCCCCCACCTTTCTTATGCAGCCCTTGCCCCTTAATCTACTAAACCCCCATCAATGCACAAATAGGCTGACACCAGACATAATTTCACTGCATTTCTTACTTCCAGTAACTATATGCATGTGACAATAAACTTCCTTGTATCCTTGTATCCTTGTACAAATGAAACAGAGGGCGCTTTTTTTATTGAGCAGGTCTTGCGTAGAAGCCATAATAAGGCCATACCTGTGTATTATTTGAAATTTTAGGCTATGGTAAGTTTATTTTTTCTTCACACAGGATGTTAGTGTGCCGTGGGACATTTTAAGTGTCAAAAGTGTGCCGTGGCACAAAAAAGGTTGAAAAACACTGGATTGATGGATAGATCCACCTAGTGAGGAACAATTTCCTATATCAATTACATTTATAAGTAAAATAAAATCATGTTTTGTAAACAGTAGCAGTCAGGCTTTATTTAGTGGACAGAGGACTATTTGTGGGAGAGGTGTCCTTGGTACTAAACGGTAAATGTCCACTAGGGGGCATAAGAGGCACATCGAAAATTACACGAGAAGCATCGAATAAAAAAACAACGATAATCAGGGCATGAGCTTCACATAACACACAGTTCTGATTACGCAACAAGCTTCGAGTCTGTACTAGTGGCCTTTGTCTGCAGCTCTCAGACTGTGACAAAGGATGTTTTTTGTTCATTTTCTGGGAAACAGTAGGCTAAACTGCTTATTGACATTTCTGTTGACTGGTGTTTTAGGCCTAATGTGAGAAATCATCTATCTACCAAAAGCCGAATTCAGTACATCAAGGGGTTTTGGATAATCAGCACGAGTTAACAATTGTTAAAACCTTTGTGGCAAGCAGACAGCAAGAATGTCTGAGTTTGTTTTCACGAATGCTCTATCGCAAGTGCAATGCAATTACACTGATAAGATAGGTGTGTGATTGTTCGCGTATCCTTCTGTGTCCTCCCATACCTCGCTATAAACTCACTACATTCATGATGTAGCCCTTTCTAGTCTTCGGAGAAAAAGAGGAACAGGAACCCTTATGATATAAACAACATGAGGCCGACTGAACTAGCCAGGAATGTTCAAGAAAACATCCCTTCCCCCTTAAAGTTACAGCTCCTCCTCCACCTTCATTGCATGCATTACGTGCAGAAAGCCAGATCGAGCTCCACATTCTGTTCTTTAGCTGTTCTGGAATGTACAGGGTGAATCGAAAAAAGTGAGACGTCAAAGAGGCGGGGATTGGATGGGGAAGTGGGCTAGTCCAAGTAAAAAGATGATTCAATCGAAAGAAACATTATGCATAGCATAGACCTACCAACGAATTCTAAGCGCGAGTCTGTGCACATGTGCAGTTCAAAACGTCCTCTGGTGAAGCATTCTCGACTGCTATTTAGAGTGCATTCTCGTTTAAAAAGCAAGTCCTTTTGGTTATCCTTGCTAAAGGGCAATTTCAAATGAGCAGTTTAGGAACTTGTACCACCCAGAAAATACAGGATAGGGGAAAGCAAATTAGAAATAATTATGTTCATATTTTATATGTATATTTTACATTTAATTTATCATATTTAAGTCAACGTGTTTTATGGAACATATCTCTTTACAGATTGTGTCCCACATTCTTTCACAGGGCCACATATTTCCTAGGCCTCTGTGCCAGCATGATCTATGTTTTGTTATGAAAACTGACCTTGGCTAAGATGTATTTGGACAGACAGTGAAGGTTCACAGCGCAAGTGTTGTGAGTACAGAGACATTAGGAGGGGAGAAACACAGTTACATAACCTGAGTACAAATTGCTTAATCAAAAGAGCGTTTTCTGGGGTGGAATTCCTTCTGTAGGACTAAACGCTGATTAAACCTGCTGGAAAAATAGGAAACTGGGGCGATTTTCCACCCAGCATACCAGGACAGATTTTCTGTGACCATTAGAAAATGTTTCCCATCTACGTTCAGTGAATGTTCCCTGCATGCATGAGAGTTTCTTCAAGTTCATAGTCATTGTTTTTGGAGCACAGACTCATTCCATTAGCCCAATTAATGATTTTGCCAGCGGAAAACAGACGAGTTAGCCTAGAAATCTAGACGCACCCTAGCGGCGGCAAATTAATTTGCCCCAGACGAGTTACAATTAGAGGGAAAAAACACTAATATAACCATGATTACTGTACGTTCAAAGGATTTCACATTTCATGAGTTGCAGGTGTGCACCAACACTTGTTTGAAGTCCTTCTGAAGTGACTTTAGTCTGTTGTGAAACAGACACAGACTTTTAAGAGATGCTATACTCGGATTGCTCTTATCCCTAGGAGGTCCATTCTAGGAAGTGTAGAATATAAATCTTAACTGTATGTGGGTGTGTAAGCTGACGCGTTGGGAAAAAAAATTGGCATCCAGGCAAGGGGTAACAGAATAGGACCGATGACTGGTGTACACATTTCACCTTAGATTACACTGTGGCACACACACATACACACACCCAGAGAGAGAGAAACACGCAACCCATCTTCACACATTCAAACAAACATTCACATGGTTCCCACAGCACGTGAATGCTCCAGGAATGCTCCATGTTGTGGGGGACAGTTGTCCAGTTGTGTCCCACAGATGCGTGTGGTATGTCTTACATTGTCGCACATGACAACATTGTTGATGTTTTGGTGCAACTTAATTCCACTTTATATGTGTTTATATCAAGAAGAAATTAACTGTCTTATTTTCTCTAAAGGCTACTCATTTCAATTGTCTGCAAACTAGACCTCCATGCATGTCATTTGTGCTCTGTTACGGGACGCTATTGATTTTCTGATCCCATTCATGTGTGTGTGTGTGTGTGTGGGTGTGTAGGAATCTGGCGTGCTATGGGAGGCCCTTTGTCGGCTCCATTTACATTGCCCTGGAGTACCCTATGCTTTTCCTGTGGTGTGCTTGTTTTTCAACAGAAACTGGCCTTGCATCATGTGCTCCTCTGTGCCTGCGCAGGAGCCAAGTGTTTGCGCAATGTTTGCTGCTGGTTCATACCAGTGTATATGGGCCAGCTACACAGCAGGAAAGAATGCCCGGGAGGTTGATATGAGGTGCTTTTGCAAACACCTCGTGCACATAAATAAATAAAAGCACAGCACATGATGCATGTGGAGGGAAAGAGAGGATTCAAATGTGCGCTCAAAGCTGTTTAAATAGACAGTATAGTCAAGTTGTAGGATATTTAAAACAACAGGACTTGACCCTAATTGCTTTGGCCAAACAACACAAGTCCGAGCAGCAAGGGTAGAGTTAAATATACAATGAACAAAAGCAAGAAAAATACATTAAAGCTACACAATGCATTCCTATTACCTTAAAAAACAGCTTGGGGGGGAGCTGTGGAGCACATTCCCACAAGAACACGGGTTTGAATCTGACCAGTGGTCATTCCCCAGCCCCCCTGTCTTCTGACCAGTGGCCATTCCCTAGCCCCTCCCTATCTCTCTCCCACTAGCTTCCTATCATTCTACACTACACTGTCCCATCTGAAACACATTAATAATTAAATAACAGCTTCAGAATTATTTTGATGCTACACTCACATACAATAAGGAGAATTTAACTTGCACACCTGGCATTACACTATATGTAACATGCCCACACGAGTACGAGCATTGCTGTTTCTGTCGGACAGGGGAATTCCTACATCGAGTTACTTTTTTACGGATAAAACAAATGGCTTAAATTAGGGAGCGCTAAATACAACCAACAACAGATTATAATGCGCTGAGTGAAAAAGTGATTGTTGCAACAGTCTTTAAATGCTAAATGTGAGATCAACAACAGCTGATAGCTGAGATATCATTCAGTGACTGGCTTTTTATCATGGCATATGGCCTGTCCAGACTTAACCAAGGCTGTCCAGACTTAACCTTAAAGAATGTCTGAAGTGAATCATCAGATGAGGGTATTTTAATTATCGTACCCCTGACAGAATGCACGTCCAACATGCAGTCTGCAATGAAACGTGACAAGGCATGAGGAAGGTACGAGACACCATGCAACATAGACTACATCAGGAGAGGCACTGCCATTCCAATGCCATGAATGTGTGTTGACTAAGGGCTTTTCAAAAGGAATTGCTGTTATTGCTTCTACGTAATTGGTAAATATGATATATATCAATATATAATATATATATTGTATCATTGTATCATTGTATGATATATATCAATAAATAATATATATATCAATATATGCCCCAAATACCTTTATTGTGCATGAACAAATAAATGAATCTTGAATTTCCCCTTGGGGATCAATAAAGTATCTATCTATCTATCTATCTATCTAAATGAGGATAGCCACCCTTTCAACATCTTAACAGACAATGCATGACATTATAGGGCAAATTAAGTCTTGGGTCAATAATTATTTCTAATTAATATATATATATATATATATATATATATATATATATATATATATATATATATATATATATATATAATCACCTAATGGCATTCAGCCTACTTGCCATTATGTTCTTGCATTAGTTAAGAACATTAAGGCTAATTTTAGGTTTATGGCAATTTGCCATATCTAAATGTTTGTACTTATTTTCTCGATGTGTTTTCTGAACAGATAAAAAAAAAGTTTGATGTAATGGCTTCGAAATTGTCAGTGAAAAACTAGGCCTAACCCTTTTTTTCTTTCTTGAAAGGCACAAAGCAATGCGGTCTTGTGTACAGATCTGGTCTGCCTACGTCATCCACAGAGCTGATCTAACAGTCTGTTCGAATTGCAGTGTTGTGCTCGTAGGCGATTGGGTGGGCCGTGCTCACAGCCGAAGGGGGCAGGATTAGCCAGTGAGAGGGGTGGAGAGGTACGTGAGGTTATAAAAAGCTGGGTGATCATAAACAAGCACCTTCCCCACGAAAAACACCACCAGGACTGTACGGTCGACATCTGCGGCTTTGAAGCAGAGGGTCAAACAACGGCGTCAAGACTGGAGCCTTAAAGAAAATAACGGGGTAAGTGAATGAAAACGTTAAATTCACAAAGGAGTTCGGAGATATTAGGTTAACGCTACCGTGTTTAGCTATAACTGTATTTAACCTGCTAACATCTCATGCTCTGTTGTTGTGTTTTTATTGTTTGAAAATGACAGTCATTCTCGCTTGGCCAATGACTGTTAACGTTATTTAGCCTAGTTGCTAGCTAGCGAAGTTAGCAATACTAGCTTATGAGGACTTGTCACCAACGTATGATACTACATATAATTTGTTATGTGTTATGTGTATTGATTGTAACGTTTTTTGTCGCGATAGTCTTATCAGCAGTTGACCATCTGTCGGTAGCTAGCTAGTTGGCTAGCTTATGTCGTAGTACGGGTGACCTGGTTTGCAAGTTCATATCAACACAGAATGCTGACGTTAGCTAACGTTAGCTAGGTTACCGAAAAGGCGTGAATGCTCACGGGCTCTTTGCAAAGTGTCCAAATGTTAGCAGTGTTTGGCTTTTATTTAACACTGGCAAAAGTGTCTTAATATCCATTGAATCACAGTTAAGCAAGTGATATAATTATCCATTGGGGTTGGATGGATATGTAAGGGATAATGGACGACACGGAATGTCTGGGTTTGCAGTCCGTTAGCGTTATGGAATTTGACATAACTTCTAGTGGAACATAAATAAATAGCGTTAGCTGCTACCGTTAATGCACATCTGTTTTAAATTTCGTTGAAGTTTGAGGGCAAAGATGGCTTAAATACTGTTTACGTTAATACGACGTTGATAAATGTTATTCTTGGCATAATGTTAACTTACATGGAATTGTGAGTGAATGGAACAATAACGGTAAGTCACACGTAGAAACTGTAGAATTCGATTGAAACCACAGACTGTAAAGATTGAAACCGAAACTTGTCAATAAAGTTTTTGGTTTGTATTGCCATTCAGCTAACGTTAGCTAACAGATCAATGGCTTCGTCTCTAACGTTAAGCCTTCGACTAAACAAACGTTTCCATATCTTTGAACAGGGTTCCCGTTTAAAACAACCACAGTCATCCACCCACCGCCGTAATCTGCATTGATTCTGAAACGGGCCACTGTTTTGGAATTAACTGCAAATTGCCATACATCTCGACTACCGCTTACACCGCTACAGACCCGAAGCGTGTTGCCCCTTATCCAGGACAAAATGGTGCAAAACAAGATCACAGAAGTAACTGGATTCCATCGGTCATTCAAGGTAACGTTAAGGATTAATTAAGTTTTTTTCCTCTGAATTCGAAATATGTTGTAGGATAAACAATAATCGAACATGGTTAATAATTTGGTTTCATTTTGAAATTAGTACATTGAATTATGGTGTGATTATCGTAGCAATAATATGTTTTCCTCTCAGCCACCAGTTGGCTTGTGGCGTTTACTCATCAATGAAATACTATAATGTCTATCCCTTAGGGCCAAAACCCCTTTGAATCCGATGAGTTCTCCAAAACAGGATCCCATCTCATTGATTCGACCTTCAATTTTGACTGCTCTGCCCGACCTGGTAAGCTTAAGACAATTTCTAAATATAAATTTAAAGGGCGGGAAAATCCGGTGTTTCAGTGGAAGGCCTGCCTCGTGCAGTGCCGGGCTGTCTGTGTCTTATTTTCTGTCATGTGTATATAGCTCAGGCCTGAGACGACGGCATCATCCATAAATAAGCATTCTCCTCCTTTTGAAATCGTAGACATGCCATCCAGCCAGCCAATCGATATACCAGATGCCAAGAAGAGAAACAAGAAGAAAAAGAGGTGCCGGGCAACTGATAGCTTCTCTGGACGCTTTGAGGGTGGGTGCCGATGTGACATGACTCACTGCTTGTCTATGACTTTGAGTAGGACATCATTGCATGCATTACTGTAACCCCATGGCTCTCTGGAGTGTGTGCTGATCCTTAGTCCCACTTTACTTTTACTGTGAGTCATTAAGTTGGCACAGCAACGCCAAGAAGCACGTATTGGGAAAGTCCCAACCGATCACCAGTGTTGTTGAGTGTTGCAATGTTGAGTCAGTCAGGATGGAAGTGGTGTAAAGTGGAGGTGCTAGGTCCTACAGGCCAGAGGTGGGGAGGGTGTGCTGGGTTCTAGGCCGGGTTCTAGACTATGGCATGCAGGACGAGTAGATGGGTGGTATATCAACCATGGAGGAGGACATTGAATGAAGATTTATGTGTTTATATTTTTATCCTCAGATGTGTACAGACTCCAGGAAGAGATTCTAGGAGAAGGTGCATATGCTCGTGTCCAGACCTGCATCAGCCAAATTACCAACAAGGAATATGCTGTCAAGGTAAGATTTGAACTATTTGCATAATACCACATAGCTTCCAGCATGGAGTCTGTTAATAAATACTCAAGTCAGGAAAGACTGGGGTAGTAATACTATTGTACATATTGTAATAGTAATACATTTATAATTATGTATGTGAGTTCTTTGGTTCAGTGAGATGTGCAATGTTTACATGGAAATAACAGAAGTGGGGCTGCTGGTTGGAACGTGTCCGTAACCAACAGTCTAAGAATAAGAAACTGTCATTCTTGACAAGTTCCTGTTAAGTTGGCTGCTGTTGAGTCGCTGAAGCATGTGCCAGGTGGTTATGGCTTTGTACAGAGGTGTTGCATTTGCAAGTGGTAGCACTCTCAGAGATGACATCATTAATGTTTGCCTGTGATTTAGGACAGTTAGTGGATGAGGTTGGCTGATTTTGTGTTTGTGTGTGTTGAACCACTTCCGTGTGTGTGTGGCGCAGCCCTAGGACTTTACTGTGGGTGGTGTGTGTGTGTGTTTATGCAGGGCTGTGTGTGTGTAGTGTGTGTGTGTGTGTGTTTATGCAGGGCTGTGTGTGTGTGGTGAGTGCTGTGTGTAGTACGTGTGTGTTTATGCAGGGCTGTGTGTGTGTGGTGAGTGCTGTGTGTGTGTGTGTGTGTGCGTTTATGCAGGGCTGTGTGTGTGTGTGTGTGGTGAGTGCTGTGTGTAGTGTGTGTGTTTATGCAGGGCTGTGTTCTGTAGTGAAAGCAAGAGGCCCCACAGCGCTGGCTCAGCACAGAAACTTCCTTTCATTGTTTTGTTAGTGCTGTGCTGTGCACCGGCCAATCAGAGCCGTGGGGCGGAAACATTCCCTTCTTCTCCTGCTTTCATTGGTCAGCAGGGAGCACCGTGGCGGGAACATTGTGTTCAGGCAGCTATGCAAAAACAGAGCTGTGGCCAAGCGGAGGGGGAAGTGGGTTTGGGTCGTGACCCGAGGGGCGGCCTTTCCTTTCTCCCCAGGCCAGGCCCGTTTGTTTTGAAAAGGAGGCTCTGGGCGTCTCTCCACTTAACCCGTTTGAGCATTCCCAAGGAGGACTTTTTTTTTTTTTTTTTTTTTTTTTATTCTCTCTTGTGAAACTGAATGTTTTGATTGCTCGACGTTGCTGTGCGTTGCAACACAGGAAATGACTAGCTCTGCAAATTCCTGCGCTTTTGTAGGGTGTGTTTTAAATGGGGGGGAAAAAAAAAGTGGTAGAAATGGTGTTTTTGTTTACATGGTGTTTTTGTTTACATGGTGTTTTTGTTTACATGGTGTTTTTGTTTACATGGTGTGTTTGTTTTTGCTACTCATTTTGTTTCAGCCAGACATACTAAGCTGTGAGTGACTTGTTGAAGGCGTGGGGGAGGTGGTGGAGAGGGCCAGATAGCAGTGTGGGGGTAGCAGGCAGCCGACCGCAGACATGAGGCCAGCTCAGGCCAGAGCAGGGCTCAGACGAGTCCCACCAGATGTCTCTGGCCCGTCCGCTGGGGATTTAGGTGGGGTGGGGGGGGGGCAAACAAAAGGCCGTGGAGCCAACAGAGCAGACGTGCTCTCTGCCAGGTCCTTGCTCTCGTGTTTACAGGCCTCCATTTGATATGAGCCCCCCCCCTCTCCAGCGCTTACCGCAGGCTTTTACCACCCCAGGCTCTGAGCTTTACAGCTCTGCAACAAAGATGAGACGCGAAACTCCAACCCCCCACTAGAATAAGCTCACGGCCCTGCTGTCTGTTTTCACAGTCTTTGCCCAAAGTGAGAGTTTGAAAGCAAGAGCAGCTTTCGAAGGAAGAATAATAATAATAAACTTTCTCCCCCGCCTGCGGTTTGAGCATGAATCTGCAGCACTGAACAGGCTCAACAGCAAACTGCTGAAGCTGCTGTTTAGATTGCGCTCGGGCGGGCTGGGAATGCGCTCGGGCGGGCTGGGATTGCGCAGTCATCGCCGCCCTCTCTCTGTCCTGCTCTGGGGCCCAGTGGCCCTATATATAGTTCCCCCCCCTCCCGTGCTATACGCTCTCAGTGGCCCTGGGCTAAAATATAGGTTACGGCAAGGAGGGAAAAACACCGTGCTGATTGCCTGGTGCAGGAAAAGCAGCGGGTGACGTAGGGCAGGGTTCTGGTGGCAGTGGGGGTAAGACTGAACCTGGTGGAGGGTGGGCAGCCGGAGCCTCAGGCATGAGCTCTACTACTCGTGCCTAGAGGAGTCTTGCTGTGTGGATTACTGGGATTCAGCCTTTTATGAGATGTGCCATTAAATATAGTGTGTTTTCTGAAATGCAGATCATTGAGAAAAGACCTGGACACAGTCGCAGCAGAGTGTTCCGGGAAGTTGAGATGCTCTACCAGTGTCAGGGACACAGGTAACACACACACACACACACTCTACTCAAAACAGTGTTGCCCTCCATAAGTCCCTGAAGTGCTCTGAAGAGTGTGTAGCCAAACTTGACTTCCTGTGTTGTGCCCCCTCAGAAATATACTGGAGCTGGTGGAGTTCTTTGAGGAGGAGGAGAAGTTCTACCTGGTGTTTGAGAAGCTGAGAGGAGGTAGGTGGACCGTGACCCGACCGTGGGCCCTCGGCTGTGTGGGCTCCTATGGGTGGCTGTGGATGTGAAGGCCGATTGGATGACCTATAAACGGATTTCTTTCTTTCTTTTCTCAGGTTCCGTCCTGGCTCATATCCATAAGCGGCGGCACTTCAGCGAGCAGGAGGCCAGCATTGTGGTGCAGGACATTGCCAGTGCACTGGATTTCCTCCATAATAAAGGTAAGTCAGTACTGTGTGTGTGTGTGTGTGTGTGTGTCAGTCAGTCACTGGAAAGATAAATGCCTCTGAATTTATTGGAGTCCAGTTGTGTGGAGGGCGTGCCTGCTGGGGGTTTACAGTGTGAAAGCTGATCTGTGCAGCCCCTCGTTGGCCAGGGTGATGTGGTGGGCTATGAATTCTGGGTAGGAATAGCAGTCCGACTAAAAACGGCTCACGTGCCCACGTGTGAGCCAGGAGCTTATGGTGGGGTGAAGGGTCTCGCATTCACCACTGGACAAGTGACCCAATCCTGGGACCCACATAGTAATTTCCTGTGTATTAGCCGCATTGTGTATAAGCCGCAGGACAGTGTTTTATGCAAGTTAAAAGAAACAAAACAATATTGATATCATATTAACTGCCCCCGTGTATGAACAAAGCCATATTGATATAATATTAACTGCCCCCGTGTATTAACAAAACCATATTGATATCATATTAACTGCCCCCGGGGTATTAACAAAGAACAAAACCATATTGATATCATATTAACTGCCCCGTGTATTAACAAAACCATATTGATATCATATTAACTGCCCCGTGTATTAACAAAACCATATTGATATCATATTAACTGCCCCGTGTATTAACAAAACCATATTGATATCATATTAACTGCCCCGTGTATTAACAAAACCATATTGATATCATATTAACTGCCCCGTGTATGAACAAAGCCATATTGATATAATATTAACTGCCCCGTGTATTAACAAAACCATATTGATATCATATTAACTGCCCCGTGTATGAACAAAGCCATATTGATATAATATTAACTGCCCCGTGTATGAACAAAGCCATATTGATATAATATTAACTGCCCCGTGTATTAACAAAACCATATTGATATCATATTAACTGCCCCGTGTATTAACAAAACCATATTGATATCATATTAACTGCCCGTGTATGAACAAAGCCATATTGATATAATATTAACTGCCCCGTGTATGAACAAAGCCATATTGATATAATATTAACTGCCCCGTGTATTAACAAAACCATATTGATATCATATTAACTGCCCCGTGTATGAACAAAGCCATATTGATATAATATTAACTGCCCCGTGTATGAACAAAGCCATATTGATATAATATTAACTGCCCCGTGTATTAACAAAACCATATTGATATCATATTAACTGCCCCGTGTATTAACAAAACCATATTGATATCATATTAACTGCCCCGTGTATGAACAAAGCCATATTGATATAATATTAACTGCCCCGTGTATGAACAAAGCCATATTGATATAATATTAACTGCCCCGTGTATGAACAAAGCCATATTGATATAATATTAACTGCCCCGTGTATGAACAAAGCCATATTGATATAATATTAACTGCCCCGTGTATGAACAAAGCCATATTGATATAATATTAACTGCCCCGTGTATGAACAAAGCCATATTGATATAATATTAACTGCCCCGTGTATTAACAAAACCATATTGATATCATATTAACTGCCCCGTGTATTAACAAAACCATATTGATATCATATTAACTGCCCCGTGTATGAACAAAGCCATATTGATATAATATTAACTGCCCCGTGTATGAACAAAGCCATATTGATATAATATTAACTGCCCCGTGTATGAACAAAGCCATATTGATATAATATTAACTGCCCCGTGTATTAACAAAACCATATTGATATCATATTAACTGCCCCGTGTATTAACAAAACCATATTGATATCATATTAACTGCCCCGTGTATTAACAAAACCATATTGATATCATATTAACTGCCCCGTGTATTAACAAAACCATATTGATATCATATTAACTGCCCCGTGTATTAACAAAACCATATTGATATCATATTAACTGCCCCGTGTATTAACAAAACCATATTGATATCATATTAACTGCCCCGTGTATGAACAAAGCCATATTGATATAATATTAACTGCCCCGTGTATTAACAAAACCATATTGATATCATATTAACTGCCCCGTGTATGAACAAAGCCATATTGATATAATATTAACTGCCCCGTGTATGAACAAAGCCATATTGATATAATATTAACTGCCCCGTGTATGAACAAAGCCATATTGATATAATATTAACTGCCCCGTGTATGAACAAAGCCATATTGATATAATATTAACTGCCCCGTGTATGAACAAAGCCATATTGATATAATATTAACTGCCCCGTGTATGAACAAAGCCATATTGATATAATATTAACTGCCCCGTGTATGAACAAAGCCATATTGATATAATATTAACTGCCCCGTGTATGAACAAAGCCATATTGATATAATATTAACTGCCCCGTGTATGAACAAAGCCATATTGATATAATATTAACTGCCCCGTGTATTAACAAAACCATATTGATATCATATTAACTGCCCCGTGTATTAACAAAACCATATTGATATCATATTAACTGCCCCGTGTATGAACAAAGCCATATTGATATAATATTAACTGCCCCGTGTATTAACAAAACCATATTGATATCATATTAACTGCCCCGTGTATTAACAAAACCATATTGATATCATATTAACTGCCCCGTGTATGAACAAAGCCATATTGATATAATATTAACTGCCCCGTGTATGAACAAAGCCATATTGATATAATATTAACTGCCCCGTGTATGAACAAAGCCATATTGATATAATATTAACTGCCCCGTGTATTAACAAAACCATATTGATATCATATTAACTGCCCCGTGTATTAACAAAACCATATTGATATCATATTAACTGCCCCGTGTATTAACAAAACCATATTGATATCATATTAACTGCCCCGTGTATGAACAAAGCCATATTGATATAATATTAACTGCCCCGTGTATGAACAAAGCCATATTGATATAATATTAACTGCCCCGTGTATTAACAAAACCATATTGATATCATATTAACTGCCCCGTGTATTAACAAAACCATATTGATATCATATTAACTGCCCCGTGTATTTGTAAATTGGACTCGCATCTGGGTGTGTATATGCCGGGGTTTGTTTGTGTGTGTGTGTGTGAATGATGGTCTGTGGTAGAGTGTGATGGAAGGGAACAGGTGGCGAGCGATAAAGAGAGGGGCAGGAGGAGTGAGGAATGGACGGATGGATGACTGGATAGATGGCTGAATGCAGAGGGGAGAGCTTAGGAAGTTATGTTTTGGGAGTAACTTGAGCTCTGAATTGTGTGTGTGTGTGTGTGTGTGTGTGTGCGGGCAGGCAGGCAGGCAGGCAATGTCCCCAGGCATTAAGTTGAGGCTCCACATGGTTCTATGTGAATTATCATCGTCATGTGAGGTGGATGAGCTGGACGTGACTGCCCTGAAGCGTTCCATTCATGCTCAGAGCCACCATCCCCCACCTCTCAGATCCGAGAGAGAGACTTTCTTGGGGAATGTAGTGACTTGTTGTGTGAGGGCTGGAGAGCAGAGGGGTATGGGACATGCTTGCGCAACCTCCTGTCTGTGCCAAACGAGCTCATACCAGGAAGTACAGCAGGAGGAGAAAACAGTGTTGTTGGAGATGCAGGTTTCCTCTCTCAGCACTAACCTCAGGCCGTCTTCCTGACTTTATGGAGTTTGAAAACAACCCAAGGAGACAAAGCCCCAGCTCTTCACTCTTTCTCTCCTCTCTCTCTTTTCATTTGACTGTCCCCCTCTCTTCTCTCCCCCTCTCTTCTCTCCCCCTCTCTTCTCTCCCCCTCTCTTCTCCCCCCTCTTCTTTCCCTTCTCCTCTGGTCTCTGTCTGCTAGCGTCCAGTATGGTATCAGAGAAGTCAAAACAGACACTAGCTGGCAGGCAGCCCAGGAGGCTCTGTTGCAACCAGCACCGCCTCCCCTTCCTGCACCTAGCAACTGCTGTGATTGGCTGGCCTGGAGGGAGGGGGAGGGGGAGGGCCCAGCTCTAGCTGCTCTCTGCTCATGCGTGCTGCTTGTTGTTCTTGGGCTTCTTTCCAGGGATAATCTTATCAGATACTTTTTCTCTGTCACCCCCCCTCTTTCTTTTTGGCCTCCCCTGGCCCCTCCCTACCCCCCCACCCACGTGCCCCGCAGACTCCTCAGAGCTTAGGTGAAGCCCAGGTGGTGTTTGTTGTGGCCAAGTGGAGCCTTTCAGTGGAAATAAGGGGGTGTGCGTGCGCTTCTGCAGGGTAGGTGAGGGCTTGTATTTCACCCAACCACCCCGGCTTCTCAGAAACACACGTGTGGCTTCCTGTGTGTGTACGTGTGTCTTTGTGTGTGTGTGTGTGTCAGAGGGAGAGGGATATATTCTGCCCCAGGGACACACACTCTCAACAGCCGTTTCCTCGGTCTCTGTGGCATGTGGTTGCGCTGCGTTGCCGTTGCTGTGCCGTTGCTATGCGGGACGCCAGCCTGGAAAGCCCCAGACATTCTTTTCAGCCCTGCTGCTGCCGCTGATGGTGCTGTTGGGGGGCAGTGGCGGTGCGTCCGGCTGCATCAGTGTGCCGCTCGGCGTCAGATACAGCAGACTGATGCAAGAGCACAGCTCTCTTACAGCAACAGCCTGCCACCTCATGACTTGGCAGCAACCACACACACACACACACACACACACCTTATTCACACACACATACGGAGATGCATTTATGGATAATAATAATAATCTTTTATATAGCAGCAAAACGGTATAAGTAATACATTTGCAAAATAAAATTAAATAAAACAATTAGATGTGTAAAGTAATAATATAAAGCCATAAGGACATGCAGGTTGAAAGAAAATGAATAAAACCAATGCAAGAGATTATCAAAAATAGAATTGGCTTTCCTATAAACATGTATTTGGTGGAGGGACTTCCCAGAGGACACCGACTTAGCTAACCTGATTATTTACATATAACTTTACATATCCACACTTCCATACACTCTCTCATTCACTCGGTCTGACTGACGAGGGCGTGTCTGGGGCTTTTAGCGGTCGGCTGATGATTTAATGTTACGTTGATGGCTGTGAAACGGGAGCTTTCTGGCAGCAGAGACTGGAAAGTGTGTGTTCACCTCGCGCGGGCCGGATTTGGGCCAGCTGTGCTATGGGACGGGAGCACCGTGCCCTGAGCCGCCGCTGTTTGGCCTCGTCCTCCTCTGTTTTTGTTTTTGTGTCTTGTGGATGTCGTGACCTGAATCTGGTGGTGTCTGTGGGGTGGGGGTGTGAGAGAGAGAGTGTGTGGGGTGGGGGTGTGAGAGAGAGAGAGAGTGTGGGGGGGGGGTGTGAGAGAGAGAGAGAGTGTGGGGGGGGGGGGGGATGGTGGGCCGTGCAGCTGAGCAACAGTGGGTTTCTTTGTCTGTGGGGGCCGGATTCCTGCACGGGGGGGGGGGCATTACATAAGGGCGCTGTCTGTCTCCGCGGCAGCAGAGGCAGCAGGGCGGGGCCAAGCAAGAGGGACAGCTGGCTCGGAGAGAACAAAAGCAGCTCGCTCGCTCTCCACAAACACCCTCATCCTGCCATCGTCACACACAGATGGGCTCTTCTTATGTAAATAAACAACATGAACTAGTTGGCACCCCAAGTTAAGAGTAGGACGGAGGCATTTTAATCTGCTTTGTGCATGATTATGACTGCTTGGGTTTGTTGCAGTCGCCAATATTTCTGTTTTTCTTTTCTTTTTTTTTTTTTTTGGTATTTTGTTATTTTCTGTCCTTGCTATTGTTGGGTTTGTTGCTGTTTTTTCTGCCAACTCTAAACAGAACCATTAGCCTCAGTGTCAGTGCCAAGCCAGTTGCAAAATGCAGAAAGAGGCATCAGTGGAATGAGCTGAACTCCAGTGGGCATTTGGAAACTCTTGGCTGCACTTGGGGGGCATGTTGGAGAGAAGGGGAGCACGGAGGAGGGGAGGGGAGGGCAGGATGGGCCGTACCAAGCGCTCCCGCTGCGCTGCCCTGCCCTTTGTGCCCACTTGGTTATGAAACGCGTCCACTCCTAGCCCCATGAACTGCTGACCTGCATTTGGGCAGCCCCCTCTGCAGTTGGTATTTAAGAAGTCATTAGTTCTTGTTGTGTACGTGTGTGTGTTTCATTCATGGCGCTGAGGAAGTTATGTAACTGTGATGCGTGTCCCAGCTTTTTGCAGAGCAGGGCTTTTCCTGGAGCGGCCAATCCTCTTTTCCTGCAGAGAGCGGCCCGCGGCGGCGAATGGCGAGGGAGACAGAGAGGCGGCGGCCCGGCAGCAGCCTAATTTCAGTCTGTCCTGGCGCAGGAGCGCCGACAGGCGGTCGGGTCGTCCTCCCCCTCTCCGTCGTCCTCCCCCACCTCATCTGGGCTATTCAGCCTGTGCGTTCAGCTGAGTGCTGAAAAATGTCCATGATTCACCAGGCCGTCCTCGGCCTCGTCCTGGGCTCGCCGCCCCCTTCTGCTGCCCACGGTTACGTCTGTTCCATTCCGTTGTGCTCCACCAACTCCTCCACCCGCTGCTCTTCCATCCTCGTTAGCATACCAGCCCATTCAAAGCTTGTGTGTGTGACTGCAAAAAGTTTGTGTGTGTGTATATAAGTGAGGAATCCTGTGTGTGTGTGTGTGAGCTGTAGACATGGATACAAGGAAGTTTATTGTCACATGCATATAGTTACTGGATTTAAGAAATGCAGTGAAATTATGTCTGGTGTCAGCCTATTTGTGCATTTATGGGGGGGCAGTAGAAGAGGGGTTTAGTAGATTAAGTGGCAAGGGCTGCATAAGAAAGGGGAGGGAGGATTGGGATTGGGATTGGGGGGGTCGTCGTGTGTAACGGAGTATGTGACATGTATGCCCTGCAAAAGGATAGTGTGTGTGTGTGTGTGTGTGTGTGTGTGCATGCATGTATATGTATGCCCTGCAAAAGGATAGTGTGTGTGTGTGTGTGCATGTATGCCCTGCAAAAGGTATATATGTGTGTGTGTGGGGCTAGGAATAAACACAGTCTGTTAACTGTGGCTAATCTGCTTTGGGCCGTGTGTGTGGCCCTGGCCCTGCTGCCTACCATGTGACACACACACTGCTCTCGGCCCGGGCCACGAGGAGTCAGCTGAGGGCAGGAATGCGGTCAGAGAGAAGAATTAGATGAGACTTAAGTAGACCGTTCAGTACAGCTCAGCACAGCTCCGCTCAGCAGTCAAAAGCCAAGAGGAAGCATTTCCTCTGCAGTCTGCACCATCTCCAACAGCTCCCTCTCTGTCCATGACACGCCATGGGAGTCCTCAATGTACAGCTGCCTTTGCAAATGGTCTCAGGTACTGAAGCAAATAACTCATCCCTCGTTCCCTCTCTCCCTCCAGTGTGGTTCTGCTGAGTACATGGCTCCTGAAGTGGTGGAGGCCTTCAGTGAGGAGGCCACCATCTACGACAAGCGCTGTGACCTCTGGAGCCTGGGGGTCATCCTCTACATCATGCTGAGCGGCTACCCGCCCTTCGTGGGCCACTGCGGCAGCGACTGTGGCTGGGAAATGGGCGAACCGTGCCACGCATGCCAGGTGAGACCACGACGCCCACCTGGGCCCCAGAATCACACGCAGACACTTCAGGACTGTGCAAATAACACTTCACTATGGAATGAAAAAGTTAACAGACATTACATGCACCCTAGCTAGCTGCTCCTGTCTGCAGTAGGGATTATACTGAAAAAATGTAAAAGTTATGTCAACACCATTATTTGATGTCTTAGTGGTTAGTGCGATTTCCCCAATCAGTGTTCATCCTTCTAAAGCAGCCGTGTTTGCACAACGGCAGAAACTCACTGCACACAATCACTTTCATACAATCTTGTTACTGCCTTGACAGTTCTTTCGGTAATTTCGGTTTGAACTGTGTCTAGAGCCACTTAGCAATGACTGTTCTAAGGGTATTTGTTTTGGGTCCACTGTAGTCCCAGTGAAAGCATGGTGTTCAAGTTGGCACAGAGTGTGACCGTTGGAAGGCCACTGCTGTTTGGCCGTTCCCCATTTCAGGACTGTGTGTAGAGTTGACCCAGGTCTTCACGTCACGTCTGAACTTGTAGAGTGGTACAGCTGTAGCCAGAGTGGCTATAAACAGAACACTGGAGACTGGTGTGTGATCTTTCTGTCCTTTTGTCTTGTCCAGAACACCTTGTTTGAGAGCATTCAGGAGGGGAAGTATGAGTTCCCCGAGAAGGAATGGGCCCACATTTCTCCAAGTGCCAAAGAGCTCATCTCCAAACTGCTGCTCCGGGACGCCAAGCGCCGCCTCAGCGCCGCTCAGGTCCTCCGCCACCCATGGGTGCAGGGGGTAAGTGTGTACACACACACACTTATACACTCACACTTATACACACGGATACAAACTTATACACACGCACTGATACACACTCACCACACCACGTCACGTCACCAGTGTTATCCGCATGCTGGGAATCTAACAGCTGAATGTCTCTGTCCCTCCTGCAGGGTGCTATCCATACCCCTTCCTCCATTCTACTGCAGAGGTAAGGCCCACGTCACTATTTACCTTTGTGTGCATTTCTCAGCCTATATCAGCCTTGGCTGCTTTTATCTTCTGATAAGAGAAACGTGACATCCCGGACTCCTTGACTCATACAAACTCTATCTCTCCTCTCCCTCCCTCCCTCTCTCTCTATCTCTCTCCCTCCTTCCGAGCAGGAACAGCAGTGCTAGGGACCTGACCTTCTTTGCGGGGAAGGCGGTAGCCATGAATCGTCAGCTGGCAGAGCAGGAGGGTCTGGAGGCGGAGCAGGAGCAGGAGGGGGCGTGTCCCCTGGTGGTGACGGTGGGCTCGGCCTCCGTCCGGCTGACTCCTCCCTCTAACTCCAAGCTGGCGGCGCGGCGGCGCCACAGGAGCAGCCTGCTGAAGGGCGCGCCCGTCTCCGCCTCCGAGCTGCGCCAGCTCCTCGCCCCCCTCGTCATCATGGGAGACTGTGCCTGAAACCACCCACCCTGCCCTAAACTGCCACCAACCACCCTGCCCTAAACTGCCCCCAACTACCACCACCCTGCCCAAACCACCCACCCTGCCCTAAACTGCCCCCAACTACCTGCCCTGCCCCCAACCAACCACCCTGCCCTAAACTGCCCCCAACTACCACCCACCCTGCCCAAACCACCCACCCTGCCCTAAACTGCCCCCAACTACCCGCCCTGCCCCCAACCAACCACCCTGCCCTAAACTGCCCCCAACTACCCGCCCTGCCCCCAACCAACCACCCTGCCCTAAACTACCCAGCCCTGACCCTTACGGCTTCAGAGCCACCTGACCCACAGCCCTGCCTGGCCCACACACCTCTGCAGTCCTGGACCCTGAGCTTCCACACACACACACACACACACACACACACACACACACACACACACTACATGCATACTTAGACACGCTTACATACTTACACTTACACTTATGTACATCCATTACCTGCATACCCAACACGCACTCACATACACACCCAAGACCTACACACACACACCTCCCCAGCTGCCCTCTGCTTCCATAGCACTTTGAAAAGCACAGCAGTCCGGCGTGTCCAGGAATGTCCAGAGGTGCAGGGGCCAGGGCTCCCCTTGGGCCAGATGGCGCTCGCATGGAGTGCCCGAGTAGCCTTTGTTTAGTCCAGTCTACGGCCGAGTATTGGAAGCACGCTCATACACCAAAGCACCCCTTCCCCCCTCTCTACACTCAATGCGTGCGCACACATATACACCCAGTTGCTGCTTCCATAGAAACAAAAATCGACTGTGAATTTATTCTTTTTTTTTTTATATACATTTTTTTTATATTTGTTTTCATTCCCTTTGGCCATGCTGGTCAGTGAGTTCATGTGGAATGTATTCCTGCTGTACGGCCCCCGCGTCCGGCAGCCGCCTCACGGCTTACAGCTCGCTCTCTCACGTGCGTACGCATGCACGCACGCAACGTCCCTGGTGTCCAGCATCAGACGGAACATCAGAGAGACACACCTGACCTGACCCCCACAACACAGGCTGGCAGAAGAAATAAAGCCCATTATTTTGCACTAGAGTCTCTAGTATAATTTAAAGACACGTTAGTGTAAATCCCTGAGGAAACTGGTTCCAGTGTAATAGTAAAAATAATAAGTGTGAGCTCTCCCCTCCAAAATGATAGAGAATTGAAGTCCTGTCCTTAGCACTGTTAATGAGGTGTCAGCTGGGACCCCCAAAAGTACTCCAACATGCTGTCTGTTTAGGCAGGGTAAACCTTTAGACCACGCTTGGAATTGGTAATCTGTCTCTGCCTCTTTGAGCAAAGACGCAGAGAGTTTAATTGAATTGAAGGTTCAATTATCTTTGAGGCTATGCCATTTAAATGCCCCATGCTAACACCCTGAGCTTTAATCCTGAGGATGACGCAGCTAAGAGCCTGTCGGAGTGGCGCCATACACACGTTTGCTGTCAGCCTCACACCAAGTGTTCAAAGGTTAAGACGAGCACATTCTTCCGGAGGCGACTTAAATCAATGATTTACCTTCACATTGGGCAACACAGCTTTGAAGCTGTGACTGAAGCCCCAGGTATGAAACCAATGCTGCCGGAGTAGGGATCTACCATGACTGAAAGAGAAGGGGGCACATCAAGGAAATAATTTGGAATATAGTTTTAAACGTAATTTAAAACATGGGAAAGCATTCCAACAACAAAAATCAAAAACTAAAAAAAAAGTCTTCCAAGAAAATGTAGCTGTACTGATATGTATAAGTTTACTTCTCTTATGTTGATGGGACGACTCCATGTCAGATTCACATTGTGCCACACTGATTTTACATTCATGTTTAGCTTTTATCTACAAGTGGGTGCTGTCCAGATGTTCAGGTGCGACGCCAGATGTTCTTTTTTAAGCTTTCTTTTATTGTTCTTTCTTTTTAAATGTCAATGGTTTTGAATATTGATGGAAGTTCAAGATGGTGATCAGGAGTGATCCCAGTTGTAATGTAAGGAAAGAATGTTTTCAAGAAGAGAGTATAGTTAAGTGACGAGCATTGCCCAGCGAAGGCAGTATGTAATTCTTTCATTATTTTGTTTAAAGACAAGTGTTGGCAATGATCCCATCTGGTGGAAAGGGTGGTCTCCTGTCACCTGTTGGTCTTTAAATGGTCTCGACTGGCCATGTCTGCCTGTCTTGGTCAGACATCTTTGCCGTTGCCAAAGTCTGCACTTCTGAGAAGTCTTGAGACCTCGTTCCGCTTCTCCTCTGGTGTGTCTGGGCGTAGCACGCTCTAATCGCCGAGGTGATGGAATCTCTCGTAAGCATTAGCAGATTCTTCTGAATGTGGGGGAATTGCCAACACTGCTGTTTGGTACTCCGCATAGAAACGCTGATAACAGGACACTGATTGTAAACCTTTTTTAAAAAATCTTTCTACAGTCGCATCTTTGTGGGTGTTTAT
The DNA here is from genome assembly GCF_017589495.1 of Alosa alosa. Taxonomy (NCBI): domain Eukaryota; kingdom Metazoa; phylum Chordata; class Actinopteri; order Clupeiformes; family Clupeidae; genus Alosa; species Alosa alosa. Next base: position 33,403,555 of record NC_063197.1, on the reverse strand, counting down.
GTCTTATAGTAAGACTTACTTGAAATGTATTTGCAGCGGTTTCCTCAAATTTTGCTTGGGAAACTTCCTTGCTTAAAAAATAATCTGAACAAAGCATTCATAAGCTGAAGAAGGCTATCTCTGGTTTTGACAGTAACTTCTACCACTTTAGTTCAGTATTCTGTCTTTTTTTTTTTTTTTTTTGCCTTCAATGTTTTGTCCATGATCATTTAAACCACCGTTATGGATTCTTCACAGGATCAGGAGTTTCCAAATGTGCACAAAGAAATCGGTGGTAATTGGCTCAACATCCTCAAACACTTATAAAGGGTGAAAGGTCTTCCAAATGCCACCCTTTGTCCATTGCGTTTAGTTGTGGACTGCCTTGTACCAGGAGAGATGGGAGGAGTTGTCAATGTTTATTTTATTTTTAGACTACAGTATTGGGCAAGACTTCACCAAGGCTTTGGTTGAGAATTTTCCTCCCAGCTAGATGAAAGTAGCCCAACTGTTAAGTTGAGTTTCACTCATTTATCTAACTTTTTTTTTTTTTTTTTTTTTTTTTTTTTTTAAATGTACTTGTTCTGAATTCTTGGTTGGTTTTTTTTTTTTTTTTTTTTTTTTTTTTTGTAACTGTCTGATTCTGTAGCCTCTGGGCTACTACTCTTGAGTGTTATTGATGCTCTTGTTTCTGGCACTGTTCATTTCCTACCCCCAAATCCTCATGGGAATTTTTTTTTTTTTCCTTTTTTTATTTTGGAAATGTTCATCTTTGGAAAACAGAAACATTGATTTGAAGCACTTTACTGTACCATGTGACTGACCGCAGTTCACGAGAAGCAAAATTTATGACTGTTGTTGCAGATTTTTGTATTGTTTTTCTAAAAAATAATAAAAAAACAAGAATAAAAAGTGTGAACGTCTCTGGCTGTTTTGTCTCTATTCTCATGCAAAAGCTGAACGTATGAACTGTAAATTGAGTCATTATCTATTCATTGACCTAGGCCGTCTACTTATCTGAATACGCTGCCTTCCGGTAATCAGACAAGCAGCACGTGTTCGTCACCAGTGGTTCATTTCACAGCTATCTCTCACTGAAGGTTACCTTTAGGTGTCACCTGCAAACACACACCAAGCAGACTCATGAGCTGCGGAAAACACATGTGACCACCTTGCTCTCACAGTATGAAAGAGGAGTGTTGGAAATTAGGAATGGGAAAAAAAAAAATAATAGGCTGGGCCAAGCCTGTCACAAGGCCACTGATGCAACTGCCCTGAAATAGCTGCCACTTGGGGCGGGGGGGTGAGCTGCTCCTTATAATACCAATGTTGTGAGTGAGTTAAGCAACATATTTTACAACCAAACGTGTCAAGAATACATACACACTTCCTTACAGTTATTGAAATGTTTCATCAAAGTGTTACACGAGTAATGAGAGGCTGGTGAATCGTTTCAGGTAGCGCTGCTCGCAGCCTGACGAGCTAGACCCATATGAAGAGGATGAAGAGTAGGGTCTGGGAACTCAATCCGAGGCGCGGGATTTGAGAGTTGCTGGACTACCCTGGCTGCAAATTACATTTGCTGCCGCAAGGGTGCGTCTGGATTTCTATGCAACTCCTCACAGTGACCTTACTTCAGTCTGAGTGACTTAAAGGACAGACACCAACAGTTAGCACATGGCGCCCTCTGCTGGCTACAGACACCATAAAACACACAAGGACTGAATTCCATAGCTATTTTACTGTACTTTATTGAGATGCAAGTTAGTATGAGAGAAGGGAATGAAGCCAATAACTCACTGATAGGAACTTTGGGGTTTAGTGTAGTGCTGCAAGGGAGAGGACGTGTCAGTCTTGAGTACTTTTTGAACGCTTCTTTGACGGTGGCTTTATTTGATGCGATACAGAACCACGTTTGGCCTCCTTCCCTCTTCCCTTCTTTTTCTTTGCAGAAGTCGCCTCAGCTGCATCCTCTGCCTGACCGGTCACATCTCCCCGCCTCAGTCTCTTTAACATGGACTCCGGCATTTCAAAGGGCTGGAGTGACTCCGTCACTTTCTCGGGGTAACCCTCGCTCTTGGCATCCTGTTTGTGGCTCACACAGTTGCTCAGTTTGCACTGTTGCTCCTCCGTCAGGACGGGAGCCTGGCAGCTGGTCACCTGGACACCTGGACACGCCGGCTCGGGAAGCAGCGTCCTCGCGCGGAGCTCCGGCGCCTGGGGAGTAACGGAGCTCTGTGAGCGCTGCACCACCACAGGGAGACCCCAGAGCCGCTGCATGAGCTTGTTCTTCACGTTGAACTCCAGCTTGTCTCTGGTCTCCTGGCTGAGGAACAGAGTCTCTGCACCGGTCAGCTCCAGGTCTGACTCCTCTCCTGCTCTCCTCAGCCAGGTGGGGCTGGACGGCTCAGGTGCCAGACGCTCCATGGACTGCTTAAAGGCTGTGAACGCCCCCAAAAGGTGCTCCAGATGCTTCTGTCTTAAGTTCATCTCTATTGACGACTTTTTGACTTCCAGGCTTCCGTAGTTCTGACCAATCAGCCTGGGACTTTTCATGCGTGGAGTCCCTGAGGTGGAGTCAGTGAAGGCAACCAACATCCTGCACAGGAACATCCCAATTATAGTGTGAAGGATTTGTAAGATGTATCTCCATACTCTGCATACTAGGCTCCTCAGAACGTTGACATCTCTACTCTCAGCCACTTCAAGTGTTCCACAGCATGGAATGATGGGAGTTTTTCCATCCGATGCACAAGCCTGCCTGGAAGTGCACTCCGAACATAGACACCTTTCAGCTAATGACTTAATGCAGGAGCTGCACTTGTTCTGATCACTGAGAGAACCTGCAGCGTCTGGGTCCTCATATTGCAGGTGGCATAAACGGCGCAGACTATACTCCTGCTCACTCGCTTCGCTCTGCAGCACAAGAGTCTGCGCTGTCTCAGAGTAGCGATGGACACAGGTGCATAAGGTGGAGGTCTTTTCAGGATTTTCTTTTGGGTGAAGTCTAGTGTAATTACATAGAAAATAAACATTAATATATATACTTTTGTCCTTATATAATACTACTATTACTACTAATAATAATAGCTGTATATTACTCATAATATAATTATATTTTGTTAATGTGGGTCCAGTGTTTTTCTAAACTTTTGAAATAAGACAGTGATGAGATGCTTGTTTACTTACACAATTTGATTAACAGAGTCTTCACCCTTTTAACAATTGAGAGCAAACAGAAGAAAACACACATTGACATGCATTTGCCACATTATATGGTACATTGTGCAATAAATAAACAAACAAGAATGTAACTCAACATTGTGCCATTTGATTCCATGGAAATGGTGGCCGAGTGACGCCAGGTGGCTTTACATTTTTCCCTATACTGTGGGAGTTTTATGCCAAACCATGAAACATTAAGCTGCGTCCAAAAACGTCTTTAAAAATCTTCTGATATTGATCATGCATATGGCAAAGAAAGACATGAGATCGTTGGTCTTGGAATTTTGAAAATGCATCGCACTTAGACCTCAGATTACTTGCAGTACCCCGGCATTACCACAAGGAAATGGTCGTACGTCAAGTTTGAACCTGACGTGGAGATAAGCACGTTGGCATGGATTTGAGCGTACGCACCGTCTAAGATCAAATCTGTGCGTAAGAACGCTTTATAAATGAGGCCCCTGACCATAAGTGAGTTGTGGTCAGCTCTGTTTACACAGTTTTGAAATTCGGAATGTGTCCCAGACACTACATAGCCAACCTTGACCATACTGCTTCTGGCTTTAGCCGCTTCTTCCAGTAGGTGGCGCTCTTGTAAAGGGACCTAGGCCTTATATGGTGTATGCTTATTAAAATAGGACTTTTTGCCCCATGTTGCTATTCATGGTCTATCTGGGGGTAATCCAAGCTCTAGAAGCAAATCCTATGTTATACTATCGTTTTTGCGGTGTTTATCTTATAAAACATCATGCTATCCCTGCTGAAAAAAACAGCTAGAAACCAGCTTATGCTGGTAGCTGGTTTTAGCTGCCTTTGCTGGTTTTCTTCCAGCTCTTGCTGGTCTTTGCTGGTGTAGCTGGTTGGGCCACCAGCTGGATATGCTGGCGCAGACCCGGCGGCAGACACAAATTCACGGACGGGCATTACACCTTTCCAGGGGGGGGGGCACTGGAACTTAAATTGATCACGGTAGTTTAAGCTTACACTTGACAAAACATTCCAATATGAAAATGTAGATGCAATTGTTGTAAAATGGTGCAGCTCCTTTAAGAGAGCCCTGTGCGCAGGGATGGAGAGAGAGAAAGCGAGAGGGGATATGTGTGTTAGAACTGAGATGCGTGTGGAAAAAGTAGACGTGCTGTTGAGACTGGAGCTAGTTATATTCAAAATAATGCAAAAATAAACCCGCAGATAAAACCAAAATCCTCGTTCATTTGCTAACCACTTTCAGATAGAGTGTTAGGGAGTTAGCCCCGAAGTTACGGATAACTTCGGCCCTGGAGTGGTAAGCTCCCTGTTCTCCGACTAGGTCAGAAGAAAAAAACTGTAAAGGTTAACGCTATCAAACAAACCCAGAAACTACTGGGCTGGTCATGCTGGTGTGACCAGCCTGTTGTGTGGGATACAGCTGGTGCAAGATGGTCATGCTGGTGACCAGCCTGCCAAGCTGGTCATGCTGGTTTGCTAGAATGACCAACATAAGCTGGCATGGCCAGTTAAACCAGCACCATAGACCAGCAACACCAGCAAAAATGACCAGCGGTGGTACAACAAGTAAAACCAGCTGAATTACCATCATAAGCTGGGAAAACCAGCTAAATGTGTGTTTTCGCAACCATCATAGGGTGGTCAAACAAACTGGTTAACAGGTCAACCAGTAAACCAGCTTTAGCTGGTCAAGCTGTTTTTTTCAGCACGGATGTCCTAAAATTAAAATTGAAAGTGTTGTGTCTGCAAAGAACTGATGATTGAAAGTGAATCCGAGACCTTGAAACAATTTCTGACGACAAAGCTGAACTAACCTTTATTTCGGCCAGACGCTGTTTGACCTTACATCGTCGAAGTGACCATGACAAGATGAGGACCAAGGACAGTAAACACAGAAGAGCTTGCAAGATGACTAATGTTTGAGGAGTCAGTAGGCATGACCTCGGAGGAGCGCAGCCAGAGCAGACGCTCCGCTCCCTCATCTCTCCGATATAAAGACCACTCGGCCTGCCAGGTTGAACCAACCGAGATGGGAAAATGGCCAAGGTCCACTCTACGTCACAATATGAGAAGATATTCTGAAGACGGGTGAAGTTGTAGGCCTATCAAACAAAGATTCTAGAGCGGAGCGTAGCGCTCTAGAATCTTTGCTATCAACTGCACGTTTGCGGTTAGTCACATGTTAACTATTTTAGGAACTAACATCCAAACTAGGTGGTGGTAGGCCCCCTATCCTACTTCTCGGTTAATAGCCTAATCTGTTGAGTTGTTTTTATTCGCACATAGGGAAATAAACACGGATAGACCTGCCTTCAATTGGCCTAATTAAAGTTTTATGTGTGTGTTTAATAAGCAGACTTTGCACATCAGCAAATGGTTACATTTAGGCTACAGGTCGCCATTAACATATCGAGGCAGGCCCATGAGACAATCTCCGTGAATCTGGTGCCATTGCTTAATAGTGAGGCGATAGTTTATAAATGTACAGATCTAGCCTGACAATTAAAATACCAACAGCCCACAAATGTACACTTCTTTTTTTTTTGTAAAAACATTTATTTCCCCAACTCCTTATTGTCCCAACTCAGGGAATTACAATCCCCTGACACATGAGCGTGTGTGCATCACAGAGCTAGTGCAGTTCCTCATCACAGTAACATTTCACACCCAATGATACCAAGATGGATTGTTATTATTTCCTAACCAAACTGTTTGCTATTGGTGCTGGTATTTTTCCTGGGTCGACAAAATCTTTGGAAAAAACATTGCAAATGTCTTTTAATAGTCCTACAAAATAATAAATGGGTTATCATCATTTTTACGCTTTTAAAAAGTGAGAATTATGACAAATCCCACTCTTACCGTAAAACACATCGGCTTATAAATGGATAACAAAAATATTTACCCCCAAATTATTATCAAAAGGTCCATGCTACCACCTCTCAGTAGCTGATTCATCACTAATTATTCAACACCAAAACATCAGACTTGCAAAGAATTCAGATGCTATTGTATCTCCAAGGTGTGTTGTGCGATGTTGTTAATTGTTGTATGTTTGAAATGTTATTTGAGTAAACTTTTGGAAGAAGGGGCCAGGAAAATAACTCAAATATAGTGGAAAGGCAACAAAAATGTTACGTCTGAAACTTAGGCCATACCATCGGTCTGGGACCAAAGATCTTAATCCATGATCAACACATAGGCTAATTTAGGAGACTTAGGAAACAGTATGTTACTTAATAGGAGAATTGAGTCACAGTATGTAGAACTTCAGGGCTAAAACACGAGATGATCAAAGGGTTCCTCCAGGGTCTGCCAGAGAGCAGTTAGATGGGCTGAGCAGGCTCTCACACTCACACATCACTACACAACCATGCCAATCATATCGTCAAGCAAAACTCAACACAAAGTCTCACAGTACAAAATAAAGGCTCAGGCTGCACTGAAGCATCCTGGGAGCTCCTGGTCTTTTCTCCCCCACCCCACTCCTGAGGAGCTCCTGGTCTTTTCTCCCCACCCCACTCCTGAGGAGCTCTATGTCTCTTCTCCCCACCCCACTCCTGAGGAGCTCCTGGTCTCTTCTCCCCACCCCACTCCTGAGGAGCCCTATGTCTCTTCTCCCCACCCCACTCCTGAGGAGCTCCTGGTCTCTTCTCCCCACCCCACTCCTGTGAGGTTGACAGACTGTAGATCATGTGGTGAAGTGAGTGTAAAATAAAAACAGTGATCACGTTGATCCAGTATCCCTTTAGTTGGACAGAGATGGGTGCAAAAGTCAGCACAGACTGGAAATGGTCCATGCACAGGTAATTGGTGCAAACACTCAAAAAAAATCTCATTTTTACAGAGGACAGATTACATTTGTGTGCGTGTGTGTGAGACAAAGAGTGAAAGAGAGAGATAACTGCAATCTATGGGGAAGTATACTTTCTTAACACTCCGAGACGGCATCTCTCCACAGCCTTTCAGCTAAAATGCTAAAACCCCTTCTCGTCTGCATCCATGCTGGTGTTGAAATAAGACTTCAATCTGCCCTGCATGGAGTAGCGAAGGAATAAATGCTTGTGAATGACTCTCCATGAAGATGATGATGATAATGATGAAGATGCGGGGTTAGCAAGATTTCTAATCATGCCAGTCAGTCCGAGCCCTGCTGACCTGGTCTGCTGTGCAGCTTCCGGAAGGACGTCTCGCCTCTTTATTCCGACGACAAATTCAGCAGAAGGCTCAGAGGTGTCCAGGGATGTAAAAGTCCCATATTACAGTCAGAGAGGCAGTGATGACCCCAACCACAACTCCACCATGTTTGCTGACCAACACAGAGACTTCACAGGCCAAACGTGACGGATTCAGCTGAGGTCAGCACAAACTGTGGGATGTCACAACTGTTTAAAAATAATGCAGAGAGCTTTCTCAGATCTGATTGGATCTTCCCTCATATAAATGCTTCAAAGGCGGAATGTACCCACCTGTCTTAAGAGACTGATTTTTGTGTATAAATTTGAATGGGTGATATTTCACTTTGGACTTTTGATTTGATATGGCTATGACGCAGGATGACCTAGTTCCATCTTTATCATATCAAGTTCTACCACTTATTGTGATTTCAATAGTCTTTTTAAGAAATACTCTTGGCACAAATTAAAAAGTGAGTCTAAGGGAACTCACTGAGCTTATCCACGTCAACATATCCAGGGAGGTATTCCAAGTACGTGGTTTAGTGGAAAACCTAGGTAAGTAAACTCAGAGTAAGTGGTAAACCTACAAGAGCCCTGTGGCATTGTTTTGTTAGGAGAATGAAGCCATACAGCTCTTCTATTAGGAGGTTTACCAACTTGGTAAACCTCCTACCACGTACCACGTACTTGGAATACCCCCCCTTGACTCACTCGGGTGGAGCATGTCACAAGGTAATATTAAAGCTGCATTAGCCAACCGCGACAGTAAATCTACAGTCAGTGTTCCGATTTGCAGATAAGCAGACCTATAAAAACCCACCCAAGATGATTTAATTACATACCCTCTGTACCGCTTACAATTTTCAAAATTAACAAAACCAACCAACTAAACAAACAAAACAAAAAACATTAACAAGCATATTTTAACAAGCAGTTGAGATCAGAAACATTATATTGGAGTTTGAGCCTCCCAGCGCTGTGCCCAAATCCAGACCTTCGTGTTAGCAACAGAACCGGTCGACAGACAACATTCCTGCTCCTGCTACAGGGCAGCGCTTAGAAATAATGGTCAGTCATTTTCAGCATGGCTTCGCCTTTAGAAACGCAGAGGTGCAAAAAAATCCTTGATTAATTACATTCTATTGACGTTAAAATAAGTCTCTCCCACTTACAGACCTTTACCCATTGTAACAATTATGTTGCACATAGATTTAAGATAAAAAGTAAACCCAATGTCCATTGTACAATAAATAAATAATAAACCTTAGGAAATGTTACAGTTTGCAGACTAATGAAGTCTAAGTACCCCCATGCTGTGAGGCCAACGCCTTTCCCCCAGTGCCACCCGTCTTTCTACAAAGCAGGATGTTGAAGAGCGGTGCCCCCTCAGGGCAGCTCGGCAGTAGCTTGTGCTGAAATGGACGTCCATCAGACATCACACAACGTACTGGTTGGCTCCGTAGTTCGTCGTGTAGGCCTGCCGGCTGTACTGAAAGTGGTCAGTTAGTACGTTGCTGCGTCCGTACAGCGAGTCTGAACCTTGTGTGAAAGGCACTGAACCGTTGGACTGAGGCTTGTCCCCCCCTATATGGTCAAACCCTCCCATATCCTGTTTGGACACCGGCAGCAACTTCTTGGCTTCCTTGTTGGCGTCATACTTCGCCTTTGAGAGAGAAAGTGAGAGAGAGAGAATAAGAGATGTTTCATTTGAGGGTCCCCTGCCAAAGTCACACAATCCATAGCATGCTAGAAAAAGAGACACTTTCCTGATGGACTTTATTCACCATTGGAAATAAGCAAGCTGAAACTACAGGAAGTAGCACATGAAGTGTAAACCGACCATTCTGAAACCCACCTTATTGTACAGGAAGACCCCCAGGATGGCGGTCAACATGCCCATGACGTTGGTGGAGTTGACAGGGTTTCTGAGCATGAGCAGAGAGATGGTGATGACCATGATCCTCTTGGTGGCGTTGGCCACGGCGTAGCTGAGCGGGCTGACGAGGTTCAGGACGCTGAAGGCGATGACGTTCTGAGCGAAGTTACAGAAGCCGCTGATCACCAGCAGCATCAGAGTCCCCGTCCAGCTGCTCATCTCGGCCTGAACACGCCACAGAACGCGCCACGGAACACGGCACAGTGAGGTCAGCTCATTTCAGATAAAACACGAGTGCCATCTCTCACACGCACACACACACCATCTGGGCTGAGTGACACGGCCTTATTTAAAAGTTAAAAGTGAGAAATATTATCAAACAGTCATTTGTATAGCTGGCTCTGCCTTCAGGAGGGAGTTAGTGTGATCTCATACGTTAACTTCAAATGACCAGCTCCAGCATTTTAAACAGAAAAACATACACATCCACCAACACTGCTCCAACTATGTCTACAAGAATAAGGCTCTTTTTATCATCATGGTCATTCTATTTTTGCAGGAATAACCCCTTGTTTCCTCGTGCTAATATTCTCCTTTCTTACCACATCATTATCAACCAAGAAGGAGGAGAGATCCACCAGGATCCAGGTGGGCAGCATGAACATGACCGCGTTGAAGCCGAGCGTGTTGAGCAGCTGCAGGTGGTGGATTCTGGTGTCCCGCAACACCTGGGGGGGAGAAACAGGCCAAATATTCACACCTGGAGGGGGGGGGGGGAGGGCAGGCCATATATTCACACCTGGAATTGGATGCTGGAGGAGAAGACAGTGGCTGCACCATCAGCACAACTGCATGGGAGAAAAGGCATGCAAAGCGGAGCCAGAACGATCCACACTGCACATCTGTATGGAAATAATCCACACTGCACATCTGTATGGAAATAATCCACACTGCACATCTGTATGGAAATAATCCACACTGCACATCTGTATGGAAATAACTCTGCAATTTGCCTGTGCTGGTGCGCCATTCGAGGAGAGATTACAACCCCATTTCCAAAAACAATTAGGATATTGTGTACAATGTAAATAAACACGGAGTTTGTGTACTGACTGTCCACTAGCCTACTGTTACAGCTACACTGTTTGCAGGCTATATTAGCACATATGCACAACCCTCCCTCCCTCCCACAGCCTGGACTGTGGCCAGACTTAATACTTTATACTTGACCAATGGCTGGAACCCTATTACTTCAACCTATTCTTGCACTGATATAGTTTTTATTATATTACTTTGTCTACATTATTCTCTTATATGTCAATATTTATTGTATGCTGGTCTCTAGACTTTATTCTTGCACTGTTGCACTTACTCATTTGCACCCTCACCATGACACTCACTCTCACAGAGCACCTTACCTTGCATACGGAACTACAGGCTCAGTCCCTTCCCCCGTCACTACAATACAAGCGCCTCATGCTTCATCATCCTTAAGCACACTATGTGGATATTTGATTTAGTATTTTTAGTATTTTTTTTTTTATCTTCTACTGTCTCTATTGTGCAGTGGAGTTTTTTATATTTATATACTTATATTACTTTTTCTGCTGTAAGTGCATGTTGTGTGTGATGGATCTATGCTACTGAGACCTTGAATTTCCCCTTGGGGATCAATAAAGTATCTATCTATCTATCTATCCATCCATCTATCTATCTATCTATCTATCTATCTATCTATCTATCTGATCAGCTCATCTGAAAATCACATAAACCCCTATTTAGCTGAAAAAGGAACATTGACAACATATCGGTTGTTGAATCAGAGGCCTGAGACAGGGCATGTTCACCACTGTGTTGCATCACTTCCTCTTTTACCAACAGTCTGTAAATGTTTTAGGAACTCCGGAGACTAGTTGCTGGAGTATTCCGAATGAATTGTTCGTCCTTTTCTTGCCCCGATACAGGATTTCAGCTGCTCAACTGTGCGGGATCGTTCCATGATGCACCCAATGTGACCGGTCTGGACTGCAGGCAGGTCATTTTAGAACCTGGACTCTTGAAATATGCACAGAATGCAGTTTTACGTTGTTTTCCTGAATAATTCGAGGCCCTTCCCTGAAAAACACGTTGTCTGGATGGCAGTGTATACGGCTCAAGACCTGTATGTATCATTCACCATTAATTGTGCTTTTCCAGATGTGCAAGCTGCCAATACCAGAGGCACTAATACAACCCCCCACCATAGATACCAGAGGCACTAATACCAAAGTCCTTTTAGGCAAGTCCCTCCACTCGAGGCAAGTCCCTCCACACTTTTTGGGCACTCATCGGACATCCTATTCGACAGAAATGCGCGCGCGCAAGGCTTCACGACACCTTTATACACCAATCTTGCTCCAGCGGCGAGTTCACAACACATGGTTGGCACAATGTCTTCACAACACACCATATGATTGGCTGTATTCACATGTCCACGTTTTGCCGAGGAAGGGGTGGGATATGTGTAGACAACGGCCCCATGCATGTCTTTGGAGGATTTTTTGAGTGCTGTCTCCTCATTAGAAAGTCTCTGCTAATACAACCCCCACCATAGATACCAGGCCTACTAATACAACCCCCATCATAGATGCCAGAGGAACTAATACACCCCCCATCATAGATGCCAGAGGAACTAATACTGTACATCCCCAATCATAGATGCTGGCTTATGAACTGTGCACTAGTAATAGCAAGTTGGATGCTTCCTCTCCTTTATAGCCCCGAATCCATGATGTCCAGAAACATTTAAACATTTTGATTAGTCTAAATCATGCCAGGATATGGTTACTTCTTTGTACGGTGAAGTTCAGACCAACATTATTGGATGGAGCGTCGAACTACGACGGCATCGTTTCTACATTTTACTTGTTGCTTATGTTCTTTTTGCAAGTAAATATTGGTTTATATGATTTGCAGATCACATTTGGTTTTTATTTACATTTTACACAGCGTTCCATTTTTTTGGAAAGAACGTTTGTTGAATGGCTTCACTTCAGCTTTTCCCAAAAATATCCAATAACAGATGTTTACCAAAAAACAATGAGGTGGTTTTCTGAAAACATTTTGTTTTTGTGATATCCACAACCCACATACAGCCGTGGGCAGCCATGGCCTACTGGTTACTGGCTACTTCGGATCTGTAACCGGAGGGTTGCCGGTTCGAACCCCGATCAGTAGGCACGGCTGAAGAGCCCTTGAGCAAGGCACCTAACCCCTCACTGCTCCCCGAGCGTTGCTGTTGATGCAGGCAGCTCACTGTGCCGGGATTAGTGTGTGCTTCACCTCACTGTGTGTACACTGTGTGCTGTGTGTGTTTCACTAATTCACGGATTGGGATAAATGCAGAGACCGAATTTCCCTCACAGGATCAAAAGAGTATATATATACTATATACATACTAGGGCTGGGCGATATGGCTGAAAACTATCACAATATAAGTATTTCATATCGGTCGATACCGATAATTATTGATTTTCTTTTTAATCTATTTCAGATAAGGACCAGAAGTGGAAAAAAGTTCAATTTAAACACTTTTATTTTAAACTTAACCTTCCTCTGATTTTAATCACCTCAGTTATCAATCAAAGCAAACAGGGAAAAGAAATAGCAACACAATCATGAAAAACACTCAAATAAATAAATGTGCACATAAGTCTGAATAAAAAGCAGCACTGGTTGAAGCCTGGAAATATTGTAAACAAAGTAGCTTAATTTGCTAGTTTATCATAGTCTACTGGTTAGACTGTTTCCCCAAATGTGTTTAAGTTTCAAATGAATACTTTTTCTCCTTGGGACAAGCCCGTTTGAGTCTTGGAAAATACTTTTCCATTTGCATCGGGATTGAAATGATTAGAACTTAGCAGTCAATTTGAAAGCAACAGTTTTGAACAAATTTGTGCAGCGTGCTAATGATGATAACCGGATTTACTAGCAATTTAGCTAGTCTTCTTGCACGATTGTGAATGTTTGGATTACATGTGCAGGAGGCTGAGGAGGGATGCGCCTGTTGAGAGGGAGGAGAGAGAGAGAGAGAGAGCACGGGGCAAGGACTCATTGAGAGTCTGTGTTGAGGTAGGCCTACTTCTATCGCCTACTCTGGTAGAGTTGCACATACTACAATGCAAGATATATTTAGCCTATTTATTTATGGACAAAGTAAGGCGGGAGGTGTGTGTTTTAATTATCGAATGTTCTATCGAACGTATTTTTTATTGATATCGATTACATATCTATTGCGATACATATCGCTATCGTTTTATCGCCCAGCCCTAATACATACTGAGATGCAGTTGTAGTAGAATCACATTTCACTTTCTCATCTCTTCTAATATAGTCTACTGAGACCAATGCACACAAACCCTCACACTCCAATAAGTACTACCTTATGGACAAAATAAGTACCAGACGTGTTTGAAATACACGGTGCTCTCTAAAGGCCTCTTTAAAACACCCACCTTCTTGGAGAAGATATTTTGCAGGGAGAAGCAGAGTGTGGCAGCCAGAGCGCTGATGAGTCCTGACAGATCAAAGGAGAGCTCAGTGACCGTGGCCAGCAGCACACCCCCGATGATCGGGACAAGCGACACATACACCTAAAAAACACAACGCCACACAGACACGGCTTCACATCGAGGTCCTGCTCGCCCTGTTGGGACTTATTTTCTGATAATGATCAGCGGGCAATATATTATCCACATTGCTAGTCATCAGACATTAATCACATTGTTTACTTAAAGTATATTAATTACAACTGACAGATATAAGACACTAGGATGGCATGGAAAGTGTAGACCAAGAGCTTGTGAAATGCTCATTGTAAAGCGGTTTGCAGAAAAAACACAAGCACACTGTATAAGGCCACTGGAGGTGTATCAAATGACAAACCTTGGTGCTCTGCTTCTCCTTCATGATGATTCTTGATAACAGGACAACCCAGATTGGCATGGTTGCCTTGACTGCAGAAAAAGAAGGCCAAGTTGGTGTTAGATGGATGGACGACCACTTGAGAACATGAACAAGATGGACTGACTATCCATTCAAATATGAAGTCAAAACTATGCCACAATCAGTTAACAATGCCATCTTTGTCCCACAAGCTGCCACAGAATCCTGTCACGTCGCCTGATCTGCTCTGAACCAAGGGGAGAGTATAAAACTTTTATGGTGTTAACATTTAGCCATCTCCTCTGAGTAATGATTCATGGGAACAAATATGGGATTGGCTTACGTTAGCCTACTGTATTTTATTCGATAACCTGTAACAATTTTCAATTCCACCCAATAGATAGTGAATTGTGTTGGAACTAGTGGTCTAAGTTATATCAGTCGAGGAAAAGATTCATTGCTGCTGCTTATTGGATTGGCTCTTATAGTGACTGAAGCAACTCAGAAGTATTTTAGAAACGTAGCTGTTGCTCTGCAAGACGCCACTGAGCTCTACAATCCACAAGCATCATATGGACTCATTCATCGCGGATAATTTAATCTAACCATTTACCTCTACTACGTTAAGATAATTTTGCCTGGTCTTAAAATAGGGAGCAGCAGCTACCAATTGAGGATGATGCAGCTGGTTAGTGAACTAACGCTAGCTAGTTAGCAACATGCTAGCCAGGCAATATACTGGTGTTTTTTTTTAAAGCACAGGTCTGATGGATTTCAAAAGCATACTTACCAGTATGCGCATAGGACACAGGCACTTTCCATATGCTGAAATGGGCAGAGACAGAAGCGAAGTATTTCCCAAAGGCCAGTGGTATGATATACCACCGATAGTATCTGGCTGGTAGTTCTGTTTTCGGGACACCCCAAGCACGCAACAGCGGGGGCAAGAAGATGACAATGGAGAAAATGTGGAAGAGAGAGACGGTGACGGGATAAGGAAATCCATTTAAAATGATTTTGTTGACGACGTTGCCCCCCGAACTGACTGTATACCAGCAAACACACAGAAGCCCAATCCGTACTCCCTCTTTCACTGGCGGACGCTCCACCGCAGCCATCTTCCTATTTCGTTACCGGCTGTGGCAGGGCCAGTGAGACGTGGAGGGACTACGTCCTCAGAAACTACGTACTTACGGGGCGTGTTCAAGAGGATCCTGCGAATTACGCCTCGAGGTAGAAGGTTCCTTTGTTCGTAACATCTTTTATGAGGTTAATCTCTTAGTATGCCGCGCATCACTGATTACCTTTTTTTTACTTTTACATAACGTAAGGTAGGCCTATGGTATGTAATGAATGAACTCGCCTAAATAGCTTCCTTTTCATCCAATGATAAAATTATATAGGCTAATACATATTTTTCTTTCAACTTCATTTGAAACGATTATTTTTTAACTAATGTAGTGTTCATATACTTATATACTCATATACAAGTGTGCCCAATACCATAACCATAGTAGACTTAATAAACTTCAATGAAGTTAGAGGGTGTAAACCATAGACATAATATACATAGACGCCGCATTGGCTGCTGGAAACAAGAAATGCGGCCGCCATCTTGGACCGG
Organism: Alosa alosa; assembly: GCF_017589495.1. Classification (NCBI taxonomy): domain Eukaryota; kingdom Metazoa; phylum Chordata; class Actinopteri; order Clupeiformes; family Clupeidae; genus Alosa; species Alosa alosa. The sequence goes on along the minus strand of NC_063197.1, from coordinate 33,387,762 downwards.
TCATACTTGGACCGGTTGCAGCAGAAGACACAAGATGACAGCACTGTGCAGCATGTTCCTTCTCAAATCGGCGGACCATACTCGGGGGATTTACTTTTCACAAGTAAGATTTAACATAACCGTACTATTGGTTGTATTTTGTGAATAGAATACTACCAGAGAGCTGAGAAGGAGCAATCTTTTGATATTACTGAATGAAAATCGTAGCCATCTAGCTAGGCTATGTTTACTCGGTGTTCACCCGGCTATGAACTGAGACTTGATAAGTCATATTCCATAACACTGACTTAGATTACAACTGACACAAGAAGGCTATTGTAGAAATAAATCATACTAGATTTGGCCGGCGAATTTTACACAAGTGGCACAGACTAGCCTATTGGGCAATCGCTAGCTGCTACTTGTAGCCTAAGTGTGTTGGTGGTAGCCTCACTATTTCCTGAATAAAGTAACTTTTCAATAGCTCAACTTCTTTATTTATCAAGTAGCTTAGCCAGACAAGCTACACTTTTCTTGTCATGTGAAATTAGCTCAATTTAAAGTAGCTTCCTATGTAGTGAACTAGCCTACTGCTGTGTTTGTGTTAGGCTACTAATACATTTGACTGGGTGGTGGTTTTGTGTAGTGTTTTATTCATGGCAGAGTAACTGATAGTTTAGCTCACTAAAATTTCGAAGTAGCTTGCCCAACACTGTATTATTCACATGTCATTTACCCTAACAAGAATAAGATGCCTCTCAAATTCCTTTTCATTCATTTATTTATTATTTTGTATCTCCAGAACAACTGCCTTGTTCAAGAAGACTGAATGAACTGAACGGTCTCCTCACACCCCTGGAACTGAGGAAGGTGCAGCTCTTCATTGCAGTACTGCAGGGCATCTGCTACACTGTGACTGAATGTTTGATTTATGAGCTCCACCTTCATCACCTGCATTCGCCACTCCGTGTCCCATTTTCCCATCGTCTGGTTGACTCAGTCCTCTTTTATGGAGTTTACCCAGTTTACTATGCCATCTTATTTGCCCACCTGCTGTCTGAAGCACTTTTGTTTTCAGCCAAAGTGTACCCAAGCAATTTTAGCAAGGTGGGAACATACAAAATGACATGCACCAGTTGTCGAAATCATAGAACCAACTGCATGACGGTAACTCTGTCTCACTGAGCCTGTGAAGACACTCCCTGATTCTTTACTGATTGCAATGAACGGGTTGATCTTAGCAGTTTCTAAAATGTTTCTTAATTCCTTTTTATTTAATCTCTTCATTGGGGCTGGAACCTTTCTGTGAACTGTAAATAACAGATGCTGTTGATGAACCCATTGACACTGTACAAGTGACAAGTCACCTTTTTGTCTTGAATTGATGAACTGTTACACTTACTATGCCAAACCAATGTCTGTTTTTTAAGGATCAGAAACAAACCTACAAACTTGCACTTTACGATATTTATGGAACTTGTCTAACAAATGCTGTTGATATTGAACCCAGTTACTCCATTTCCTTTATGCCACACCAATGTCTGTTCATCACTTTATTTTTGATGGCACTGAACTGAAAATGTTAATGGATTTTTTTCTGTAAATTTAACTCATTAAAACTTGTATCAAACCAGTTTTTGTCTATGCTGTCAAACGTGGATTAGTTATGTTCCCAGTTTTTATATTGGATGTCATCACTTTATAATATATCATATATCAGAATATTCTATTACTGTTAAGCCCACTATGAATATTAAAATACACACAACCATGTTTCCTGTATCATACAGCTTTTCTACTGGGAGGGTTACAACTTATTCTGAGTCAATTTACCCAAGTTTGTCACTAAACCACATTATGGCACTGATCTCACTTAAATGTTTATGGAACCTTTCTGTGGACTGTGAATAATGCTGTTGATGGAACTTTTTGTTGATGGAACTATATTTAACTCATTAAACTTGTATCAAACTAGTTTTGTCTATGCTGTCAAACATGGATTATGTTCCCAGTTTTCCAGTCTGGTCACTTTATCATATGTCAGAATATTCTATCACTGTTAAACCCACTATGAATATTAAAATACGCTAAATCGTGTGTCCTGTATCATAGCTACATGTATGACCTTTGCAGCGAAAAAAAACGCGTGAGAATCTGTTCGGTATTCAGTGAGATATGATTAATTAAGTGCGCTGACAGCTCATCACACCGGCCAAACAGATTACACTGAGTGGAGTGGATGACCGGTCCAAGATGGCGGCTCCAAATCTCGTCAGCGTTAGTAAGGAGTAGCGGTCAATGCGGCGTCTATGTATATTATGTCTATGGTGTAAACGGTATAAGAGGATTCCACAAGGTAAAATTGCAATCACGTGGAGTAGGGCCTACTAGAATTTTGGAATATTAGTTAAGGTAATAAAAAAAAACGTTGCCAATTTGACCTGCAAAACTAGTTTAGCTGAAATTCATAGAGAAAAGGGCACATTATACAAAGATGTGGTAAAATGTAAAGGTAGGGTACTTCTGGGGCGTATTTCCCAAAACCATAGTTGCTAACAAAGTTCTCATTCATGCTAACAAAGTTCTCATTCATGCTAACAAAGTTAGCAACTTTGTTGGATGCAATGCTATTTCTCTAGCCTAGAAATCTAAACGCACCCTAGAGGCGGCAAATTAATTTGCTCAGCCTGTATGTCTAGTATCAAACCATAGGGATTTCTATTGGCTGACCGGCGCCATCCAATCACAGCTCTATTTTGTTAGAGAGTCTTGGCCGGGCTTAATAGGATAACGACAGTCCCTGCGACGGTGAACAAGGAAGGTGGCTATGGCGAACGAAGAGCGGTTGTTTGAATCGGCGTTGGCGTCAACTTTGGAGGAGTTGGACTTTTTTTTTTTTTTTGAAAGTTGAGCAACACAATGCACTTAAGTAATTCCTTTCAAGAAGGATGTATTTGCCGTTTGCCTAACCCGGATACGGATATGGTCGAAGCGGCTGGCCTATAGCATGCCTAGACAGTTTGAAAGACAATTCTCTGCCGCCCTTGGATTAAGCGAGGTGAATGGTTCGATTCCAGACTATACATTTCAATGATAGGATGGCCCGCCAGGCTACTATTTCCCATTACCAACCAACTAATGGCCTCCTTACACCAAACAACTTTGACAAGATTTGGGAAAGATTATTTTAAAGATTAAAGTTTCGGGTAAAGTTTGAATGGGGGGCATTAGTTAAAAGACTACAATCTTTAAAGAATCTTTCCCAAATCTTGTCAAAGTTTGGTGTAAGGTGGCTATAAGTTAACAGTTTAGCATGATTTTGGGAAACGCACCTTTGATACTGAAACACCACAGGGTGTCCACAATGAACACAACCCTTTCCGACATAAGTCAGCCACTCTCAGCTCAGTGGGTCACTCAGTACTAGCCTAGTGCTAGCCTATGTCTTGGCTCAGTACTAGCCTAGTACTAGCCTATTTCTTGGCCAAGTGCTGCACATCTCCCTATTCTACTTCGTGCCCCTGCATGGTAAGGGGTAGAAGGCCAGAATATGGACTTATTGGACCATGGACCACCACATATAGCACTGCAACATGCAAGGAGGATAAACCTGTTGAGTGCCTGTTGAGGTGTCCACTACCATGGCAACCATGACAGGAACAAGGAGGCGGAACCCCCACACACACACCCCCCTATTAATGTTAATGTTCCTGTTTCTGCACTACAATGGTACTGTTACCACACTGCACATAGCTGCCCATATGGCTCATACTGAATAGCCATATTTATTCAGTTTTTCTGTAATATATTCTGTTATACACTGCATATGTCTATATTGTTCTTACTACTACTATAATAGAACTGCCACTACATTGCACATATCTGTACATGTTGTTCATACATTGGTCATATTACATAGCCATATTTATTCTGCTCTTATAAGATAACTGCTAATACACTGCACATATTTATATTTAATTTATATGACTCTAAACCACCTTCTGTAAACCAACTGTATACTACTGTCTACTGCACTATATTTCTTATCCTGTCTATACTTTGTATGTCACATTGCACTTTTCTGCACTTCTGGTTAGACACAAACTGCATTTTGTTGTCTTTGTACCTGTACTCTGCACAATGACAAAGTTGAATCTAATCTAATCAAATCAAATCTAGAATGCCTCGCTACTTGAGTAAGTAGTTGTGTAAAGTACTGTAAGAACAAGATAGATGCATTTCTCGCATCTGATTCTTCATAGCCTTGCTCACTAAACAAAAGTATTCTCTTGATGGAATAACAAACAAGTGTAGTTTCAGCATATAAACAAATTTATTTACTTGTTTTACTCACAGTACAAAGTTGAAACTAAATAGCCTCATTTACCATTTTAATTTATGTTTTTTTTTTGTTAACAACAAAAGATAAATTAATAAAACACTTGAACATACACATATCAAAATGTGTACATTTTGCAGTTTTGTTTCCCTGTCAGAAACTGTGGTATTTGAAGAGACCAACTGGGAGGCAGAATGGAATGTTGGGAGGTAACACACATGTCAACCCAAACCATATATATATATATAAAAAGTTCAAGATTGCCAGAGTTCATTTTCATCAACTCACTCATTCAAACAAGTGAGCCAAACAGCTCTCTTTTCACATAAAATTAAAGGCTACAATTCTTAGTCTAGGCAAACGTATGGCAAGATGTGTAATTTACCGTCGTCCCCATGGGGGGCTAATGATATGCACTTAGTCCAGTCGTGCCAGTTGTCCTTGGTGTCGTAACAGCCGTTTACCCCAGGCCAGCGGTCTGTGTGTAATTTGCTTAGGTCCTCTTTACTGACCTCTCGCGTGACCCCAGGCAAGTGCAACGCAGGAGGGTCAGGCACCAGGACGTGCGTTTCCCTCCGCTCTTTCGTATGATGCCCCTCGTGCTTGAGGAACTCGGTCATGAAGAAGTGAGCGCCTGGAGTCTGTGTTCCAGAGGACGTGAGCACGTTGCTCTGCAAACTCAGGTACGACTGGATGATCTCGTTTCGGGACAGTTCCTTCCAGTTGGTCTGCTGGAGCGGGTTCGGCGGAGGAGGACACGGGTCCTGCTTGTGAACGTCTGTCCAGTGAGACTCCGGCGCGGTCGGCACGGGCGTCACAAGCACGTCCTCCCTGGGTTGGGCCTCCTTCAGCGCTAAGGGTTTGATCTGCCCGGTGACCGGGTCAAACGTGAGCTTGCGGTCTTTTAACTTGGCAGGTTTTTTGCTGTCCTCGGAGTGCTGCTGCCCGACCAGACTGACCGTGTAGTCTCTGGGCCGGCACTTCTTCCTCTTCCGCTCGGAGTTGTTGTGCGCAGCCCCGTCACCCTCCTGCTTGGCCGTCGCCGCCTCCACAGGGGGGTCCCCGTCCGGTGCGTCCGTGACCATGTTCAGGGAGGGCACAGCTTCGGACTGGACCACCGACCTCCCTTCACTGTGTCCAGGGGCTGCATCTGCCTGCCAGTCGCGTGTGGTCTCCGTGGGATACGACCCCTGGAGAGCAGGGTTTGGGGACTGTAAGGGGGGACCTGAGCTGACCCTGACTGAGGGCACTTTGGGACTCGGAGGGGGACTTGTGATGGTGGCCTTCACGCCAGAGGGGGGAGGCCATCTCCCCAAAGTGTCTGGCGTGTTGGATTTGGGATTGACGGCCGGCGAGCAGGGACTCTTGGGGGGATGCTGCACGCCGCCCGTAGCAGGCAGGTCTTTCTTAGCCTGCTGTTGCAACACGGCGGTTTTCAGCAGCAACGATGCGCTAGGAGGTTTAGAAACAGCGGGGGAACTAGGGTGGGGCTTGACAGCGTTTACAGGAACTTTGCTGGGTCTGTCGTGATCGTGGCCTTCTATGGCGTCTTTATCTGGCTGATGGTGTAAGTTGTCAAACATGTTTAAGCGAGTATCTGGACTTGCAGCAATGCCGTTGATGGGACGCGGTGTGGCAATCGAGTGATGTTCGAAGGCTGACGTTTTGGAGATTTTGGATGGTAAGTGCTGCTGTGCGTCTCTCTGTCCTCCCTTGCGCTTTCGATGCCCCGACACCTCGACCTTTGGATAGTTACAGTTGTGAAAATCATTTCTGATTTTCAGCTCAGGCGCGGTTTTACCTGAGACGGAGGTGACTGCTTGGGGAGGATAATCTATTCGGCTGGAGAAGGCCCCTCCGTTGGTTGCGGTGTGCTCCTTGGCCCCTCCGTTGGTTCCTGTGTGCTCCTTGGGCGCTGGGTCATTTGGTTCCGGTTCGATCAGCTTCTGCCAGGTCCGCAACAGTTTCTTTGCCCTCTTAGCCAAGTCTTCATCCTTAGTCTTCTTCCTGACATCATTTATCAATTTACCAAGCCGGGTTTCCTTGAGCAGAAAAAGAACATACACTCAAGTCACCAATGACCACAAGCAAGTAACCAAAAATATATTCATATGTGAACGTATGATTTTGGTGACCATACCTCAAGTGCCTCTTTGGTGATGGGGTATTTCTCCAAATATGAAATTACCTCCAAAACAGCCATCATATTGCGAATCTGCAGAAAAAGGTGTATAGTGATGTGCATATCTATTAAAAACACATTTACACATTATTTTAAAAACCATAAAACAATGCATTAAGTATGGTGTACATACGGTATGTGATTTAAATGTATAACTTGAAGTTGGTCTAGTTTTTACACAGCAGTTGAAACCGCAACTAACTTGGAGGCCCCACAATTTGAATGGACTTTCAGTTGTGCACCTGTCTCCTGATACCAACTGAAAAAGTCTAGATTTGAGCTAGAAAAATGTAAATCTAGTTCAGTTGATCAGCAAATAAATGAAAAGAAATGAATCACCTATCTGCATTCAAAAAGTAAACTGACAATTACATTGAAGTGACAACTACAACTCAAATGAGTATAGTAGTCTACTATAATACTGTTCAAATGTATTTAAAACATGTTAGACTTATTCATATAACATAATTTCCTCTTATGTTATTAAAGTTAAAATGCCTGCCTCCTCTACCTGATGTCAAGTTATTGTGACATAAACTAATCCAGCCACATACTCGGCAACCAAGGTTAGGATAACAAACACGTGCTTGTTTAAAGATTCTTATTTTCTCATGGTTGTCAAATCAGTTGGAATCTTAGCCTACTTTGAGCAAATGCAGTTAAATCCAGCGTGTCATTTCCAACCTGGCTAACTTAAAGCAGTGGAGCAGAAACGAAAAGTTACATGGGAATATTTAATAACCGACAGTGTATCAGGACAAACATTATATTTTGGATGCCTATTCCTAATCACTGATTTAAACAACTTTGACTAAGCCCTTTCCTAAGTTATGAAAGTTTAACTACCATTGGCCATTACAGCCTTGCTAACATTAGCTAGCTAGCAAACTGACTGACTTACTCTCACCAACACTGATGATATCTGATTCATTTTATATCCTTGAGAAGTTTTAGTATCCACTGTAAAGATATTTTGAACTTTGATATAACTAATGTAACAACTGTTAACGTCACCAAATGTTTGACGTGTGCTTGTTGCTGGCGCACCGGTCAACAGCACACAGCACAAGTTCCATCCCAAAGTTAGCTGCGTTAGCTAGCAAGATAGCTGAACATTAGCTTGCTCTTAGTTGTGCTGTCCAGCAGTATGCAAGCTTCCAATCCATGCGCACACCATATAACCAATATCCGTTATCTGCCATCCGATGGTACTCACATTGCTTTGGCCATCAATGGCTTGCAGCAGTCGGTCTTTCATTTGCTGCGGGGTGGCGGATGCCGCTGTCATTGCCTGGCAGTAGTGGGAACCTGCAGGCGGGGGGATTCCTCCGAAGAGACGGGTGGGTGACTTGCAGACACTCACAGGCCTTTCGGGAGGTGAGCTAGTAAGTGGAACCCCATATTTCCCCTAGTGCTCATTCTTTAACAGCGTTGACATTTTATCAAGTATTACTGGCCACGTCTCGACTGGACGGAGTCCGAAGGCTCATATTACCCTGTGGCCTCACCGATCGTCCATCTCCACGCAGCAGTAGCTGTGGTGTCTGTCTATGGTCTGGGGCTCCAGTGTTTCACTGTTGTTGAAAAACGCTTGGCGGGGTGCATGCTGGGAAAGGCTAGGAACGTCATGCGTAAGGATTTGATGTCATCACGTACTGAAAAATAGTTCTCCACTATCAAGTCAGTTCATTTCACAACAAATTGTATGGTCATTGTTTAATTTCAGAAAATATACAATAGTACCAGTATTCAAGCATTTTCATTTATAAATATTGAACCTAAAAAAGAGCAGTTGCTAGAGTGAGGTGTACAACCAGATTCGTTATTCAACCAGGGTCAATCCAAACACATCTCCTCCCTTTAGATCAGAATTGAAACTCTCAAAGCTGCTTGTTCAAACTTCATATCATCCTCTCTCACTTGTGCACATCATAAATGCTCATTACTTTGAGCAAACAGCAAATGGTTCAGTACATCTGTGCAGTTGATTGTTAATGTTGCAATGGTCACAATACACTGTAGTGGTTCAATGCAATGAATAGTCCTACCCTATAAAACAAATAGGCCTTACTTCAATGCTTTATTCATTGCATGCAAAAGTGTTTAGCTGTCATCACTAGTTGCCATAGTCTAGACAGGAACATCAGGATGTATAGAATGATTGACGTATACAGTAAATTTGGCTTACAGTGCACAGCTCTGACCAAGGGGTGTTTTATTGTATATTTGTCATTTTTCCATTGCACAATGCTGTAAAAGCCTTTGTTTTCCTTATACTGTCACAATGTATATAGTAAAAACTTGTAATATGTAAAATATGTAGAAACATATCCACTTTCTTACAATCAACCCCTCCACACACAATAATGTGTAACTTTTTGTAAGTTTTGAAATACCTATGGCACATAGAAAATAGGGCTGCCTTGTGCATTTTTCATTACAAAATACTTGCTTACTTTCGACAACATGACAAAGCAGTTTGACTATCTTGTTCATAAACAATGGCATAGCTTTTCAGATAGATAAGAACTTTTGCAGGTAATACACTATAGTGGTGCAGTTTGCAGTAATTGTCTTGAGAAATGCACTAACTGTTGTGCAAACATGATGATTTTTTTGTTTGTCAAATGTACAAAAACTCAATAAATACATGTTTAAAAAAAAAAAAAAATGATGATTTGAGAAATGCACTGAGATACACATTTCATGTTTCCAATGATGTGCAGGTCCCCATCACAGCAGGCTGTCAAAGTTTAACAATCAAAATTGTATACAGATCCTCATCAGAGCATCTGTTTCCGACATTGCTAATGTAAAACTGACTAGCCTGCCATACAGTATGCACAGAGTACATCATACGGGGATTTGAAGCTTCCACTAGTTTATATTATGGGTTATTTGGGTTATGGGTTATTTATATTATGGGTTATTTAGGTTATGGGTTATTTATATTATGGGTTATTTATATTATGGGTTATTTAGGACATATGTCGGGTTACTACTCAGTAACTATGTTTTACTTCACAGAGCAGCGTGGGTTTAGCGGTCAAACCCGGCTAATGATTTTGTGCCCTATATATGCAGCCCATTGTGTACTCACCAATCATACTTGGCACCAATTACAGAAAATACAAACAATAAATGATTTAAATTACATTTTGCATTACATAGACTGAATTACTTGTTGTTGGCTCAAAAACAACACTGGCAAAGATGGAAAACAGACTCTCCCTATCTGTAGATGGCTCCAACATTGCCTGCTCCACCAAGGTGAAGAGTCTTGGTGTTATACTAGACAGCACACTTTCATTCACTGCCCATATTAACAGTGTGTCTCGCAGGACCTTTTTCCATCTGCGCAACATCGCAAGACTGCGCCCCTCCCTCAGTCAGCAGAGTGCAGAAGTACTTGTAAACGCCTATGTTACATCCTGCATTGATTACTGCAATTCCATCTTCTCTGGCATTCCACAGAAATCACTTCACCGCCTCCAAATAATCCAGAACTCTGCAGCCAGGATAGTAACAGGCACAAAGTCCACAAGCCACATAACACCTGTACTGTTGCAGCTACACTGGTTACCAGTTACCCAGAGAGTCCAGTTTAAGATCTTACTGTTGACATATAAGGCCCTGCATAACCTTGCTCCCAATTATATCACCGACCTCTTGGAGAGCTACACCCCTTCCCGCTCACTGCAATCCTCATCAGCTGGTCTGCTCAAGCTGCCCAAGATGAACCTCAGCGCCATGGGAGAGAGAGCGTTCTCCCACACAGCCCCAAAGCTATGGAACTCACTTCCAAACAACATCAGGCAGCACTGCCCAGTTTAAAAAGGAACTAAAAACCTTTCTCTTTAGACTAGCCTATGGACTGTGATATGGCTAAATGGACTATATATATATATATGTATAATTTTTCTCCTTTTTTGATATATATATATTTTTTCCTTCTATTTGTTTTATCTGTGAAGCGACCTTGGGCGCCTGAAAGGCGTTTTTAAATAAAATGTATTATTATTATTATTTTAAATTACTATTGTATGACTTTTGCTATATTTTAATAGTTACAACTTGCTGATGTTTGCTTTTATTTAATACAAATTCCTGGTTTCTACTGTTGTCTGTGTAAAGCACATTACAAATTGGTATAAAATGAGCTACAGCTATAAAATGACCTTGAATTTCCCCTGGGGATCAATAAAGTATCTATCTATCTATCTATCTATCTATCTACAGTACAGTATATAAATAAAACTGCCTTGCCTTAAGAAGTCTCTTGAAACAACTGTTTCAACTGGCAATGACGACTTTATAAAATATCAAATGAAGACTTTATAAAACATCAAAGCATATGAGTCTGGCTGTTCATTCTTTATTGGTACAGTCTACCATGTGTGGACGGTTACAACCTTAAGCCACATTATAAAAGCTATGAATATACAATAAACAATGTTGCCAATTATGTCAATAAAATGGCACAGGACAACATGAGGGTAGGATTCTCTGGTGGTGGGTAACTTTATCAAAGATATGTAGTGTAACACATACATACATCTTCCTAAATAATCTTAGTCAAGCTGTACATCTTTACAATAGGTGTGTTTATGCTGCACACATAATCGGTAATCAGTTACACAGATTTGCAAAGTAATTTGCCAGAATCTCCAATCTGCATTGAATGTTCTCAGTAAAAAAGAAAGAATGACATGAACTTGTCAAATGCATTTTCCCCATTTCTGAAAAATATATACAACACTTAATATATATGTCTTCTTATGTCCTCAGGATTCTCATGATCCAAAAAGCCTGGAGTAAAAATACCAAGGTTAGTGGACATGTCATTCATGAAGAATGGACAGCTTGCACAGGACTATTTTACTATTTACCCAAGCATTACTGACTAACATACTTATAAGACCAATACTTACACAATCATGCAGAACATGATGAACACATTCCACAGGGCAATAAATATCCGGAAGTACCGTAGACTGAGCAGAAACTCTCTGATATTGTCCCCTAAAAATAATTAAGTCCAGATAAATGCCACTGAGTGGGAATATAACCAACGACACAAATAGGCTGGGTGTGGTGTGTGTGTGTGTGTGTGTGTGTGTGTGTGTGTGTGTGTGTGTGTGTGTGTGTGTGTGTGTGTGTGTGTGTGTGTGTGTGTGTGTGTGTGTGTGTGTGTGTGTATGAGTGTATACATACCTGTGGTCAGCCCATGGGACTCATCTCCAAAACCCTGGGACTCTTTCTTCTTTCTGTGAATTACCAAAATGATGTGCAACATCACATTGAATTCATTAGTAGTGAATAACAACTACCCAGCCATTATAATCCAGCATCATATTAACTGGAGTCTGTCACCATTATTAACGTGCAAATAGTGAACATATGCAGACTAGAATAGAGCATGTTGTTGAACGCTGCTATAACACTGTGGTCCGACATAGAGAAGCCTATTCACTATTTCAATTGCACAATGCATGCAAGCCCACATCAGCCAGTAGCTCACTAATGCCGTCTACATAACAATGTCTGCAATTCCTTCCTAACCACTTCACCTACTGCGCGGCATTCCATGCATTTCAAATACTTGAGCTAAGTAAAGTCAGAACGTCCTTCTCCTAGCCCAATCTATGTCTTTCCTGATTTTCTCATAATTCTTGCCTGACCAGGTTCGCTATACATTCATGGGATTGACCCTCACTGTGTTTAACTGCTATTACTTCACTCTGATATCTAAATTAAATGTGTAGAGTGCTGCTGATGAAAGTGATGCTACTTTTCTTCTCCCCACCTGGGTGGGATGGTAGGCTAGGCTTGTGTCTCGGCTATGCTTATTTCTATGATGCTGCATCATGCTCTTGAATTTCCCCTAGGGATCAATAAAGTATCTATCTATCTATCTATCTATCTATCTACATAAAAGCTGTCTACCTCATAGAAACAAGCTGCACTACAATCAACACATTCTTTTTATTCTCATATGAACTATCCTCAAAATATGCATGTTATTGGAACTTCTTTGTGACAAGCAGGTAGGGAGATATGAAATCTTACAGTTTAAAATTGAGAACTGCTCCAGCATTCATCAGCAAAGTCCTGCATGAAGAAAGAAAATACGTCAATCAGTTCAAATAATAAACAATAAATGATTGAGATACCTCTTTAGTGCTAAGTTGTGATAAATGTGTCAGTGCAAGCTACAATCAAAGAACTTGCACTGGTTTCTTTGCAACAATTAGCCTAGCATCCTCCCAGGAAACACTGTATCTGTCAGTTTAATATATCTAGGTAATATTTTGATAGACCAGCAAAACCACACCCATGTTTACTGCCTCGATGATTAACTATCAATAACTGCCACACTGAATTGAAATGTAGTTTATAGTTACCCGAAAATCAAGAAATCCCCGATCATGGTGTCCACATCAGAGTTTTTGAGATGACGTTGAAACCGGAAGACAGGAAGTAGACAGAAATCACTGTCCAATCAACGCACACAAACAAAAAACGTCATGTACGTACATGCCCTACTGTCTATGGTGCATGCTGGACTGTAGCCTTCTTGTTTAAGCCGTCTTGTTGGCCGTTAGCCAGTAATTTGCGCAATTACCCAATTACCGAGCCTTTCGCAGCTGCTGTGGACCTAAAGACAAGAACACTGGACTGCATGTATACAATAGGCCTACTGTCTATATGCACAGATTATCAGGAGGTAGGCTTACCTACACGCTTCATCCGAAAGATCCAGAGTAGTTTCTGCATTAGGCGCAACAACTGCGCCATCCAGTGTTGTAATAATGTATAATGTATGCAGACATCCGTTTATGTAGTCCAGCACGTAGCCCAGTATTATCTGTATGTGTATTACAGTAACAGAGGCGGACATCCCAGGTTCAGAAAGTAAAAGTCCTGCCAAGTATTTGATCCAACCATTTAGTAAACCAGCTCATCCTAATTAGCAGCCAGGTAGATCAGATTATTAGTGATATCGCCTGTGTTAAGTGCACAATAGAATTATAGCAGGACTTTTACTTTCTGGAACCCGGGATGTCTGCCTCTGTGTATAGCATCTCCTTTTTAAAGGGGGAGTCTTTCTCATAAACATACAGTGAGCTCCACACTAGACAAGCCTATTTCCTCAGGGCTGTTTTTGATATTTTATCACAGTGTGTTGCCCAATCCATGTCAGAGATTGAGGTATTGTATCTTTAACAGTCTCAGGCCCTCACTCTCACACACACACACACACAGAGAGAGAGAGAGAGAGAGAGAGAGAGAGACTTCTCCCTGACAGACACATTCCTGTTCTTACTGTATCTTGGGGTAACGGCGCCTCTGATACCTCCTGGTCTCTCTGTGGCCTTGCTGGCTATTAGCCCTAGATGCAGCTGCCTCGCAACAGCCCCACCGAGGTCTCCTCCCTCCTGTCAGCCTCTTCCCAGAGCTGCTATAAGGAGCTTTCACCAGCAGTCACCAACCACACCGATATGACATGACTTACGTGGGGTGGGACTAAATTCCTTGTGCTGATAATTACGTGGCTACACAAAAAATTACAGCTCTCGGAGCTTTAGTCAGGTCTCCTGTTTCTGTCGAGGACACATGCAATAGATAGATAGATAGATAGATAGATAGATCGGCTTGGGTGAATCCTACAGCAGTGGTTTTCAAAGTGGGGGCCGCGAGGGTGTGCCAGGGGGGCCTCAGCAAGTTGGAAGGAAAAATAAAAGCAACAAATAAATACATTTGACATTTTTAAAATATACCTATTACTATGAGGGTTGTTATACAATGCCATTATAATAATTTGTCACATATCTGAACATTATATTTTCCATGATACTGACTGGGAATAATAGTAGAGTGATAGCTCTCAGCAGAAAGCCCCAAATGCAATTTTTACACACTGTATGCTCCATCGCGAAGTGCTTGTGGCTAAAATAATTATTAGGATTAGCTTAATGTATTTTTATATTTGCCGTAGTATTGTCGATGGGTTTAATAACACATCAAGGGGGTCCTTGAACAGAACCTAGTGGTATTTGGGGGTCCTTGTCTGTCCTACAGGCCTCCCTGCTGTATGCTGCATGGCCTCATCAGTGTGTGGTCTCTTTCAAAACTGAGCTATGAGCTCTTTCAAACTGAGCTATGAGCACTACTCTTTCAAACTGAGCTCCTGACTTCACTATTGACAAGTCTGTGGCATTGTAGTACCATTAGTGCACTCTTGGTGGTGCTGGTTTCACCGGAATGTCCTAAATTGCTCATGTCTGCCAAACATCTGTCCAAAGCTATCAGCGCACTGACCATTTTATTTGCCTGTCAGATTGTCTGAGTGGAGGGGAAGTGAGGCATAAATATAAATATGAGAAATAAAATGAATACATTTTTATTCAAGATTTCAAAAGCTGGCTGTTGGGTATACAGTTACTAAAAGCGGTTTTCAACCAGTGTTCCGAGGCAGTGAGGTATGCCGTGTATGTTTGAGGAACCCAACGCACTTTCATACAGGCTCATGACATAGGCTAGAGGGCTGTTTTTAAATGTGTCAATGACACAGCTTCTTAATGAAGACGGTTTTAGGTCATAAAGTGGCATAGCAATAAACAGCCCTGTTATAGCCTGTAATGATGTGTGTGATACTTCATAATAAGCTGGTGTGTGTGATACTTCATAATCATTAATAAGCTGGTGTGTGATACTTCATAATCATGAATAAGCTGGTGTGTGTGATACTTCATAATAAGCTGGTGTGTGTGATACTTCATAATCATTAATAAACTAGTGTGTGATACTTCATAATCATTAATAAGCTGGTGTGTGTGATACTTCATAATACGCTGGTGTGTGTAATACTTCATAATCATTAATAAGCTGGTGTGTGTGATACTTCATAATACGCTGGTGTGTGTGATACTTCATAATCATTAAAAAGCTGGTGTGTGATACTTCATAATCATAAATAAGCTAGTGTTTGATACTTCATAATACGCTGGTGTGTGTGATACTTCATAATCATTAATAAGCTGGTGTGTGTGATACTTCATAATACGCTGGTGTATGTGATACTTCATAATCATTAATAAGCTGGTGTGTGTGATACTTCATAATACGCTGGTGTGTGTGATACTTCATAATCATTAATAAGCTGGTGTGTGTGATACTTCATAATATGCTGGTGTGTGTTATACTTCATAATACGCTGGTGTGTGTGATACTTCATAATCATAAATAAGCTAGTGTGTGTGATACTTCATAATCATTAATAAGCTGGTGTGTGTGATACTTCATAATCATTAATAAGCTGGTGTGTGATACTTCATAATCATGAATAAGCTGGTGTGTGATACTTCATAATAAGCTGGTGTGTGTGATACTTCATAATCATTAATAAACTAGTGTGTGATACTTCATAATCATTAATAAGCTGGTGTGTGTGATACTTCATAATACGCTGGTGTGTGTAATACTTCATAATCATTAATAAGCTGGTGTGTGTGATACTTCATAATACGCTGGTGTGTGTGATACTTCATAATCATTAAAAAGCTGGTGTGTGATACTTCATAATCATAAATAAGATAGTGTTTGATACTTCATAATACGCTGGTGTGTGTGATACTTCATAATCATTAATAAGCTGGTGTGTGTGATACTTCATAATACGCTGGTGTGTGTGATACTTCATAATCATTAATAAGCTGGTGTGTGTGATACTTCATAATACGCTGGTGTGTGTGATACTTCATAATCATTAATAAGCTGGTGTGTGTGATACTTCATAATATGCTGGTGTGTGTTATACTTCATAATACGCTGGTGTGTGTGATACTTCATAATCATTAATAAGCTGGTGTGTGTGATACTTCATAATCATTAATAAGCTGGTGTGTGTAATACTTCATAATCATTAATAAGCTGGTGTGCCTTTGCACATTGGTTTGCACTGATGTGTTCCCCTAGCCTCAAAAAAGGCAGAGGACCTCTGACTTAGAGGACACACTTGTCACATACTTAGTAAAGTTCCCCGTTGTCTAAACCTCTTGTATTCATTATGTCTCTAAGGCACTGAGCCCTGAGCCAGGTCTACCCTCAGGTCCAGGGACAAATGGACGATCTCTCAGGGCTCCGCTCAGCTGGCCTTTGGGAGAGGATTTCTCCCCAGTGTTGCCCACAGAACTGAATTCCATTTGTGGTGGTTGGTTTGCAGAATTAACTTGAATGCAACAGTTTTTAACAAATTAGCACAGCGTGGCTATGATGCTAACCAGATTTAAGCACAATTTAGTACAACCTGGAAAATCATTGTGTGGTGGTCAATGTTGATATTGTGGTGGCCCGCCACAAATAAGCCAATGTATGGGAAACACTGCAGCCTATAGGCCCAGTGAGGTGCAGGAGGATCTGACACAGGTAATAGTGTATAGGGTCAGACAGACAAACAGACAGACACAATCACAAGAACTCTGTGACTTGTGCGACACATTGTTGTTCATACGAGGCACTGGGTAGTAGTGTACTAAGTGTGCCACATTGCCTGTGCTCATCACCCCTGACACTGATAAAGGAATGTGTATTTTTGTGTGTGTGTGGGGGTGGGGGGTGATTGCCCTTTGTTTAAATCCAATGCTAAGGTAAAGTGGACAAGAAATAGCCAAAATAGTCAACTGCTGTACACAAACCCAGGGACCAGCTATTCTCAGCTGAACTAAAAGTACTTGCAATGTCTGTCAGATTTTGATAGTTTCTGATGCGCGCGCGCGCGCACACACACACACATACACACACACACACACAACATATGACACATGAAAGAATCCTTTTTAAGGAGATTATCTTCAATCCATGTTGCAAAACATTTTTCGCGTATTGTTGGATCTGCACCAGATTTCTCCAGCCAGAGTATTGTCGGAGGTCACTCTATTTTAAGCTCTTGGGCCGTAAGTTTCCGATTGTATATCATGGGGTAGCCTACCGTTAGGACGAAGTTAGGGAAGAGCAGGATTTAGCTACGCAGAATCAGTAGCCTACGTTTTTTGAGTAAAAACAGAGCGTCTTTGATACCCGGGGCCATCAATAACTGCACATCGCCTCCAGCATCTCATGATGAATAGAGGGCTCGCTAGACGAATTAATTCCTCTCTCAATAAACCTCGCTAATAATAAAGGCAGGCTATTTAAATTAGAAACACCAAACACTGATTAGGCTTGGACGAACGGTGGTCGTTCTGTAAATGGATCAGAAAAAAGGCTGTGCGGATGAGGTAGCCTACGGTTTAGGCTATTAATAGGAGAGCTTGGGTGACGGAGTTTTTACTCGTGGAGACGGAGGGCTTCGTAGCGAGTCGCCGGACACGGTGTATGTATTCCTCTTGCGCAGATCTTTAATTTAGTTCATGCGGTAGTGTTTTGCTTTGTAATAAATCATGGACGTGTTAGGAGTGTTAAATCTGGGCGAAGTTGGCGTTTATTTTTCAAAAATGGCAATGTTTCCCGTTTTTGATCTTGCCTACTACATCGTGTCCATACTCTACCTCAAGTATGAGCCAGGTGAGTAACATCTTCATTCATTTTTTGTTAAATCGTGTGTGTACTTTACTGGAGGAGGACGCAGGTGTTCGCATGCACTGCTGCTGTCAAAATTGGTGCGCGCAGCTTTCTGTCATTTCTAATTTCACATAAACCTCATTCGTTGATATGAAAGGGTCAGCTGGCATTCCTTGTGATTATGCGATTAATACTCGATTTAGACTCGATTAGACTGTGGACTCATTTAACAACACAGACATGTTTTGTCGAGCTTCATTTGGCCCACAAGGACACATAAAGTATTTCAAAAACATTGCATTTTGCGGTTTATCTTGATGTTTCTCTTCAAACCATTGTAGAAGGCAAAGTTACTTTACTTTGCACCCCCATGACATTCGATAGAGCGAGGCACATACCAAAGTTGGAAGACGTATAAATAGAATGTCCTTAAATAGACAGCGGAGGGTCCTAGAGATGGGGCGCAACCGAGTTCCCATTTGTTTCCTTGATAATTAGCATCACCGTTTATTTGAACAGGAAGAGACATGGCTGCATTGCCTTTTTCTGTGTTAAAGCTATAGAAAGCCCAGAGAGTTATTTGTACAATAGATCTAAGGCACACACACCACACACACACACACACACACATGGGGGGGTTAGAGAGAGTGAGAGTGAATTGTACAAATGGCTGCACTTGTTTCCTAAGCAGAACTCACTGGCAGGTCTTTGGTCATATATAGTTAGGTGGATATTTCGAGATCAGCGGCATGTCTTTGACAGTTGTTTGCTGGTTCACACTCGATCTGAATGAGCTTAACACTGCACGGGTGTTATAGATCAGAGTTTGATCCCGGCCAGCCTGTTGCGAAGGGGGACAAGGAGGAGAGCATGTATTTATAGTCCACATATGTAAGGATCAGCTTTCTGTCAAAATGTCCACTGATACGCTCCTGAGGACACCTCAAACCAGTGGTGTAGTGTGGTGTCCACTCATCGCAAAAGCATATGAATTGGGAGGATATTGCACTGTGTGTTTATGTAAATGTGATCTGTTGTAGACTGTACGTGTACTGATCTGAATAAAGGAAGTGTCTGTGTGTGTGTGTGTGTGTGTGTATGTGTGTGTGCGTGCGTGTGTGTGTACGCGTGCGTGTGTGTGTGTGTGTGTGTGTGTGTGTGTGTGCAGGCTCAGTGGAGGTGTCCCGCAAGAGCCCTGTGGCCTCATGGCTCTGTGCTATGCTCTACTGTTTCGGGAGCTACATCCTGGCGGATATCATACTCGGTGTCTGCCCCATCGACTATTTCCACAACAACAGCCACATCCTCCTGGCCACCGCTGTCTGGTAAGAACCTCTGAAAAGGACTTAACCAGCTCAATGCCCACAGAGGCTCTAAAAAGGACTTAACCAGCTCAATGCCCACAGAGGCTCTAAAAAGGACTTAACCAGCTCAATGCCCACAGAGGCTCTAAAAAGGACTTAACCAGCTCACTGCCCACAGAGGCTCTAAAAAGGACTTTACTGCTGGCAGCACTGAACCCAACCAGAAAGTGATGTTAAAACAAAGTAAAGTCTGCCACTTAGGGTGGTAACAATGAGTACAGTTGCTCTGTACAACTTTATCTGAAGT
Source organism: Alosa alosa (assembly GCF_017589495.1). NCBI lineage: Eukaryota > Metazoa > Chordata > Actinopteri > Clupeiformes > Clupeidae > Alosa > Alosa alosa. Next base: position 33,368,089 of record NC_063197.1, on the reverse strand, counting down.
GAACAAACATCATGGATTAAATGTTCACCTTTGGTAAACTAACGTATCTACCAGCCACATTTGTGAATGCCTCACTGTACAAAACGTATTCCTGCCAAGTTAGCGTACAGAAGCACATGCTATAGCCTACTCTTCAGTAGTGAGCAGCTAGAATGAAAGGCCATCACTAGTTTAGTAGTTAATAGCTAAAGAAAGATGATTAAAAACTATAACAACTCCACCCAACAAACAACAACAACACACAGACTGATGGTGCACACACACACACACACACGTTACACACTGACCCAGCTGTTGGTGTTTGTTGGGGCGGTGTGCAAGCACCTTTAAGGCTTTGACCTTGTCTTTGTGGTTTCCCCTGGCCTCTCCTCTGTCTCACACATTTCCATTTCCATTCCTACTGGCACGCCACCATCACAGGTACCTTATCTTCTACTGCCCTCTGAACCTGTTCTACAAGTGTGTGGCGTTCCTGCCCATCAAGCTGGTGCTGGTGGCTCTGAAGGAGGTCGTGCGCGCACGAAAGATCGCCGCCGGTGTTCACCACGCCCACCATGCCTACCACCACGGCTACATCATCATGATCATCACCGGCTACGTCAAAGGTTTGTGTGTGTCTGTGTCTGTGTGTGTGTGTGTGTGTATGTGTGTGTGTGCGTGTGTGTGTCTGTGTGTCTGTCTGTGTGTGTGTGTGTGTCTGTGTGTGTGTGTGTGTGTGTAGAAATATAGACAGACATACAGACAGATAGATAGATAGATACTGTAGATGTATAGATAGATACTGTAGATATATAGGTAGACAGATAGATAGATAGATAGATAGATAGATAGATACTGTAGATAGATAGATACTGTAGATAGATAGATAGACAGATAGATACTCTATTGATCCCAAAGCAAATGTGGGCCATCTAGGCATGTTTAGGGTGTGTGTCTATGTGGGTGTGTATCAGTGTCAGCCTTGGCCCCACAGGTCAGCTAAGTCCAGATCAGCTGGCGTGGCCTGGCCATGGAGTCCCGTGCTAATTCTCCCCACCTCTATTGTCGCCCCTCGCACGCAGGCTCAGGCGTGGCCCTCATGTCCAACTTCGAACAGCTGCTGCGTGGTGTGTGGAAACCAGAGACCAACGAAATCCTCAACATGTCATTGTGAGCGTACAGTACACACGATCTCTCACTGAGGAACACACACACTTGTATTGGGTCTTAAATATCTCCACGATCTCTCACTGAGGAACACACACACTTGTATTGGGTCTTAAATATCTCCACGATCTCTCACTGAGGAACACACACACTTGTATTGGGTCTTAAATATCTCCACTGTGAAAGTAGAGTTAAGATGTGTTTTAAAGTAATAGAATAATATACCTTTGCTATCTCTCTCTCTCTCTCTCTCTCTCTGTGTGTGTGTGTCTTGTTTTATCAGCCCGACCAAGGCCAGCCTGTATGGAGCCATTTTGTTTACACTTCAGGAAGCTCATCTTCTGCCTGTTTCCAAGAGCACCCTCATCTGTGTGTTCACCCTGTTCATGGCCACCTCCAAGGTACTTGCCAGAGGAACCTCACTAGTGCCTTATCAGAGGAACCTCTCTAGAAGAGCCTCACTAGAACTTCTATAGAGGAACCTCACAAGCTCCTCTCTAGAGAAACTTATTTAGACCCTCACCAGAGGAACCTCATTAAACGCTTATCTGAGGAACCTCACTAGAACCTCTCTAGAGGAACCTCACTAGAACCTCTCTAGAGGAACCTCATTAGACCTCTCTAGAGGAACTCATTAGACCTCTCTAGAGAAACTTCTCTAGACCCTCACCAGAGGAACCTCATTAGAACCTCACCAGCGCATCACCAGAGGAATTCACACAAAACAAATCTGATTTAAAAGCATTTATTGTTTGCATTTTAAGAGCTAGATGCTCTTATTTAATCAAGTGCACTGCCAGTGGATGTGAGAGCTAGATGGCATTATTTAATCAAGTGCACTGCACTGGATGTGAGAGCTGACTTCTCGTTTTCTTGCTCCAGGTGTTCATGACAGCCAGACACTCGCACGGCTCTCCCTTCGCCCTGGTGGAGTCGTGGGTGTGCCACCTGCTCTTTGGCTCTCCCCTGGCCTCCGCTGATGACCACCACGCCCCCGCCGCCACCCCCGTCTCTCCCGTCAAGACCAAGGAGGAGCTTAGCGAAGGAACGCGCAAGAGGAAGGCCAAGAAGGCCGAGTAGAGGAGATCTGCCGCACGTCAGCAATGGACAAACTAAACAGACGCCACCTCCCATAGCAGCCCCACAGCAAGCCCGCTGTCCTGTGGACACCCCCAGCCTCCTCTGGTCCAGCCCCCCCCTCTCTCTGTGTGCACAGGGGGGTGGATAGGACTTCCTGTTTTTTACACGTTGAAGGGGCAGGTCATGTGTACCGCTGGACGCTCTTTTTAAATGGTGCTTTAACAAGTCAACTACCACGTATTTAATGATATTTAATTATATTTAATTATACTTAATTATGTAAATATGCTTAATTATAATGATATGATGCTGTAAAAAGCTGTCTAATATCCCACATGGTTTCAGCAAGGACTTATATATTTATTTATATATTTTCTCACCAGTCAGCCCCCTCCTCTTCTGTTTGCTATTTGCTATAACATGCGGTGATGCACATGTCTTTGGCTTGGCTGATTTAAACCATGTGTTTCGTTCAGATCATTGCATTTCTACCAACTAATGATTTCAGAAATAATATGTGTGTGATATTCTATTGGAGGAAACAGTAGACCAGAGTGTGACAGATGAGGTGAAGTACCACAGGCCATTACTTTCTGTACATGGCAACTTTTTACATAGAAAATAAATGAATGAATGTCTGTACATGGATTTGTTTTTCATCTTTTTTAAAGATTTACCTTTGCAAATATGTATTTATGTGTGTTTAACAATCTGTCCCCCTCACAAGGACGACCTGGCTTAGAGGACATAGAACAAAAAATGGACCCTGGTGACCAATTTGATCTCCAAATTGGTTTTATTGTATTTCATATTTTCAAAGGTGGTACGTAAATGTTTCCAAAACTTAAAGGAACCGTATGTAGGATTTTGGCCAAAACTGGTACTACAATCACTTTCAAAATACTGTAGAGCGGTGTACACCGCAGATGTGGTAACTAGAGCAGAGCTGGCTGGTTTTATTTTGGGGTCCTGGTGGCTCTCATTGCTATGCAGATTGGGCAGAGAGCTTCCTTTTTACAAGTCCACTTCAAAGCCCTGACACAAACCCCTAGCACCACCTCTACAAGGATACAAGGATACAAGGATACAAGGATACAAGGAAGTTTATTGTCACATGCATATAGTTACTGGAAGTAAGAAATGCAGTGAAATTATGTCTGGTGTCAGCCTATTTGTGCATTAATGGGGTAAAAAGTGCAGTAGAAGAGGGGTTTAGTAGATTAAGTGGCAAGGGCTGCATAAAAAAAAGGTGGGGGAGGATTGGGATTGGGTGGGGGGCACCAACAAAGGAGCACCCAAGAGCAACAGGGGGCAGGAAAAAACTCCCTTACCAAGGAAGAAACCTTGGGCAGATCCACGGCTCAAGGGGCTAACCCAACTGCCAGGGGTCTTGGTGTGTGTGTTGGGGGATGACAGGGGAGATGGGATAGTGTGCTGTGTATGTGGGGGAGAGGGCAGTGTGCAATATGTGTGTTGTCATGTGTGTGTGTGTGTGTATTGGGGGCAGTGTGGGTATGTTGGGGATGTGTGTTGGAGGCTTCCTGATGAAATAATGTGCTTGTGTATGTAGGGGGCAGGGACTTACTATTGCAAGCAGAGTACTGTATGTAATGTATGTGAGTGATGACAGTGAAGATCGGGAGGGGGTGGAGCAGTGACTGTGTGTGTGTGTGTGTGTGTGTGTAGGTGGGTGGGTGTGGGGGCAGTGTGCTGTAAGTATGTAGAGGATGTGTGTTGGAGAAGATCCTGAAGACAATGTGCTGTGTATGTGGGGGCAGTGTGCAGCAAGTATGTAGAGGAGTGCTGTATGTATGTGAAGTGATGACAGTGATGATGTAAGTGTGTGTGTTGGGGATGGGGGTGGGGTGGGGGGGGGGGGGGGGCAGAAAGGCTAGGCAATCAAGGACATGGGTAGATGGAGGAGAAATCAAAAATAATAAATAAAAAGTGTGCAAAAGTTGGAGAAAGTCAGATATGTGTGTGTGTGTGTGTGTGTGTGTGTGGGGGTGTGTGTGTTTGTGTTTTGGCGTGTGATGAAATAAGAAAAATAAATAAAAGGTCTGTAGCATAGGGAGAGGGATGTAAAAGTGCTAAAAGTCTTGTAGGGTGTGTGTGGGTGTGTGTGTGGGGGGTCATGAGTGCTGAGGAATGAATGAGTGCAAAGTCAGTATAGTGTGAGTTCAGAGTTGGGAAATGTTTGAGAGTGCTGAGGAGTGAATGTGTGCAAAGTCAGTATAGTGTGAGTTCAGAGTTCGGATGGCCTGGGGATAAAAACTTCTCCTGAGTCTCTCAGTTCTGGCTTTGTGACTACATAGGCGTCTTCTTGATTTCAGCGGTAGGAATAATCCATTGTTAGGATGAGAAGAGTCCTTCAGAATCTTTTGGGCTCTTAGGAGTACTCTTCTGGAATAGATATCTTGTAGAGCAGGGAGTTGAGTTCTTATAGTACGTTCAGCTGAGCGCACTACTCTCTGCAGAGTACTACAATCTCTAACTGTGGAGTTCCCATACCAGGTGATGATGCTACCAGTTAGAACACTCTCAACCGCTGAAGTGTAGAAGGCCTTCATGATGGATGTAGAAACTTTGAATTTCCTTAGCTGACGAAGGAAGTAGAGTCGTTGTCTGGACTTCTTCAGAACATATTGAGTGTTAACAGTCCATGTTAAGTATTCAGTAATGTGGACACCAAGGTATTTAAAACTTGTGACTCTCTCTACAGGTTGCCCGCTGATCATTAGTGGGGTGTAACTGTAGTTCTGCTGCTGCCTTCTGTAATCCACTACCATTTCCTTGGTTTTATTGATATTCAGTGTCAAGCTGTTAGATTGACACCACTGTTCCACCTCATCAACCTGATCCAAGTAGAACTGTTCATTGTTGTTACTAATCAGGCCCAAGATCACTGTGTCATCTGCAAACTTGATGATGGAGGTATGACTACTGTTGGCTTTGCAGTCATGTGTGTAGATGTTGTACAGCAGTGGACTCAAAACACAGCCTTGGGGAGCACCAGTGCTGATGGTTAATGAGTCAGATGTCAGACCCCCACTCTAACCACTTGTGAAGCGGTTGGTGAGGAAGTCAAATATCCAGTGACACAGGGTGGTGTTCAGTCCTAAGGCCTTCATCTTTGTGACCAAGGTGAGAGGTACTATCGTGTTGAATGCTGAACTAAAGTCAATGAACAGCATCCTCACATAATTCCCATTCCCCTCCTCCAGGTGAGTTATGGTGGTGTGCATGAGGTTTGAGATGGCATCCTCTGTAGACCTGTTGGCTCTGTAAGCAAATTGGGGGGTCGAAGGAGGCAGGGAGGGATGAGCAGATAATGTTTTTCACAAGCTTCTCAAAACACTTCATCACTGTAGGCGTCAGGGCTACTGGGCGGTAGTCATTCAGACATGATGGACTTTTGTTTTTCGGTACTGGAACAATAACAGACTGCTTGAGGCAAGTAGGAACTGTCTCTTGAGCCAATGATGTGTTAAAGATATAAGTGAACACAGGAGCTAACTGAGCAGCGCAGGATTTCAAAACCCTGTTAGAAATTCCATCCGGTCCAGTAGCTTTTCTACAATTTACCCTCCTAAAGGCATTGCTCACATCGACCTCAGAGACACAGAAAGGTGCATCCTCATTTGCTTCACATGCTGCAGCTAGTCCAATATAGTCTGTGTTTTTCATGTCAAAGCGAGCATAAAAACCATTAAGTTCATCAGGGAGGGCTTTACTCACATTCATCATAGGAGGGGACTTTCTTTCAAAGCCAGTGATGGTTCGGAGTCCTTTCCACACTCGTGCTGGACACTCTACCACTGTAGTGTAGCATGACACCGTGCTACAGCCTGCAGTTCCCTTTAGCGGTCACTTTTGCACTGTCCCTGCTGAATGACCACTAATGGATGTGTAATGTTTATTTGCAATGTTTCGCAAGAGTGCTGATTGTTCCACAGCATGTTATGTAACGTGTAATGACTTCCTTGTACACGAGCAGCTACCGCCATACACAAGGCTCCCCGCCAGCAAGCAAAACACCTTTGATCTCTGTCGTTGGCACGGTCAGGCTTGAAGTTTAAATGAAACATGACAGTTGGTTGTCCATTTGTTGACGTGGCCCAGCTTTGACCAGCTCTGAGCGCGAGCGCCTGTGGAGTGTAAGCTCTCACTGATGGACTGCACAGAACGTTAAATGTGTGTGTCAACTTTCACCTCGCTGTCGCCACAGGAGCGGAACACATCACCGCTCCCCCAAAAGACCCGTCTCCCCTCGCAGGGGTTTACATCCAGCACTCAAGCTGCTGGGTCATGTGACTCCAACCGAGTGGCGGTACGTGACGTGCTTGGCTCAGAAAATAATCTTGTCCTGCCTAAAAAAGATGTTACCTTGAAGTTATTGCACAAGTGAGGCACGTCGTGTGGGTCCAGGACCTTTTTGCTATTTGCATTATCGTGAAGTTTTAAAGCCGGAGCTCAGTCAGATTTACTGTGAGGGGATTTGTCTGTGGGGTGTGCGCTGGGTTGGGGAGGTTAAAAAAACACCGGCCAGATAGCGGCTGATTCCGGCAGCCTTCTGGTCCAGGCCTGACGCAGCCCGAGAATGGACGACATGAAAACCTGTCAAGGTGCAGTAAGCTGGACCTCTTGGGTGCAGGAGGGGAATTCTTCCCACATCTGCAGATGCCATCACTGGCAAATAAGATATACAACACACAAATAACCAATCCTGGAGACCTGAGAAGGAAAAAAGAGATGGAATGAATTGCTGGAATGCAAAAACGTTTTTCTCCATTGATAAAAACAATATTTTTCCATACCAAGGCTCATGCTCTAAAACAATTAACACACTCGTTAACTGAGTTTAACTTTTTTTTTTTTTAACTGAATTTAATACCAAGGGAAATCCACACTGGAATACCAATATGGAAATCCATTTTCCCCAAAACTCTTCAGTCCATTAAAGCGGATTCTGTTGACCTATATTCAGAACAACACTAATTTGAAGTTATTTTTTTTTGACATCTGACTTTAATCTCTGATAAGACATCAACAGCGGACAACTGTTTTCCATGTCTAACTGTAAGATCACTTCTACACAATATAATGGTCAAAACAAAAAAAAAACATGTGTGGAAGCTTTGTGGGAAATCTAGGTTGATAAAATGTGAAATCTTACACAGGAAATAACTAAAAGATATGATTTTAAGAAACTTGCCGAATACCAACTTTTAATATCATCTAAATGGAAATAACTGAAAAAAATTGTGTTATTACGTGTTAAATCGTGTTATTACGTGTTAAATCGTGTTATTACGTATACCATGTGGGGCCTATGGACCTGACCTGCACTAGCATGTATGTGTGTGAGTGTGCGTGTGTGTGCGTGTGCGCGCGTGTGTGCGTGTAATGTATGTGCGTGCGTGTGTGTGTGTGTGTGGAGCGTGTGTGGTGCGCGTGTATGTGTGTATGTGTGTGTGTGTGTGTGTTGATGGGTTAGGGGATATCTGTGATGGGAGTGATGTCAAATGGTAAGTATAAAAGCAGAGGAGGAGCAGAGCATCACACACACTCACACACACTCACTCATGCTGGTGTCTACCTCAGTGCTGTAAACTTCCAGCACATCCAGCCTGACGAGGACCCGAGGACTGGACGCAGCACAGGGCTTCACTTGGGCTCAACGACGAGGACCCGAGGACTGGACACAGCAGGGCTTCACTTGGGCTCAACGACGAGGACCCGAGGACTGGACACAGCACAGGGCTTCTCTTGGGCTCAACATTTAGTTTTTCCCCTCGTCAAGTTGGCTGGCTCTTTGGGGAGAAGGGGACGACATGCTTTGGATTCTGCCTCTCAGCATAGTGCTCTCCCAGTGCCACTCCGCAGTGTCGGGACAAAGAGGTAAGAAAACAAATTGTTTCTTTGGAAGAACTTTTTTTTCTGATACTAGCTTGGGTCATATTGGGTGGAAAATATATCCAGTGAAGTCATGACAGCAGCAGCGGTGAAAAAAGGGGTTTGAAATGACTCAAAACGGAGACCATACTTAGCACAAACAATACTGAGATTTATTCCTTAGAAATCAAGTGAGAGTTACATTGACCTCTAAATGAACAAAAGGGATTCATTTCTACCATTCTCACTATTGGAAGGTTACAAAAATAATTACTGAAATGACCTTTCCAAACATAATATTTGAATGTGACTTTTACAAACAGTTAAAGTCTATAGTTTCAGTATATTTGGCTTTTGTTACGAGGGGAAGACTCTTCCGGTGCGCCATTTGTGAGGCTGGCTGTGTGTGTGTGTGTGTGTGTGTGTGTTTGTTTATGTGTGTGTGTGTGTGTGCCATTTGTGAGGCTGGCGTGTGTGTGTGTGTGTGTGTGTGTGTGTGTGTGTGTGTGTGTGTGTGTGTGCCATTTGTGAGGCTGGCGTGTGTGTGTGTTTGTTTATGTGTGTGTGTGTGTGTGCCATTTGTGAGGCTGGCGTGTGTGTGTGTTTGTTTATGTGTGTGTGTGTGTGCCATTTGTGAGGCTGGCGTGTGTGTGTGTTTGTTTATGTGTGTGTGTGTGTGTGTGCCATTTGTGAGGCTGGCGTGTGTGTGTGTTTGTTTATGTGTGTGTGTGTGTGTGCCATTTGTGAGGCTGGGCAGCAGCAGCAGCTTCTGTGTTTTCAGTAGCAGTTTGTGAGCCCTTGAGTTTATGCTGGGAATTCATTTGGAAAACACAGAATCAGCTAATGGAAAGAGCACACTTCCCCTGCACACTGAGCCTTCTGTGCCCAGGGGGGTTAAGGGCCTGACAGCTCCCTGGGTGTGTGTGTGTGTGTGTGTGTGTGTGTGTGTATGTATGTGTGTGTGTGTGTGTGTGTGTGTGTGTGTGTGTGTGTGTGTGTGTGTGTGTGTGTGTGTGTGTGTGTGTGTGTGTGTGGGGGAGTATGTGTGTGTGAGTCGGGGTGCGGGGCATGACAGCTCCCTGGGTGTGTACGTCTGTGTGTGTGTGTATGTTTGTGTGTGTGTGTGTGTGTGTGTGTATGTGCGCGTGTGTTTGTGTGTACGTCTGTGTGTGTATGTGTATGTGCGTGTGTGTGTGTATGTGTATGTACGTCTGTGTGTATGTGTGTGTGTGTGTGTGTGTGTGTGGGTGTGTGTGTGTGAGTTGGGGTGCAGGGCATGACAGGTCAATCACTGTTGCTGGGGTGCTGAGGTGTGCCCCTGTTCCGCCCCTTCACCCCCCTCATCTGGGAACAAACTCACCACAACTGCCCAGGGGGGCAGAGAACACCCGTAAATTCCCACTCTTGTCAAGCTCATAAAAGAAAGACAAACAGCAGCAGACGACTCGAGCATGGCCCCAAGTTACACTCTTCCTGTCTTTTCTGATGGAGACCTCCAGTTTCACACGATTTGCACACAACGGAAGCCTCGCAGTGATTGTTATTTCAAATGTTTTGTGGCTGTTGTAAAAAGAAGATGTGAGGTGTGGAGCTTCAGCTGCTCTGAGTCCAGCAGCACTGCCAGCTCTAGCTGCTCGATGTACAGAGGGGGAGTGAGTTTTTTTAATGGACATGGGCAGATGGACTAACCACCCCTGCAGAAGTCATTTCGCCTGCTGCTGCACTCACTGATAGATGGCTGTCCAAAAGATCAGCAGGTTGGGTTAAAAATGTACGCCAAAGAAATGCAATCCCTTAGACACAAATGTATCTCCAAAAGAGTGGGGTGTACCACACACACTGTTACACAAACACACACACACACACACAGTCACACTGGACATACACACATACACAAACACACACACACACACATGCATACATCCTCCCAATGTGTGTATCAAATAGACATCTCCGTCATCTACCTCCAGAATGTTCCAAATGAAATAGGCAGATTTGCAAACAAAAAAAGAAGAAAAAGAAACCAGCAGTCCCGACCTGTCAACATGTGGACAAATAAGCAAATCCATTTGGCAGGCAGGGTGATGTCATCTTTTACATTTTAATTATGCAACTGTTTATTTGTGTGGTACATGATCAATAAACATATAACTATCAATGGGAGTTGACCTGTGCTATTTTTGGATGCAGATGGGGAAATCATTAATCAAATCAAGGGAACCAATCAAGCCCTGGCCGAGATCAAGGAACTTCTGAAGCAACAGGTAAACCTCCACGCCAATCCCTGCTGGCTCGCCATGCGAGCTGTTTTCTGATCGCTTTAACAGACAGCGTCCCGTGACCGCTGATGTGCCGCATGTGAGTGACTCTCTGTCCCTCTGCCCTCTTTCAGATCCATGAGATCGTTTTTCTCAAGAACACGGTGATGGAGTGCGAAGCTTGTGGTGAGTGGTGATGAAGTGTGTTCACCAGGCTGCCTTCCCAGCATGCATCTAGGAAATGTGTCTTATAGAATCTAAACAGAACACTGTGGTCTGACATAGAGGCCTTATGAAGATAATCTGTTGATTTAGGCCACTGAGTCAGTTTTGAAGCATTCATGTTCCATAAGACAGAAAATGAAAGGTAGACAAAATTCAATATCCAGAGAGTACAATGCTGATCTGAGAAAGCATTAAATAAAATTTAATATCCAGAGAGTATAATGTTGATCTGAGAAAGCATTAAATAAAATTTAATATCCAGAGGTATAATGTTGATCTGAGAAAGCATTAAATAAAATTTCAAGAATCAGAATAGGTGAAAGAAATTGTTCAATTGTTAGTATTCAGGGGGAACAAACAACCTCTCCAATCTACTGAAAATGTCAAACTATGATTAGTTAGCCTTTCACCATCCTATTCAAAAAGATGGAATAGACTTAGGAAAAAAAGCAACAGCTTGTCCCCCCTCCTGCAGCGATGCGTGGTGTGGATCCTCCCCGAGCCTCCTGTGACCCAAACCCCTGCCACCCCGGGGTCAAGTGTACCGAGACGCCAAACGGCATTGAATGTGGACCCTGCCCCGACGGCATGGTGGGCAATGGAACCCACTGCACAGATGTGGACGAGGTGAGCTGAGACACTGAGCTGACCGGACTGGACAGCAGGATGAGCTAGCTGTGAACAAACTGCATAGTGCTAATAGTGATCGCTGTTTCACCAATCATGTTGTGTATGGACTATTTGTTTTCATGTAAATATCAGAGATTGATGTGTTTTCTTTTCTACTAAATGCCGTCAATTGCCCAAGACATGACAGTGTCATGCATCAGGTTTTAACATCAGTGATGCTACCCAAATGCTTTTATTATGATTCAGTAGTGAGCATTACATAAGCTTAATTGTTCTCTGTTGCATCGCTGTATTGTGTCTCTTAAGCATGTTTATTAAGCATGTATCTGTGCTGTGCTGACGTGTGCAGTGTACCGTGATGCCGTGTCACATGGGCGTGCGCTGCATCAACACCTCCCCAGGGTTCCGCTGTGGCCCCTGTCCGGCGGGATACATGGGCCCCCAGGTCTACGGCGTCGGACTCGCCTACGCCATGTCCAACAGACAGGTTGGGCTCTACTCCTCTCATGAAGAGATTTCAAAGCAGCCAACTAGAGATTCTAGAGGTTCTAGAGATGGATTAATCCTCTTGGTTTTGTTTGTTTTTTTGAGCAGGTCTGCAAAGACATTGACGAATGTGAAGTTGCCAACGGTGGCTGCGTACTAAATGCCAACTGCATCAACACACCGGTATGTGTGAATGAACATACAGTAACTGAGTTTATTTCTTCGCATGTCCTTGTACACACCAGCTTCATGCCACGCTGTCCCTTGTGTGTGCCAGGGGTCGTACAGGTGTGCCTGTAAGAAAGGGTACGTCGGAGACCAGAACAGCGGATGCCAAGCAGAGCGAGGGTGTGGCAATGGCCAGGAAAACCCATGCCACACCAACGCCGACTGCATCGCTCACCAAGATGGAACCATCGAGTGTGTTGTAAGTTTCAGACAGAGGCCATCTTCATTCACTTCTTCATGGAAGTCTTACCTGTGACTTGACTGTACCAATGACCTAACAATTCAATTCTTATGACATCACAACTCAGGTCATCTATGATGTAATTTCAATAACTATGACTTCATAATTAATTTCTTATGACCTCACAGTGAGAAACCAGCGCCCCAAGTGGTTGCGTTCCTATCGAAGAGCAGCTCCAATGTTAAGTCCCATAGACCTATTTTTTAAAAAAATACTGTGAAGCCAAATCAGCGATCTTATCCACCAAAAATATTTTTCAGTGTCTATACAGTAATAATCTTCTAACTGTGAAAATGTCAGACCATATTTTGCCTTATTTAAAATAATCGAAATTGCTCCTTTTGTTTCATAAACGAACTACAAAAAAGCCACGTGACTTTACCCTTCGACGTTACTCACGGTAGCATGGTTTGTTTATTAGCCTGGTTAGCATTGCCACTTAACACTTACTGCCAGCTCTTCATGTGAGTAGAAGCACAACACCAGTTATCCAGACATAAAGGTTATCACCACGCGGTTTACATCACCTTCCGTTATTACAAAAATATGTAAGCCAGTTAAGCAAATTGCTGTATTGATCAGTTAGAGATTAAGCCCAAACCTGTGGACGTCACATGCAACTGTAGTTTGTTATCACCATGTTACGACAAAACTCAAAACAATTCAACTGATCCTAAAAAATAAGGTATGACCACTTGAAGCAATAGAGGTGACCCCAGTGCCTAACATATGGAAGGCATTAAATTAAGATCCCAATGTGCACCGAGATATATTTTTCTAAAAAAAATCCCATCCACTCCGCTAAACTCTAGGAACGCAACCACTAGATGGCGATGAGATTACTTTCCCTCCCTATAACTATGACCTCACGGTTATGTCATTATGACTACACAGTCCAGAATTTACAATGTCACATTGCAATAACTATGACCTCACTATTCATTTCGGATGACCTCACAATTTAGTATCTAACTCACATCACCAGGTAACGACAATGTATCTAGTCAAGAGATTAACTAACTAATGATGGCAATGTAATGAATACCAGGTCTGAGTGAGAGCCAAACTTTAACCTTTAACATTTAATGCCATGGATTTCTTTTGCCTTTAGTGTCATGTTGGATGGGCAGGCAATGGTTATTTCTGTGGACCTGATGTTGACATTGATGGCTTCCCAGACCAGAAGTTGCCTTGTGCTGAGACTAACTGCAAAAAGGTGGGGAACAGTTGCTGCTATCTGAGTAATGCACCAACACCAGGACAGAATTATGACCTATGACCTATGACATCATCTAATGGATCAAATGGATTGTGCTGCATTCCACCAGGATAACTGTCAGACGGTACCCAACTCTGGACAAGAGGACGTGGACAAAGATGGCATCGGAGACGCATGTGACGACGATGCAGATGGTGATGAAATTCCCAACACACAGGTAAGTCACACACTCACCAGAGAGGTCAGTCAGTCACACTTTCACCAGAGAGGTCAGTCAGTCACATACTCACCGTGATAGTGACAGTGACACTGCAGAGATCTGGCATGAAGTGACCCATAAGCCAGATCGCTGTAGCTGTGCTGCTGATAAGGAAGGAAGCACTGGTCTCTCCTGTTAGTGATCATGCTGACCCTGTAGGAACCACTGGTCTCTCCTGTTAGTGATCATGCTGACCCTGTAGGAACCACTGGTCTCTCCTGTTAGTGATCATGCTGACCCTGAAGCTGTGTTCTGGCAGGACAACTGTGTGCTCGTGCCAAACGTGAACCAGCGCAACGTGGACCAGGACGACTTCGGCGACGCCTGTGACAACTGCCGCCTGGTGAAGAACGATGACCAGCGGGACACTGACGGAGACGGCAGGGGCGACGAGTGTGACGACGACATCGACGGAGACGGTAGGTCTGGACAACCCACACAAAACCACTGGAGCCCATCTGGTGTGGATCTGGAGCGGATCTGGGCCTGAGGTCACCTGTGAATCCTGAGGTCATCTGCAACCTTTCTGACCCCCAGGTATCAAGAACGAGCAGGACAACTGTAAAAAGACGCATAATGTTGATCAGAAGGACAGAGACAGAGACGGCGTTGGAGACGCATGTGACAGCTGTCCTTACGTCCCCAACCCTGACCAGGTGTTCAATTCACACACACACTCACACACACACACACACATACACACACACACACACACACATACACTACACACACACACACACACAGACACATACACACACACACACACACACACACACACACACACACACACACACACACACACATTCACACACACACACACACACACACACACACACACACACACACACAGACACACACACACACACACACACACACACACACACACACACGCACACTGCACACACACACACACACACACACACACACACACACACATTTACGCACACTTGAACTTCACATCAAGTTCATCTCGTGCTAATACACAAAAACATATTAATATAAAAAGAACAGGGTATGAAATGACATAGTGCATGGTACCCAGAGAAACAGTTCTTACAGTAGTGTGTGCTAAACAGTTTTTAAATTAGTGTGTGTTATGAAACAGCTCTTACAGCAGTGTGTGCTATGAAACAGTTCTTACAGCAGTGTGTGCTATGAAACAGCTCTTACAGCAGTGTGTGCTATGAAACAGCTCTTACAGTGTGTGTGCTATGAAACAGTTCTTACAGCAGTGTGTGCTATGAAACAGCTCTTACAGTGTGTGTGCTATGAAACAGCTCTTACAGTAGTGTGTGCTACACTGCTGCAGTATATGTGGATATTATCCAGCCTATTCATACGTAGGAGCAGCAAACATCATAACGCATCTAGAAGTCTTTCCTCTTCTGTGTGCACCATGTGTAACCTCACTCTCCAAACATCATAACGCATCTAGAAGTCTTTCCTCTTCTGTGTGCACCATGTGTAACCTCACTCTCCTCTCCACAGCTCGATAAGGACAACGACCTGATTGGGGACCCTTGTGACACCAATAAGGACAGGTAGGCTCTCATGATGGACAGGACAGGTACGCTCTCATGCTGGACAGGTAGGCTCTCATGCTGGACAGGACAGGTAGGCTCCCATGCTGGACAGGTACGCTCTCATGCTGGACAGGACAGGTAGGCTCTCATGCTGGACAGGTAGGCTCTCATGCTGGACAGGACAGGTAGGCTCTCATGCTGGACAGGTAGGCTCTCATGCTGGACAGGACAGGTAGGCTCTCATGCTGGACAGGACAGGACAGGTAGGCTCTCATGCTGGACAGGTAGGTTCTCATACTGGACAGGACAGGTACGCTCTCATGCTGGACAGGTGCGCTCTCATGCTGGACAGGACAGGTAGGCTCTCATGCTGGACAGGTATGTTCTCATGATGGACAGGACAGGTATGCTGTCATGCTGGACAGGACAGGTAGGCTCTCATGCTGGACAGGTAGGCTCTCATGCAGCAGAGCTGAGTTGACTGTGTCGCTGTGTGAACATCAGGTCTCTGCAACACTGCTGAATCTCAGCAGAAAAAAAGGGGCAGTCGTGGCCTACCGCTTGGGGCTTCGGGCTTGTAACCGAAGGGTTGCCGGTTCGATCCACAACCAGTAGGAACGGCTGAAGTGTCCTTGAGCAAGGCACCTAACCCCTCATTGCTCCCCGAGCGCTGCTGTAACAAGGCACCTAACCCCTCACTGCTCCCCGAGTGCCGCTGTAGCAGGCAGCTCACTGCTCCAGGTTAGTGTGTGCTTCACCTCACTGTGTGTTCACTGTGTGCTCTGTGTTTCACTAATTCACAGATGGGATAAATGCAGAGACCAAATTCCTTGTATACGCAAGTATACTTGGCCGAGAGAGAAACCTGATTTACATTTACATTACATTTCATTTACATAAACAGGTCTCTGCAAAAATGCTGGGACTCGCTGATCCCTTTGCTCTTTTATTGACATCTGTAAACAAGCAGTCACATGATAATCAGTAAAGAAAGTATAAAAAGATGATGACAAAAAGAAAACAGGTCTGAAAAAAAGGACAAAAAGAAAGTCTGTGGTCTGTGTTGATCTCAGTTACACTGTTTCAATAGAGTGCTGTAATGATGACCCTGTGTGTGTACGTGTGTGTGTGTGTGTGTGTGTGTGTGTGTGTGTTCCACGGGAATCTCTGTCCAGCGATGGCGATGGGCACCAGGACTCCCGGGATAACTGCCCAGCCGTCATCAACAGCTCTCAGCTGGACACTGATCGGGACGGCCTCGGGGACGAGTGTGACGACGATGACGATAATGACGGGATCCCCGACCTCATCCCCCCCGGCCCTGACAACTGTCGCCTGGTCCCAAACCCCCTGCAGGAGGACTCAGATGGTACATTCCACATGTGGTTCCTATGAGTTATGGCTTTGCAGATTTTAGACTCTTGGACAGCTGCCATGGCAACAACCTCAACCCATAAACAACAGCCGGTCCTTACAGATGGAACATACTTCTCAGGAAGTGATGAAGCAGTGGACTCATTTTAACTCACAAACTCAGGCTAAAGACACTACCTCATTATTTTAATAGTGGACCTACTCCACCTAACACTTTTTTATCTTTAAATGTGGTTAAAATGTTACACTATGTAAAAATAAGTTAGTATAGTATGAACAGATATGTTACAGACATTTACATGCATCTTGTTAAAATACATTTTCATATAAAATAACCGTAGAATTGTGTAGAATGTACAGATGTGTTTCAGACCTCTTTCCCACATTTGGCTTTGTGCTTCTGTCTGGTTCTGTAGGGGATGGAATTGGCAATTTGTGTGAGAATGACTACGACAACGATACCTTCATCGATAAATATGACGACTGCCCAGAGAATGCCGAGGTCACGCTGACAGACTTCCGGGCCTTCCAGACCGTGGTGCTAGACCCTGAGGGCGACGCTCAGATAGACCCCAACTGGGTCGTCCTCAATCAGGTCCAGTTTGCACTTGTAGTCCAAAGATTTTGTTTGTTCATTCTTTGACTTTTTATTGAAATGATCTCTTGAACCTTTCAACAGGGCAGAGAGATTGTTCAGACCATGAACAGTGATCCAGGCCTGGCTGTTGGTGAGATATCGAACTCTGTGATTCTGACAAAGTTGTAACACTCCAAAAAAGACAAAAAAGAAAAGCCGTCAGTGTTCTCAGTTATGACACAGAGGATATGTGCAACATGCAACCCCTCTCTGCTCTCCTCACCTGATAGGTTACACTGCATTCAACGGCGTCGACTTTGAGGGGACGTTTCACGTGAACACAGTGACCGATGATGACTATGCAGGCTTCATCTTCGGCTACCAGGACTCGTCCAGTTTCTACGTGGTCATGTGGAAGCAGGTGGAGCAGATCTACTGGCAGGCCAACCCATTCCGAGCCGTGGCTGAGCCAGGCATCCAGCTGAAGGTACGCTACAGTGGGAAACGCCCAAAACGCCCATGGGCCAATTAAAAAAAAGTTCCAAAAAAGAACTGTGAGTGCTATCTTTCACTCATAAAGTTCTAAATGTGAGTGCTATCCTTCACTCATAAAGTTCTAAATAAGAACTGTGAGTGCTATCCTTCACTCATAAAGTTCTAAATGTGAGTGCTATCCTTCACTCATAAAGTTCTAAAAAGGAAAGTTAAAAAAAGAACTGTGAGTGCTATCCTTCACTCATAAAGTCCTAAATAAGAACTGTGAGTGCTATCCTTCACTCATAAAGTTCTAAAAAAGAACTGTGAGCGCTATCTGTCACTCATAAAGTTCTAAAAAAAAACTGTGAGTGCTCTCATAAAGTTCTAAAAAAGAAAGTTCTAAAAAATTGTGTGCTATATCCTTTACTCATTAAGTTGATACTGACGCTCAGGAGGATTTAGCACCAAACTGATTATACTGAGGTGTTGAATTTGTTAGTCCAGTTGTTTACGTTACAGTGGGCCGATTCAAACACACCTTTTACAAACACCCACCACCACATGTTTACTGGCAGTCAGTGATGGCAGTGCCAGCCGCCAGGGTAAGCTTTGTGTATATAGTCATGACAGAAAAACAAATTGCTTAGACTTTGACCGAAAGAGTGTTTCGCCTTGAACATCTGCACAAGACACGATTGAAGTTGGACTTGGAAACTGATGAAGTAGAAGTTCCCTGTGTAGGAGTCCAACAACGTTTCCCTGTAAATGACTAGTCGGCGTTCTTCATGATGATGAGCTGTTCAGACAGCAGACATCCCCACTTTCCCTGTGAGTGACTGGGGCCTCTGTTTCCGGTTACATTTGCATTGAGTCATTTAGCTAACACTCTTATCCCAAGCAACATACAAAAAGGAACATTTAAGACGCAGAGCCACTAGGACATGTTAGTGCAGCAATAAGTACTACTCACATGGCCCCAGCTGTGGCACAACTGGCTGGGGCACCTGCACCGTACGCCGGCGACCCGGGTTCGATTCCTGCCCCGAGGTCCTTTCCGGATCCCACCCCGACTCTCTCTCTCACTCACTTCCTGTCATTCTCCACTATCCTGTCGCAAAAAAGCCCAAAAAAATATACTTAAAAAAAAAACATACTACTACACACATAGAGTAGAATAAGAATAAGTTCAAGCAAAGTCAAGTCAAAGAGGATAGTTACAGACGGAAGTTCAGTCAAAGAGGAGAGTTACAGATGGAAGTTCAGTCAAAGAGGATAGTTACAGATGGAAGTTCAGGGATAGTTAGGATTGAGAAGAAGGTTCTGGTAAGTGCTAGATTAGTGCAGTTCCCATCTAACCCACAGTTAGAACATCTTGATTAACAATATGTGTCATTTTTTCATGAGGATCTGGGCCTGTGAGCAGTTCAAACCCCCTGCTAAC
This sequence comes from Alosa alosa, assembly GCF_017589495.1. NCBI lineage: Eukaryota > Metazoa > Chordata > Actinopteri > Clupeiformes > Clupeidae > Alosa > Alosa alosa. The sequence continues at coordinate 33,349,030 of NC_063197.1, read as the reverse complement.
CTTTTGCCCTGTGTTCTGATCTCTAATCTTTAACCGTGACCCTGATGTGTCCGTCAGGCGGTGAAGTCATCCACAGGACCGGGGGAGAACCTGCGGAACTCACTGTGGCATACGGGCGACACGGCGGACCAGGTGAAACTCCTGTGGAAGGACTCACGCAACGTTGGCTGGAAGGACAAGACCTCTTACCGTTGGTTCCTCCAACACAGGCCCACGGAGGGCTACATCAGGTACTCAATTACTACACCATCAGGTGAGCTACATCAGGTACTCAATTACTACACCATCAGGTACTCAATTACTACACCATCAGGTGAGCTACATCAGGTGAGCTACATCAGGTACTCAATCACTACACCATCAGGAGAGCTACATCAGGTACTCAATTACTACACCATCAGGTACTCAATTACTACACCATCAGGTGAGCTACATCAGGTACTCAATCACGACACCATCAGGTACTCAATCACTACACCATCAGGTGAGCTATCAGGTACTCAATTACTACACCATCAGGTACTCAATTACTACACCATCAGGTGAGCTACATCAGGTACTCAATTACTACACAGTCAGGAGAGCTACATCAGGTACTCAATCACTACACCATCAGGTGAGCTACATCAGGTACTCAATCACTACACCATCAGGTACTCAATTACTACACCATCAGGTACTCAATTACTACACAGTCAGGAGAGCTACATCAGGTACTCAATCACTACACCATCAGGTACTCAATTACTACACAGTCAGGAGAGCTACATCAGGTACTCAATTACTACACAGTCAGGAGAGCTACATCAGGTACTCAATTACTACACAGTCAGGTGAGCTACATCAGGTACTCAATTACTACACCATCATGTACTCAATTACTACACAGTCAGGTGAGCTACATCAGGTACTCAATTACTACACAGTCAGGTGAGCTACATCAGGTACTCAATCACTACACAGTCAGGAGAGCTACATCAGGTACTCAATTACTACACAGTCAGGTGAGCTACATCAGGTACTCAATCACTACACCATCAGGAGAGCTACATCAGGTACTCAATTACTACACCATCAGGTACTCAATTACTACACAGTCAGGTGAGCTACATCAGGTACTCAATTACTACACAATCAGGAGAGCTACATCAGGTACTCAATCACTACACCATCAGGAGAGCTACATCAGGTACTCAATTACTACACCATCAGGTACTCAATCACTACACAGTCAGGAGAGCTACATCAGGTACTCAATTACTACACAGTCAGGTGAGCTACATCAAGTACTCAATCACTACACAGTCAGGAGAGCTACATCAGGTAGACTACTCAATCACTACACCATCAGGTACTCAATAACTACACAGGAATGTAACAATTTAAATACCAGTATCTGTTTAATGTGTGTGTGTGTGTTCAGGGTTCGTTTCTACGAGGGCCCTCAGATGGTGGCAGACACAGGTATCATCATCGACACCACCATGAGGGGCGGCAGGCTCGGGGTCTTCTGCTTCTCACAGGAGAACATCATCTGGGCCAACCTGCGCTACAGATGCAACGGTGAGAATCGACACCACCAGCTAGTTAAAACACCACCAAGCTAGTTAAAACACCACCAGCTAGGCTAAAACATCACCAAGCTAGTTAAAACACCACCAGCTAGGATAAAACACCAACTAGTTAAAAAACACCACCAGCTGGGCTAAAACACCACCAGCTGGTTAAAACACCACTAACTAGTTAAAACAACACCAGCTGGTCTAAAACACCACCAGCTGGGCTAAAACACCACCAGCTAGTTAAAACACCACTAACTAGTTAAAACAACACCAGCTGGTCTAAAACACCACCAGATAGGCTAAAACACCCCTAGCTAGGCTAAAACACCACCAGATAGGTTAAAACACCACCAGCTAGTTAAAACACCACTAGCTAGGCTAAAACACCAACTAGTTAAAACACCACCAACTAGTTTAAACACCACCAGCTGGTCTAAAACACCACCAGATAGGCTAAAACACCCCTAGCTAGGCTAAATCACCACCAGATGGGTTAAAACACCCCCAGCTAGGCTAAAACACCATCCATCAGGTGAAAACTCAAACAGCTAGTTAAAGAAGCCCTATGCAGGTCTGGTTATTCCTTCGCTGTTTCTGGGTTTTCGCCGGATTTGGGCTCGCATTTTTCACGACATAGCTCCCCCTGCAGCTTCAGTAGCAAGTGACTGCTACGCTAAACCCCCACTAACTAGCGAGCTAGCCATCAAGAAACCAAGCTAAACACATACAGGGCTCACAATAAAACGGTCGAGCAAACACATTGTTATCAAACCACCTTACAAAAACAAAGTTCACCCATAGGTTGGCTACTTACAATTTCAACAGCAACAAAGCCAAGTCAGCGTCCGTTTTGCAGTCTTCTTAGAAACTACAATTTGACTACATTTTCGAGGCGCGATTGGATACTTTCGCTGAGTCACATCCCGGTCCGGGTTCAGAAAGTTGCATATTCGTTTTTTCCACGGAGAAGCGATAGGATGAGACTAAGCACCCACCAAACAACCCAGAAAGTGTTGTAGAACCATCAGAACGACTCTCAACCTGCATAATTAAGGTAATTTTTGCTAAAATTGTTGCATAGGGCTTCTTTAAAGCACTTGACTAGGCCTTTCACAACACTTTATCTATCGGATGTGTTTGCCCAAGGCGTCATACTGAGTGCCCCACCTACTGTGATTTCCCTTACTGTTAGTTAACATGCCCATCACATCACACTGAGCACACATTTAGCCAATGCCATGCTCATGTCACACACCAATTACATATAACACACTAACGTATATGGCCATGCTGACTGCTCAGTTGAATGAAGAAAGGTCATATCAAGGTTATCTAAAATGTCATGTCTCCTTAATGTGTCCCACTGTCTTTGTGGTGTGTTCATATTGAGCAAGGTTGTAAACCATGTTTGATAAAAAACCCTGAATGTAAAGTGTGGCTCATTAGTCAGTCAGTGTGAACCCAAACATTCTGTAAACATTGTATATCAATGCTGACATTGATGGTGTATTATTCATGTGAATTAATTGGGATAAACTGATGCTAGGGAAGTAAACTGTCATGCTTTGACCACCGGAGAACAAGCTTATAGTCCTCCACTGGCACACATGGCTCAGACTGAGAGCAGTGGCCCTCTACTCAGACTCTACTGGCCTAATGGACGACACTCACACCTCTTTTGCAGATACGATACCTGAGGACTTTGAAAGATTCCGGACTGAACAGGTGCAGCTGACCTTCTGATCACCGAGGGGCGCCTCTGCAAGAGTCCTTCCGTCAGCAATACATTCCACTAACAGGAACCAATCACACCAGCGGCGGTGGAACCCACCATGAGCAAACAGTCCTGCCACTCTAATCAGCTTCCCTAGAGAGCGGCACTCGAGAACACGCCTCAGCGCAGCACCGTAAAGGACATCTGAATGTCGCCCCACACACACACACACACTCTGTCCCCACCCTGTCCAGCACGGTCACGTCTGTATGAAGTGTACAATGAGTATCTACATATTTCAGTGCCTGTGATGTCATACAGTCCAGGGTATGCCTGAGTTATGATTTGTTTGACATCAACGTTTTAGTTAAAATTGGGATATGAAATAAAGGGCTTTACAGGTCTTTGATTTTGACTATTGATTTAAGAAGCTATTGTTAATGAAGAGATTAGTTGTTAATGAATGTAATGATGTGTGTAGGCCTATTACAAAAGCTATAGAACAATAGGGTATGTGCGACTACAATACTGTTACACTTGGAGACGTTATGTATTGCTCATGTGAGATTAAAATGAGACTGAAAGATTTCAACAAGGTGTCTATTTGCCTGGTCTAGCAAGGCGATCTATGCTGGAGGACCAATACCAAGGTTCATGTATAAATGGAGTCATT
>NC_063197.1:33295625-33344581 GCF_017589495.1 Alosa alosa | reverse complement strand
CCAGGTCAAAAGAAATGCTGAGCATGTTATCTCATTTGACTCACATTTGGAAAGAATTTGAATGATTGAGTTAGTGGGCATAGCTGGGTCTAGAGGGCACAGAAAACCAAAACTGGACCGCTGACCCCTGACCCCATGACCTCTATGACCCAGCAGCAGATAAGAGGCAGGCGAGGAGAGGGTCAGTGAGCGATAAACACACGGAGCCTAGCCTCTTTTTCAAGCCCTCTCGCTCAGTTTGCCAACATGTACGCAGTTGTGGCGATGCATCTCTAACCACTGGGAGTGTGAGCGAAGCTGAGACCTCCGTCATTTAAACACATGAGATTGAAGCACACAGCACCATTACATGAGTATCACTGAGACCCTGCAGATTGGGATTTGCAATACATACAACTGGGGAGTACAACTGTAAAAAAAACAGTTTAGAGCTTTTCATTTCACTGGTTGCCAACGGTTTGATGTTGTGCAGTCATTGTTACAATAGAAGATGACTCAGCCTGTTCAGATACGATCATGAAAGACACGGAGATGAATAAACATGTAGCCTATTCCACATGGTGACTTACGGATCTATATTCCACATGGTGACTTACGGATCTATTTGAGTTTGACTGCCTGTAATCTCATGAACACTGAAAAAGATGCTTCTTTATACAGAATATTGCTTTGTAATAAAGTGACACATTCATTCACAAGCAGGCACACACAAAAGCTGAACATTTTTACATTTTTTTCATTTTTCATTTTTGCAAGCTTGTCAATACAACACAATCCACTCTTAAATCAAACGACGTGAATCTATTTACATGAATAAGAACGTCAGGAAACGCAGCAACGGAACACAGCGAATGGCGGGGCACGTCGACACATCTGCATACAGCTTAAACTAGAATCAAAACAGCCTTTGCTGCAAACCCTCCTTCTGAGACGAGTAAACAGGGCAGTTGTATAATTTAGCCAATCTCCCCATAATCATATTCATAGAACAGAGAAATTCCTTTGAATAATATTCGCCATTGTGGTCTGCACAAGCCATTCTGAAGTCAATACATCACTCATGCCAGCCCCTACTCAAGTCCCAGTCACATGCACTGGGACATGGACAAAATCCCAGTGACATAAAGAATGATGTGTTCATTCGGGATACAGCAAACAGCTATACTTATCTGTATAGCAAATGAATGGATGCAGATGTGTCTTCTCTGACATTTACACGATGGATCACCACTGCTGCCTATTTATACACTGAAGTTGATGTTCGCCACATTGATGACAAAAAGGGACCACATGACTAAAAAAGACTGATGTCAGCATTGATTGTACCTCTCTTCCCCTGCCACGCCACAGTACAATCCAGACGCCCACTTTTGCATAAAAGATCAAATCAGTGCTATTTTCCCCTCACACCATGGTCGCAGTTACATCACAGAAACGTTTATTTAAACACAACATTTAATGTATTGCATCTCAAAGGTGACACAAATCAATGATATTTGCAAATAAAAGTCGTAATGCACATAAAGTAACCAGTAACATGCCAACAATTCTCTCAAACATACACAGGGAATCTAGCTTTTCATCTTACTTATGCCGCTGCAGGACACCACAACGGTCACCACAACGGAGCAAGCACACCAGCCCTCAGATCGCTCAGCGGAGGCCACACACCACACGTTAGCGATGGTGAGCACATACAGAGATGAGCCTGATTGGAAAGAGCTAAAATAGATAAAAATCCTTTTCTTTTACAGATCTTAGATTTAGTAGGGTTTTTACACTGCAGAAAAATCTTGATATCTCCCCATGCAAATTTGCATCGCTAGATGCATCTGTTTGTCAATATGTTCCAGCTAATCTTTGTAAGCCTATCTGATAAAGCTGCATGTATCGCACTATGAAGATTTTTGGTAGTAGTCATTATGGTGGCAAAAACAGCTTGCAAAAACCAGTCATAGTCTTACGTTACTTACTGTTGTTTTGAAAGTTCATTTGAGATGTATCTCATCTATAACATACACAATGTATATACACACCTTGAAATAAATATATAAAGATATATGTGTTCTCTAATTTTAGGTATCTATTTGTTCATATTTTCTATGCCACAAGTTTAGCTGAAATAAAGAAACACGCACGCATACACACACACACACACACACACACACAAACCACCACACAAAAAATACAAAAATATAGTTTAAAGAAAACTAAAACCAACTGAAGGTGCTTGAAAGGCAGTAAGAATGAAACTCGATTAAAAATGTGCATCATATTCCACTGACTGGTCTAAATTTCAGCACAGTTTTCTCCATATTTACTAACCCTTAAAAACCAAACCAATCAGATATATGGCTTTCTTTGTCTTCCACAAAGGCCAAGGAATGCTGACGCAAGACGAGTGAATGCAGTGAATTTGCTATTTCTCTGAAAGGATAAAAAAGAACAGGGCAGATGGGACACAGACGGGGACGAAGAGCACATTAGAAAGAAAGCGTTTCTTTCTTCCGGCGGCTACCGCTCGACGCGCGCTAGCTAAGGGAGAAAGGTGAGGGGGAGCCTGGCAGAGATGGTGTGTGTGATAGTGTGTGTGCGGATGTGCCTATACATGGCTGTATGCATGAGAGCCTGTGTACACTGGGAGTGTTTGTTTGTTGTTGTTGTTGTTGTTGTCGTTTTTAGCATGCACAGTCCTGATGTGGGGCCGCTGGCTGCTCGGTCAGCTGGGGGCCCTGTTTGGCCCCCGTCACGGCAGGGTCCCCTGCGTCCAGGCTCTCGGACATCTTCTCGCAGATGATGTCCACCAGTCGCTCAAAGGTCTGCTTCACGTTGATGTTGTCTTTGGCACTGGCCTCGAAGAACTCAAACCCTGCAATGAGCACAGACGGTGACACCCGAACTACACCCTGCCTGTCGTTATTTTTAGCACCTATGAGAATCCTCGGTTATTTATAATTCGATAATTCGGCGCAATAATTCCATACAAAAGCTCTGTGCTGGCATCAAATGACCATGTTAGGTATCACATATCGAACGTTTGTGTCGTGTTCCTGATGTAGGGCTGCAACCTAGTCTTCACCGTGGGATAGTGAGAAACGTAATTTCGATCTCTTTGTATGTCTTGGTATGTGAAGAAATTGACAATAAAGCAGACTTTGACTTTGATGTTGAGTAGAGCGGGCATGCCTTAACTCACCCAGGTGTTCGGAGAGTTGCCGGCCCCTCTCCGCAGCCACCACTCTCTCGTCCTCCATGTCGCACTTGTTCCCCACCAGCAGCACCTGGGCGTTGTCCCAGGAGTACGTTTTGATCTGTGTCGACCTGCAGGACGACAGAATGAACAGCTCTGTAGTTACGCTTTCACAGGTTCATTCCTTTAAAAGCGTGTTTTAGCAAACAGGTACCCACCAGTCCTGCACGGCGTTGAAGGACTCCTCATTGGTGATGTCGTACATGAGGATAAAGCCCATAGCTCCTCGGTAGTAGGCCGTGGTGATGGTCCTGTACCGCTCCTGTCCGGCTGTGTCCTGCAAAAAAGCATATTTATATATCAAGTTTTTCGAGTTTCACTTTTTTTATCCTTAGAAAAGGACATTTAGTGTGCAGCAGGGTGTCTAAAACACATACACAAAGCACCGGCAGATGCCAACAACATTGACAGCACAGCACAGGACACACAACAACAGCACAGGACATGCAACAACAATGGTATTATTAATTATACATGTTATCAGTATATTTAGAGATGTAATCAGTTATACGTGTTATCAGTATTTAGACACGTAATTAGTTTATCTTTGGGGCTTTTTGCCTTTTTTCAGACAGGACAGTGATAAGTGACATGAAGTGAGGAGAGCGATATGGGGTGAGGGGAACGAAACTGGTGTCCGATTCAAACCCGGGTCTCTATGGGCACCTGCACCAGAATATGGTACGGACACTGACACTGACACGCTACCTCCACCAGAATATGGTACGGACACTGACACCGCTACCTCCACTAGAATATGGTACGGACACTGACACTAGCATATGGTACGGACACTGACACTGCTACCTCACTAGAATATGGTACGGGCACTGACACCTGCACTAGAATATGGTACGGACACTGACACTGCTACCGCCACTAGAATATGGTACGGACACTGACACTGCTACCTCACTAGAATATGGTACGGGCACTGACACCTCCACTAGAATATGGTACGGACACTGACACTGACACCTCCACTACAAAAATATGGGCAGAACACCGCTATCCACTAGTATGAATACGGCACTGACACTGACATGGTGCCACTGAAGCCTGCTACCTCACTAGAGATATGGTACAGGCACTAGAATATGGTACACACTGACACTGCTACGCCACTGGGGTATGAGTGCAGGACACTGACACTGCTACCTCACTAGAATATATGGTGCATGGCACCTCCCACTGGACATATGACACTGACACTGACACCTCCACTAGAATATGGTACGGGCACTGACACTGACACCTCCACTAGAATATGGTACGGGCACTGACACTGACACCTCCACTAGATTATGGTACGGACACTGACACCGCTACCTCCACTAGAATATGGTACGGACACTGACACTGCTACCTCCACTAAAATATGGTATGGACACTGACACTGACACCTCCACTAGAATATGGTACGGACACTGACACTACTACTTGGACCACAGCTCCTTCGACACATATATATTTAGTTCCGTTGTTTCCTCAGCTACAGGTATTATGACGTAGAAGTCGGCATGATGAGGTGGAGGAGATGGAGGAGATGGTGTGAGATGGAGGAGATGATGTGAGGTGGAGGAGGTGGAGGAGGAATGGTGTCAGATGGAGGAGATGGAGGAGGTGGAGGAATAAATGAAATGGAGGAGAAAATGGGAGGAGTGGAAATGAGATGGAGGAGGTGGAGGAGGTGGTGTGAGGTGGAGGAGATGGAGGAGGTGGAGGAGATGGTGTGAGATGGAGGAGGTGGTGTGAGGTGGAGGAGATGGTGGGAGGAGGAGGTGGTGGAGGAGATGGAGGAGGTGGGAAGAAAAAATGGAGGAGATATAAAAGGTGGAGGAGGTAAATATAAGGGAGGAGGTGTGGAATGGTCTCAGAAAAGGAGGTGTGAGGAGATGGAGGAGATGGTGGAAATGGAGGAGAGGTGTGGGAGGAGATGGTGGAAATGGAGGAGGTGGAAATGGAGGGAGAAGGTGTGAGATGGTGGAAGTGGAGGAGGTGTGATTAGAGAAGGAGGAGGTGGAGGAGATGGTGTGAAAAGAAAAGGAGGTGGAGGGGGAGGAGGTGGTGTGAGATGGAAAGAAAATAAGATGGTAAAATGGAAGGAGGCGTGGAGATGGAGGAATGGAGGAGATGGTGTGAGATGGTGTGCCTGGTGAAAGAAAAAATAAAATATAAAATCTAGAAGGGAAATGAAAGAAAATAAATATAAATAGAAAAGAAAAAAAATAGTGTGAGGTGGAGGAGGTGGTGTGAGGTGGAGGAGGTGGAGGGAGGTGAGGTGGAGGAGGTGGTGTGAGATGGAGGAGGTGGAGGAGATGGTGTGAGATGGAGGAGTGTGAGAAAGCCAAGGAGTCCAGATGGGCTTCTGTAGTTTTAATACAAAAAATAAAAGCCCCATCATAAAAGGACATAACCCACACAAAATGGGCTTCTGTAGTTTTGAAAATGATTAAAGATGCAGGCTGGCATCGGGTGCCGTTTTGGGAGACGAGGGGGGCTTTAATTACAGGGAAGAGCGGTAATTTTGCCATCTCAAGGGGCAAGTGACATATGCTTCAGCATATGTTGGGGTCAATTTAAGCTGTGTGTACGCACGCTCCTGCCTGTACAAACACTGGGGAAAGGCATAAATGAAATGACCCTCTCTTTAGAAGCAGGCCCTGAAAGGCCAGAGAGTGTGTGTGCCTGGACGCCAGCTATCCTCTAGCTGTCCAAACTCCTACACTCCCTCTGTCTGCGTGCTATGTGACTGATTGACAGGCCAGTCTTCAGTGAAACGCTACCGGACGCTGCGGACACTCAACACCCAGTGTGTCACACGATCCTTCTTGTTAACCCTTTATTTGCCTCATGGCAGAGACGCAGCCACTGGAAAACAAGGCTTGGCATCTAAACATCCCTATCATACCGCCCCTGGAGCTCTGAGTAACCAAGTACCCTACATAGTATACCAACAAGGGAGTAATCGTAAACATACCCTAGCACATAGTATACAAACAAGGGAGTAATCGTAAACATACCCTAGCACATAGTATACCAACAGGAGAGTATGGTAAACACACACGCAAACATCTGCTGAACAACCAAAATGGCCTCCTCATTACTGTGAGTGAGTATACTCATGCCATGTGAGCTGTACGTCCTTTGAAAAGCATTTGAGCTAAACTGATGCTTTGCATTCTCTCCAGGACAGGAGCCTTGGAGGGCTTCTGCACCACTGCATAGCTGCGCTACGCCGCCCTGTGACGGGGAGCTGGGGGATGGGCGCGGCACAGCAAGGCGAGAAGAGGACAGGCAGGCGCGCGCGCGCGTGTGTGTCGGTGTGTGTGTGTGTGCGAGGGGGAAGGGAGCTCTTTCGTCACACGTCTCTCTCGCTTGCGCTATTGGCTGCTGCAGGGCCATGGGGGCACGGGCAGGCTGGGAACAGAATGAGATATCCACTCTCCTGCCTATCTGCCCCGCTACACAACGTGACTGGACCTCACTTGGGCACGTTCAGCTCGGGCTTGCCCTGCACTAGGGCACGTTCAGCTCCCTGCACTGGGGCACGTTCAGCTCCCTGCACTGCTCTGATTTCACCCCTCAGTGCCAGCATGCAGCTGCTCTAAGTGCTCCATATTTCCCAGCTCACTCTTTAAAAATGAATCAGACAAAACGGTTGGAGCAATACTCAATCAATGTCTTTTGTGCATAAATGAAAAGGACAGGTCTATGGATTTATGTAGTACTATTTGAAATCTCTCTATTAAAGTGCATATATATAAGTAAATAATGATACTATATATGTACATATCAAGTAACGTCACAGTTTTCTATTATTCTAATAAAATGGTAACACTAAAGGTCTTCACACACAGATGATGACAAGAGTGCAGTCCACTCCGCTTTGGACATTTGGTTACATTCCGTTCCACTGTCTTCACTACAAGCCCACACACCACAGACCACACACCACAGACCACACACCACACACCACAGAGACCACACACCACACACCAGAGACCACACACCACACACCACACACCAGAGACCACACACCACACACCACAGACCACACACCACACACCAGAGACCACACACCACACACCACAGACCACACACCACACACCAGAGACCACACACCACACACCACAGACCACAGACCACAGACCACACACCACAGACCACACACCAGAGACCACACACCACACACCACAGACCACAGACCACACACCACACACCACAGACTACACACCACACACCACACACCAACCGTTTCGCCGCCACCTTGTAGATTACGATCCAGTTCTATTTTGGTCGGCGCCGCTCAATAAAATACATGTTTATTGTTTACTTGTTTATTGAATACTTGTTTACTTGTTTATTGAATACTTGTTTATTAAATACTTGTTTTTTAAATACTTGTTTACTTGTTTATTGAATACTTGTTTATTGAATACTTGTTTACTTGTTTATTGAATACTTGTTTATTAAATACTTGTCAGCTGAAAATGTTGCCGCTGGTGTACGTGAGCAAGTGTTTTATTCCTACGTGCAGAAGCGTTTAAGCCACAACATGCAGTCGTATTAAACATGCAGAGATGCACTGGCCATCTGGCACACAGGTACTCGTCTCGATGGGCCTCCGCTCCTGTGACCCCTTCAACCATCAGAACAAAATGTCGTTCTGCGGTTTACGTTTTTATGAGCTCTGCGGGCCTGCTGTAGTGCCTGTCAATTAATCACGTATCGAGTTCAGATCACCTGGGGGGCCTTTCTAAAGGCCTTTAACGCACTTAATGTAATGCGGATGTTTTGACCAGTGCTGTCTTACCCAGATCTGCAGCTTGATTCTCTTGTCGTTCCTGTAGATGGTCTTCACCTTGAAGTCGATTCCCACTGTGCTGACGAAGGCTGGGGTGAACGAGTCGTCAGCGTAGCGAAACAGGAAGCTTGTCTTACCCACGCTGCTGTTACCGATGATCAGGATCTTGAACATATAGTCAAAGTTCTGGTCGGCAGACTCCTTCTGTCCATAGCGGGCATCTGTTGCTGAGGCCATCTGAGGGGAGAGATTCAACAGATAGATTAAATAGACAGATACGTTATTGATCCCCATGGGGAAATGTAAGGGGAAAGACTGATCAGATGCTGTGAGAGATTCAGTAGACTGGTCAGATGCTGTGAGAGATTCAGTAGACTCATCAGATGCTGTGAGAGATTCATTAGACTGGTCAGATGCTGTGACAGATTCAGTAGACTGGTCAGATGCTGTGAGAGATTCAGCAGACTCATCAGATGCTGTGCCTATCTACTGCAAGCTGAAGAGCGGGCTGGTAGTTCTAGACTCAATGGCCAGTGATCGTGTGGAAGGGGTTCAACAGAGCAACCCGAGGCTGACTAAAGGTCAAGGAGGAACAGCTACCCTGGTGTTGGGTCAACTGCTACAGCCGTGGTGAGGATGAGGCTGGCATGCAGCTCACTAAAGCAAAACATGACAGAGTATAGAGAGCATGGAGAGGTCTCATCTGTGTTTGGGTGTGGACGGACAGTGAAGCTGGGCTGAATCAGACTCAGGCTAAAATAGAACACAGTCATTAATCCCTGCAGTGAAACTCAGGGAGTGCAACCACAGCTGAGCTATGTGATCAATATCACTTCGGCCTCGTCAGTCCAGCATTGTTTCATTCTAACATGACGGTTCACCAGCACCACCGGTCTCCTCCTAAACGGTAACGTATCTGTGGCGTAAATAGGTTAGAATATTTCTCCCAAAACTGACATTATTAGCAACAACACACAATCTTCCTAGACCTATCACAGAGTAGCTATCACAGAGTAACAGTGTGAAGACACCTTTTCACACAAACCAGCATCTCTGGCTCTCATTTCAACACTGTACACAACGACACTAGAAAACATATTCCACCACCCTGACAAACATACTCCACCTCCCTGGCATACTCCTCAGTCAGAGAGTTGTGATGTTGTCTGTTCTCCTCACTATATGTGTAAGGGGATTTGTCAATGATGTTTGTGTACTTCTCAACAACAACATTTCCCTCAATCAGCATCGCTTCATTCTTATTCAGTCTGGAAAAAAAACATTATCAATCTGATTTTTATTACATGTAAATTTATAGAGATTCTCATACATCAGCATATTAATAGTTTAATAGCAAGGCATAGCTCCTCTTCAGTGTCATCCATACCCCACCAAACCATAGCGAGCAGGTACCATTAACATCTCTAGTGACGGTGGTTATCTACCAGTTTCCCACCCCAAATCAATCCACGTTGTGTGAAACACATGGGCGGCCAATGTTTCCCTTGTCTTGGGGAGTAAGTACACATAGCATAGGACACCGAACACCATGGCCTTGCTGAGGTAAGTAATGAAGTCATTCTATTACCCTGGTGACTTGGCAGCCAGCTCTCATGTCTTTTCCATATTAAATCAATACTTACCGACCCACCGGCACCTGTCCTGGCTCACCTGGCCTGCTTCACCTGCCTTTAGCGCCAGGTAGGGGAGACGCTGGCTACCCTGATTTAGCCAATTAAGCCACACAGATTTGGGCATCTGAATTTACTCTCCTACTCCCAGCCTTAGCAATTAAAGGTTTCCATCTTAACATTAGCATGTGTGCCATCTTAACATTAGCATGTGTACCATCTGGAAAGAAACCTGACAGAAATATTACAATGAATAGGATCACAGTGTTTCCCATACATTGACCCACCATAATATCAACATTGACCACCGCACAATGATTTTCAATGTTGTACTACTTCAATTGGATGAAATCCTTTCATTGTCGAGTTATGTGCATCTCTCCTTGTGTCTCTCTCCCTCAACAAAACTGCATTGCACGTCTAAAGAAAACAATACAAATCCTGCAAGGCTTGTTGTTGGCATAGAAGATGACAAGCTAAATTGTGATTAAATCCGGTTAGCATCATAACCACGTAGCGCGCATTTGTTCAAAACTGTGAACACCCCCGTCACCCACCTCACAAATAGAATTCAATTCTGTGGGAAACACTGGATTAGTTTATTGAAAACATTTCGCCCATAAATGTCAAAAACATTTCCCCCATAAATTACTTAAAATAATTGAGATCGTTATATAATACACCAGTGGCAACATCAACTGATATATCAGCACTTCACTTGGATGATTTTATTCATCATGGCTGACAGGTGAGACACTCAGGAGAACACAGGCAGCTAGTAAGAGGGTGATTAGACAGCCTTTGGGAAACTGTGTCCCATTTCCCCACACAGATGCACTGCAAAGTTCTGAAGAAATGATGGAGTTTCTACTAGTAAGAGCAGCAAGAGCAGCACAAGTGTTGCAGTAAAGATGGAGTTTGCTGAGGAGAGGTGGAGGTGGTCATATGCGTAGGTAGGTGGGTATGATGGGACAGGAGAGTTGCCTTTTCCTCTGAAACCTGAGAGGAAGTCAGCAGATCAAATGGAGTTTGGCAACTCTTTCCACCGCCTAGGAATCACGGACGACCGCCTGGATAGATACTTTAAAAACAGAAACATTTCTAACAGCTCATTTGTAATAATGACATGCAGCAGCAACTTCATAAAGAGTGTGATGATGAACATGATCTAGGAGTTCTTTGCTATCTAGTCACATACTGGCTGATGACTCATATACTGGTGATTACTGTGCTTGAGGTGCAGAAGCACAACAGGAGACCATGGCTGCACTTCTCATCCAATGAAATATGCTTTTCTAAACTCTCAAACGACACATCCAATGAAATATGCTTTTCTAAACTCTCAAACGGCACAAGGACCGTTGGAACTTTTCCCCTCCTCCAACGTGTAGATTAGGTGCAGTAGTAAGAGTAAGACACCAGGCTAGTCTTCAGGCAAATTGCATTATTATTATATATACGTGTGTATATATATATATATATATATATATATATATATATATATATATATATATATATATATATATATATATATATATAAATGAACTATAAATGAACTGCTCTCTATCCAAAACAGAGCAAGAGAAAATTAGTTCTCATTCTTGGGCATCATGTTTGGGTTCATGTCCCTCGTAGCCCGCCAACTCAAGTTCATTTAAACCTGAATTGAACTCAAGCTCATTTAAACCTGAACTGAACTCAAGCTCATTTAAACCCCAGTTATTCTGAACACAATTGTCTACTGCCTCCTCCTCATGCCTTATAGACAGTCAAGCGGCCGCTTTACTATCAACAACATGGCTGCAGCATTGGCAGTCGCTGTAAGTGTTACATTACTTCATGTTTTCTGTCAGATGTCACATTCACTCGATCACACTTGACAGTTGACACACACACACACACACACACACACACACACACACACACACACACACACACACACACACACACATACATACACACATCCTGTGGAAGCACTGTCTTTGTCAAGCATGCAATACAATCCAAGCACGTCCCAAGACCCATACTTCCATTACATTATATTATAGGGTATCTGATCCTGCTGCAATGTGACCCTGCCCCTCCTGTCCTCTGCTCCGGGCAGCCCGGTCTTAATGACCGGTCCTTTTGATGCAATGCTGCTTATTGTGTGTGGAGGATGCAGCTCTCAAGCTGCTGTGAATGAGAGGGGGGGAGCGGGGCCAAGCAGAGTGGCGAAACGCTGAGAGGAGGAAGGTGCGTTTGGTTTCTCTCTAGTCACAGTGACTAAGACAATCTACATTTCCTAATGGCACTCGGGGCTTTTATGAAGCCTCGGACTCACCCAGAGACTACGCTCTGCCATATACATCTCAAGCAGCAAAGCATCATGGGAGGCAGATGGCATGGCACAACATGGATACATGCGAATCACGTTGAGGTCATCAACAGTGGGGAGGGAGATAAAGAAAGAAAGAGAGTGTGTGTGTGTGTCTGAATGTATGTGTGTGTGTGTGTGTGTGTGTGTGTATGTGTGTGAGAGAGAGACAGAGAGAGAGACAGAGAGAGGGAGAGAGACATCAATGCAATGGAAGAATTGTTTTGTGCAGGAAGAATGAAGTGATACATTTGGAAGAGGAGTGTGACACCCTATAAGGGCTATATTCCGCTGAGCAGCACACAGATATGCAGACAGAGAGTGGACTGTTACTGCCCCCATTTAAACATCCAATCGCCTATAGACCTTTCTGGAACACAAATCAGCAGGTTACCGATTTAACTTCAAATGACTACATACATTGTAAATGTCTAGTCAAGGAAATTCCTCTCTAGAAACAGAATGTGCCTTTTCAAACAGCAAAAGCATTTCCGTATGCAGTACTTGAGATTACACAGTAAAGATGCCAGACTACCTGCTAGCCCATCCTTGCATTTCCACTGAAAAGGGGGGAAAAACACCAACAGAGCTAAAAATAGCAGGTCCCTCCTCCTGCCTGAGCAATGAATGGGAGGCCTGCTGACTCCCTATAGGACAAGAAGCGAGGCTGGGGGGCTGATGCTCGCTTTTACGGACACACAAAGTGGATGGACGCAGAGGAAAAGAGAGAAAGGCCGGCTGGCAGATTTATGGGACCAAGAATTGGGAGACGCTCTAATTTATTAGCAAATTAGAGCGTCCTGGGAGCGGCGCTTTCCTGGAGCGAAAGGCATTCGCCTGGTTCATCTGAGGTCCGGCAAAGCTGGGGTTTCATTCACTGAGCACTATATTGATTGTTGCTAGGGCTTATTTAGGGAAAAGGCTGCCCGTCTTCACCCCGACAAACATTGTTACATAACACGCCTTACTTCTGAACCTGTGGTGGCTCTAGCCTGCTTTTGCCATATTTTGCGCTACTGACGCAAGGAAACAGCAGAGCGCCACATAGGCTACTAGAAATATACCGATTGTGAACCCGTTTTGTAGAGATAATATAATCGACGTGATCCTATGATAATTAGGTCACATATGTTGTTTCATACAGCACTTATCGTAGACCTTAACCGGAAAGGGTTAAGCAGGTTCCACGTTCCCAGATGTGTGAGGATAAATTTGGATACAATTGCGCTCGGGGGCGGAGGCTACCATGGATGCCAATCTAAGGAAATATATAGTAGCCTATATGCAATACAACGACCCGTACAAAATAACGAATCAGACAATGATTCAAACCAGAGGATCACATTAGTTATTGTGGTCCATTCCTGAACAAATGATTTCCAACGCCCGCACATGCATAACAACTCAAATGGTCGAGGATGCTGATAACGTTTCCTCCATTGATTGGGCTACGTGAATGAGGTGGCTTTTCAGCTATAAAGACTGGTTCCTCTCGCCTTTCGCAAACGGCAGTTGAAGTAGACAAAACATAAAACAAGACGAAGACGTCTTGCTTGTTAAATAATGATAAAGGTTGTAACGATGTCATAACACCGCTGTTTCTAGCATCATATGTCAAATGAAGGTTATTTTCCCTCCCGATTTACATTTACATAGGACAATTTCCACGCGAAGAGCAAATAATAAGATTCACTATCCAATAACAATTTTCAGTCGACGATAAAGGCACATGTAAACATCAACTCACCGTCATATATTTTTTAGCTCCAAATGCGCCAACGCTGCACCTAGTCGAGCACCTGCAGAAACACTATCGTCACTTGACGGACAAATGACGATTCGAGTGGGTGGGCAGTGTGCGCAGCTGGGAGTTGATCGATAGCTAAGACTACCTATCACAGTCGTTTTCGTCACGCAGCTCTTTTTAAATATTCACGACGTTAAACCTAGTCATATATTATTTAGTGTACTCGCCTTAGTGTCTTCATTATTAATCAGACGCAGGCTGTTAATCGTAAAGACAAATTTGAATATCACAATGTGTGGTCTTAAACTATGTTTATGTGACTGGCACTGTAGCCACAGTTGAAGATGATATTCAAATGAGACTGTCTGCTCTACCAGGCCCTTGTGTACATTCTTAGGTGACTTTGTATAGTGAAGGGGAAGACATAGGCCTACTTCGGAATGGAAGTGAGATAAAGTACTTTTCATAGAGATGTGACCACTGAGGCCCATCTCCTATGTGGTTTACAGTGCTTCTTTCTGGTAATTCAGGACAACATTGTATTAATTTATTTCAGACTATTTATATGAATGTGGAAAAAGGAAGTGACCACTCCGTATGAAAACTATGATGATAATATTGTAATATTATATAATACGGAGCTCAGGAGGTGTCATTGCAAGATATTTTTGTGTATCGAGAGAATGTGCGCTTATTTTAGTAAATTGTGCGCTAATTTTACTAGATTGTGTGCACAGTTTAGTATATTGTGTGGTCATTTTACTAAATCTTGTGCACGTTTTACTTAAAGCTGCAGTTGGCAAGTCTGACAGATTGAGGGGACTTCCCTCTCATCGAGTTTGTGCTCGTCAGTGCGCACCAGACTGTGATTGACAGTCAGATCTCACACAGCCCTGCTCTGATTGGACCAGAAGAACCGGAAGCTGTGGATTTTTACAAAACAAACAACAGGCTCTAGGTGGATGTAGAAGTGTGTTGTTTTTTCTAAAACCGGCTGATTTATGTTGTTCTGTCGGAGCATAATGTCGGTTTCAGTGAATATGATCAAACTGCAGCTTTAATAGTGCGCTCATTTTTACTAAATTGTGCTCTCAATTTAGTAAATCATGCACATATTTTACTAAATTGTGCGCACGTTTTACCCAATTGTGTGTTCAATGTACAACAATTAAAATGAGCGCACTATTTAGTAAAACGAGTGCACAATTTACTAAATTGTGAGCACAATTTAGTCAAATGAGTGTACTATTTAGTAAAACGTGCACAATTTAGTAAAATGTGAACACAATTTAGTCAAATGAGTGTACTATTTAGTAAAACATGTGCACAATTTACTAAATTGTGAGCACAATTTAGTCAAATGAGTGTACTATTTAGTAAAACATGTGCACAATTTAGTAAAATGTGAACACAATTTAGTCAAATGAGTGTACTATTTAGTAAAACATGTGCACAATTTAGTAAAATGTGAACACAATTTAGTCAAATGAGCGCATGTTTTCTGGATATATCCCAAAAATTATCTTGCAATGACCCCACTATAGGGTTCCGTAGTCTAATATTATGATAATCAACACACACACACACACATACATACTCTAGAAAGTAAAACATTTTTATACTTGTTTATTCTCGTACATAAAACATAAGTGCATTTTCTGTACTGATAACAAATTATTGGTAGCCTATTACTAGTTCTAAACTTGAAACTTGAGTCTTTTGGCTTAGCATGTGGATAAAAACAGACAGGATACCATGCGCTACTGGAGTGATGAGCACAGACCTTTTTAAGGAACACTGGAAGTCATGGGCGCCCAATAAGCTTGGATACACATACTCGAAATACATACCATACATACATCAAAACTCGGCACAACAGAATAGATTAAAAGACACATAAGGCAACGCAGCGCAGCGCGGGGGAGAACGTGCTGCTGTGGACTCGTCTCATGTAGCGGCTGGTCAGCTCAGCTCTGCTGAAAGGTTCTCAAGGTACTGATTTCAATGTTTCTTATTTGATAATGGACAGCACCCTGACCTCACGTTTATCATTCCCTCACCTGTGGTCAGTGTCGACAGAATCGTATTTAGCGTTTGATCTTAAAGTTTATCAGTAATTGCGATGAAAGGTGTCAGAAATGCTTGAAAACCCGAAGACTTACTAAGAGACACTTGGGTGTATGTTTGTATGGTTTCTTCTTCTTCTTAACACCTTGCAGGAGTTTGTCTAAAAACTGTGTGCTCTTTAATTGGGGGAGTCCCACGAGTATCATCTGTGGACACTGTGAGGGTGCGGCCTTCCTGGCGCTTTCTCACCTGTTTGGCAGTTTATTTGGCTGGATTTACACATTACAGAACAACTCTCCGCACTGATCGCAGGCACTTATTCAGAACAGCAGCACTCCTCACAACACGACACAACAACATTCTCTAATCACAACACAAAGTTTCAAAACATTTCAGTGCCAATTAAGTGCCTTTACATTTGCTGCTTGTAGTGTTTTTAAAAACATTTTAAAATCTTTGCCGACACATAGTTTAAAGGCGTTTACAGATTCTGAATGAAAGTGTGTAATGCTGATATGCGTTGAGAGCATGTGTGCTTAGCCTCAGCCCAGAGGACAGGACATGCGCCCAGCGGCTCTCCTGTGCGGGTACTGTTTGTTCAAGCCCTTTTCCTCTCCTTTAAAGTTGTAAAGTGCTTCAGTGGAGCAGGCCTGGTAGCACTACTGGCCTCTGGACAGAGCGCCCTCCATCCTCCTCACATGTAATACAGGGTCAAGCGCTCGAACAAGAGCACAACTGCCGTAACCAAGGTCAAACTGCAACAGAACACTTGGACAAGTATGAGTGTAAAAGTGGTGGTTTTAGATGATTTTACAAACATGTCTAGGATATTCATGAAAGTGGACTAAACTACACTGAGAACAATATTATGAATATCATAAAATCTATGGGCAATCCTTCCCATTTAGTGATTGCTTATGTTTACAACTGTCTGTGGTTACGCATTACACAAATCAGTGCTAAATAAATAAACCTGACTTAACCAGAACTTATTATGGTGTGAATTTCTAAAATAACAAATATTTACATGTATCTAAAAATCAATTAAAATGTTTTGGGTAAAAGAAAACCCAGAATAAAGTTCTTGCTACATTAAAACAACGATTCATACCCTGAGGTTGATGTCACAATTTTCTGAGGATTCATCAAAATATTTGGTAAAACAGCCCCTTCCTGGTTGTCATGGTAATTTGCGGCTACCCAGCTGGCACAGCTGGAGATCGCTGCTCGATTTTATTTCTCGAAAAAAGTATTTTAGGTGGGCTTTACCCACTAGAGCGATCACTCCAAGACCCTGTTATTTCACTGTGACTTCTAACGTCACACAGCTTTCAAACAGACACAAAAGATGCACAACAAACGTTTCGTCCCTCAAAAGAAGGCAGCTCCCTTGCTTTCACAGTAGACCTCGAACGAGCAGTCGTTTACTCGTCGTTTACTTGCAGGTCCAGTGTCTGTGCAAACGGCTACAAACAGCAGTCTCATGTTCAAGACCATTTGACCATTCAAATAAAACCGCAAAAACAAAAAACAAAAGCGGTCTCTCAGATTAGAAAACACATTCTTGTTCAACAAGATCTGAATTTGTGAAGTGAGGTTTTTCTTGTTTGATTGAACAGAGTCATTTTCAGTGTTACACTGTGTTTGATTGGAGCGGCGATCACTCCCCGGCCAATCGGTGCCTCTCTTTCTCCCAAAGCACCAGCCATCAGCACCCAGACGCCAGGTGAGTCTAACACACGCCATCACGAACCCCTCTTGGGCCGTGAGGTGGGCTCCTCGGGGGGCGCTATGTCCCGAGCCGCAGGCACGATAGCCCGTTGGTGTCCTGCTCGAGTTCGTTGTCGCTGCTGTCTCTGGCCTGGAACCCTGTGGCGGGCTCAGCGGGCAGGAACGTCCTCTGCTGGCCTTGACCGCAGGACACCGACCCGCTCAGAAGCCCCAGCGCCGGCCCCGTAGTTCTGGAGGAGGAGGGGGAGGCTGGCGAGAGCTCTCCCCCCGACGGAGACATCTCCTCCTGGGGCGCCTCGGAGTCGGACTCCCCCTCCTCCTCCAGCGTCAGCTCGAACTGGAACTTGTCGACGCCCGAGGAGCTGAGGCTGGAGCCGCCCCCTCCCTGGCCGCCCGAGCGCCCGTCGCTGTCCGCGCACTCCTCGGGCGATGGGCTGCGGGGGATCATGCTCTGGTACCACTCCCGGTTGTCCTCCAGCGTGTCCAGGATGTCCTGGGCGTCCGGGTGCACCAGGTCCGCCCAGGTCTCCCACAGCGGGTGGACGATGTAGTCGATGAAGCCCACCTGCCGTTGCGAAAAACAGGAGAGTCTTAAACTAGCAAGTCTTAAACTTAAAAGAGTCTTAAACTAGCAGGCTTTATTCATTTATTCAGCAAAGTAATGTACATGACCACTATGCCAGAGTCACAACTATCAATAACTATTTACAGATATTCAATACATTTTTGACTCGAGACAACTCTCAGCTACAACAACCATTTAGTGGTCCTTACTGTGAACATGGCATCAACAGATGCTGATTGCTTATTGATTATTTATGACAACCCACTGAAACAAGGTTTGTGTAGTGTTTACTGATTAGTTTATTTATCGTGTGAGTCCTCCAAACAGTCATTCTAAATGGCCGTGCGTCCCGGTCAGACCCACCTGCGACTTCTCGATGGAGGCATTGTGTTTATCGCACATGGGGCTGATCTCAATGGCATTGTCCCGCTCGCGGTCGCCCTGGGTGAAGAACTCCACCATGATGCGGTCCGTCCACTGCCGGTAGATCTCCAGAGGCTTCGTGGGGTTGCTCAGGTCTGCACAGTGCACCATGTTCTGCAGGACCTGCAGACAGGAAACAGACGTGCGCGCGCACACACACACACACACACACACACACACACACACACACACACACGGCTTAGTCCTGGAGAGGGTGTGGAATGATAGCCTAACTGTCTTACTAAAGCACCATGATCTGCAGGACCTGCGGACAGGAAACGGACACACTAATGTCCTGTAGAGCAGGGGTCAGGTCCAACAGGTAGCTCATGACCTACGGGTAGGTCCCCACCTGTTCAGCTGTTTAGCTCCCTACCTGTTTAGGTCCCCACCTGTTTAGCTGTTTAGCTCCCCACCTGTTTAGCTCCCCACCTGTTTAGCTGTTTAGCTCCCTACCTGTTTAGCTCCCCACCTGTTTAGCTGCTTAGCTCCCCACCTGTTTATCTGTTTAGCTCCCCAACTGTTTAGCTGCTTAGCTCCTCACCTGTTTAGCTCCCCACCTGTTTAGCTGCTTAGCTCCCCACCTGTTTAGCTGTTTAGCTCCCCAACTGTTTAGCTCCCCACCTGTTTAGGTCCCCACCTGTTTAGCTCCCCACCTGTTTAGCTCCCCACCTGTTTAGCTGTTTAGCTCCCCACCTGTTTAGCTGTTTAGCTCCCTACCTGTTTAGCTCCCCACCTGTTTAGGTCCCCACCTGTTTAGCTTTTTAGCTCCCCACCTGTTTAGCTCCCCACCTGTTTAGCTGTTTAGCTCCCCACCTGTTTAGCTTTTTAGCTCCCCACCTGTTTAGCTCCCCACCTGTTTAGCTGTTAAGCTCCCCACCTGTTTAGCTCCCTACCTGTTTCTGAGTAGCTTTCCGAAAGGTTGAATGGAAATGTTAATAAATCTGATAATACAGTCACTAATCCGATCAAAACAGTTTTTGGGTGGAGATCAACTATGTGCTACTAATAATATAAAACGTTGGTAGCTCTCAGTCATGTTCATTTAGTTAAAGTAGCTATTGGAAGGAAAAAGATTGGCTAGCCATTTGGAGGAACATACATATCGTGCATTAACACCAACAAGAGGATAAAGGTGCAGTTTGGAGGTCAACATGCATACACTACACACACACACACACACACACACACACACACACACACTAGGGCTGTAACGATATCTGATTCGAAACCGAAATCGCGACTCTCATATCCACAAACCCGTGTCGCGGTGTGAAAAGGCAGAACCGCGACACACCCTTTCTAGTGTTTCACGCAGTGCTTTGCTGCTTACGCGGCCGCATAAGCAGCACACATCTCACATCTCACGCTTTACTTCCTGGTAGCCTACGTTGTCCAAAATTAAATAAATCAATCACAATTTCATACCGTTGCTTTCATTGTAGACTACGTGTTCAACTTTACCAAATAGTATAAAAGGAAAATCGAGGTTTGTATCGAACCGTGGGTCAAAAATCGTGATACAAACCGAATCGTGGGGTTGGTGTATCGTCACAGCCCTAACACACACACACACACACACACATGCATACAGTCTGGATATGCATGCTTCACAGAAGAACGCCCATGTTACTAATCATTATGTTGATGGCAATCTAAAATTTGACCAGATTAACTGAAGCAATACACACATGAAGTCCTGAGCTACTGATCATGAGGAGTGTTTCTGGCCGGATTAACTGAAGCAACACACACATAAAGTCCTGAGGTACTGATCATGAGGAGTGTTTCTGACCGAATTAACTGAAGCAAAGTCCTGAGGTACTGATCATGAGGAGTGTTTCTGACCGAATTAAGTGACGCAATACACACATGAAGTCCTGAGCTACTGATCATGAGGAGTGTTTTTGACCGAATTAACTGAAGCAATACACACATAAAGTCCTGAGGTACTGATCATGAGGAGTGTTTCTGACCTGTATGCGATCCGAGTAGTTGTCCAGCAGCAGCACGCCCAGGCTGGTCACTTTCTTGGTCTCCACCATGGTCTTCAGGTCGGCCAGGAAGTTCATGTGTTTGGACATATCTGTGGCCAACACCTGCAGAAACAAGCGTGTGTCCACCTCATACATCTCTACAATCTGTCAAAAAACGACCACTGCTCTTTTCCACTTTAATACAGTGCTTTAATACAAATTAAAGACATATTTTAAATCCAACATCAGCCCCAGACCTAAAAACTCGCAGAATGCAGTGTTTCCCATTCATTGACTTATTTGTGGCGGCCCACCACAATATCAACATTGACCACCACACAATGATTTTCCAGGTTGTACTAAATTGTGCTTAAAGCTGGTTAGCATCATAACCACGCTGCGCTAATTTGTTAAAAACTGTTGCATTCAAGTTAATTCTGCAAACCTACCACCACAAATAGAATTAAATTTTATGTGGGAAACACTGGAATGAGTTTGTTCAGACTCTAGAATGGATCAGCTATCTGTAAGCATTCCCTAATGCACCGGTTCTCATAAGTGGCTCCAGTGAGTAAAGCGCACAGGAACAATCCCCCATCACCCACTAAGCTCCTACCATGTCGATGGCCATCTTGCGCAGTGAGTGCCTCTGCTTCCTGCTCAGGTTCTGGAAGATGTCGCAGTTCTCCTCCTGCAGAAGCTTGAAGCCCACGGCCAGGTGGTGATTCTCCAGCACCGACGCGTCGTTGTACATCAGCGCCAGCTCCGAATCTTGGGCAGAAGGGCATACGGGTCACTCGGTTAACGTGTTAACGTGCGCTCCAGGGGAAGAGAGCTTTAACGTGTTAACATGTGCTCCAGGGAAAGAGAGCTCTGTTGACGTGTTAACGTGTGCTCCAGGGAGTTCTGTTAACGTGCGCTCCAGGGGAAGAGAGCTCTGTTGACGTGTTAACGTGTGCTCCAGGGGAAGAGAGCTCTGGTAACGTGTGCTCCAGGATCGGTCATGTGACTACATGACAGTAAGGATACGCTATAAGACATAGATATACATAATAAAGGCTAGATGTCTTATGGCGGAGTCTCTAACGGCATCACCGGCGGCCATCTTGTCACAGGCAAGCTATCTGATGGGCTCTGTGGTACCTGATGTAAGGTGAGTAATCTGCACGAACACAAATACTCTTATCTCGGTGAAATCTTGACAGATTTACAAACGGTTTCGTTTCTTACAAACATTATTGACGTAGCTATAATGTGGATGCTTGAACATTTTAAGTTATAATTTTTCATAAGTATGCAGTGTCATAACTACATCTCTGATGTTTATAACAAACCAAACCATTTGAAAATCGGTAGAAAATTGAGCAAGTTATGGTTATTTAAAAAGTATGCACCATTGAAACACAATGTTATGAGTTAGGCACGATGGCCGTAAGGTGCGGACGTCGAACTCCATTGGCCAGCAGCGCAGACAAGACATCTAGCCTTTATTATATATATCTATGCTATAAGAAGCCAGCAGGATCGGTCATGTGACTACTTACTCGTGTTGATGAGGAACTGGTTGGACACCCCTGGGTGGTCCACGTCATGTATGGCACTGGCAAACAGGGCCGCCATGATCTCGAGGTCAGTGAACACCGCCTGGAACAAACAAGAACATTTCCACAGTTGGGGTTTTACTGACCTTTTACTGACCTCATACTGACCTCATACTGACCTCCTAAAACATTTAAACAGGACATGCTGACACAGCACGGGTCAAGTGGGTAACGCCATGTCCTGAACTAACTCTAATGTTTACGTTTGTCCTGAACTAACTCTAATGTTTATGTTTGTCTCCAGCCTACAAGCAGCGTCTATGAGAGTGAAGTGAGTGAGGTATGTACCACGCTGTGTACCTCGAGACCAGCTTCTCTGAGACAGGGTTGTGCAAAATTCAAATTGTAATTCTGCTTCCTGTTTGCTACCTCAATTGAAATGCAAGTGAAATTCAAGAATTGAATTGGGATTTAAAGGTTGTATCAACGATAGCGGGGATACGTCACTTCTGTTGATGTTCAAACAAAACAGAGAGCTACACCGTCCCCCTAACTCCCGTGCAATTAAAACTCTCCTAAACGTGCATCTCGTCGGTTATTGGTTGAAAAACTTTATTTTGTCTTTGAGGGGTTGCCAACCCTTGTTGGTAGCAATTGTTTTTGTGTACAGATCTCAGAGCCTAGGCTGCCTACAGAGACGCATTTTTTTGACGGCCTGCTTATGGGGCAGACAGCTAGCGGATCATTAGGAAAAATTAGATGAATGTGATGTGTGAATTTATGTTTGGGCCTGAAATCGCTGATACAACCTTTAAGAGCCATTTTCAATTCAATTCTGGAATTTTGCACAACCCTGCTCAGAGAGTGAAGTGAGTGAGGTATGTACAACGCTCCGTACCTCGAGACCAGCGCCTCTGAGAGTGAAGTGAGTGAGGTATGTACAACGCTGCGTACCTTCGAGACCAGCGTCTCTGAGAGTGAAGTGAGTGAGGTATGTACCACGCTGTGTACCTTGAGACCAGCGTCTCTGAGAGTGAAGTGAGTGAGGTATGTACAACGCCGCGTACCTCGAGCGCAGGTCTGGAGAGGAGCACATGAGTGGACTGAACTACGTCCGCTGCGTGGATGCTGTTGTGGTACGCCACGTCAGAGTGGTAGTGGGCCTCCAGGGTCATCATGAATGTCAGGAAGGTGTCTGTGGGGATCTTGAAGGTCTTGAGCAAGTCTCGCTCCTGAAGAGAGAACAGAGGAAGAAACACACTGAAAAACAGCAAGTCTCGCTCCTGACTAGTGCATTCAGAAGATGACATGAAGAGAGAACAGAGGACTTGAGCAAGTCTCGCTCCTGACTAGTGCATTCAGAAGATGACATGAAGAGAGAACGCAGAGGAAGAAACACTGAAAAACAGCTCATATGATTAAACGTGGCCATTTCTGCTCCTGATGTGTGATTATGCTGATGGCTTATAGTGAGTGGTGAGTGATTTGGGTGAGGATGCATAATGCTCTATACATATATTCACTGAGGTACAGTGTATGTCATTATTCATGGGTGGAAACTGAAAATCTTGCGATTTGAAAACCAAATGACGCAGCAGTGGGTGTCCTCCACTCCTGATTAAAGCTCTCTGTGCGAGCTCGTCTTTGTGATCGAGGTGTTAGTTCTACAGTGCAGTCAAGCTCTCTCTGTGCGAGCTTGTCTTTGTTATCGAGGTGTTAGTTCTACAGTGCAGTGAAGCTCTCTCTGTGCGAGCTCGTCTTTGTGATCGAGGTGTTCGTTGTACAGTGCAGTGAAGCTCGTCTGTGCGAGCTCGTCTTTGTGATCGAGGTGTTAGTTCTACAGTGCAGTGAAGCTCTCTCTGTGCGAGCTCGTCTTTGTGATCGAGGTGTTAGTTCTACGGTGCAGTGAAACGGAGAGCTGGGGGAGACGCAATGCTGCGTCCAGTTCAGCCTTCAGCAGACAGACAGAGGACGTACCTGGAATATGGAGTACATCACCACCGTCAGAGGCCGATTCCTGGAATATTCCGCCACCTTGAAGACATCTAGGCCCCATCGGTTAATGTCCTCCAACTCCTACAACATCAGGAGAGAAATCATGGGAGAGGTCAGCCCAGGGTGTTTGCGGTCAGAAGCTGGCTGTACACCGGTTTGTAGTGGGTTAGCTAAGCGTAGTGGAACTACAAACTGACTTTGATACGACTGGTGGGCTGCAAGTTAACAAGGCTACACCTTCCTCTAGGACAGTGTTTCTCAAACTTTTTCAGACCAAGGACCACTTAACCAATATAAACAAACTCACGGACCACCTAGATAAAAAAAAAAGTAGACCTACTTCAACAGTATATTACATAATAGGCCTACTCACTGAACCACCTTGCTTATTGTCTTTGCACATTGCTTTTTATGTCAGAGGATTTATATGATTTAAACTGGCATACAACTCGCACACAATGGCAGCGTTGCAGAACTGTTTGGATTTACATACAAGTTGGTTCAATATTGCAAACAACTCTCTAGGACCACCAAAAAGAGAGTAAAGTATAGAAGTATAGAGTATATGTGGCATGTGGCTGTGTGAGACGTGCGGTTGTGTGTGAGACGTGCGGTTGTGACAGTGTGAGACTAGCGGTTGTGCGTGCAGACTAGCGGTTGTGCGTGCGGACGAGCGGTTGTGGCTGTGCGGGTGTGCGTGCGGACTAGCGGTTGTGGATGTGCGGGTGTGCGTGCGGACTAGCGGTTGTGTGTGAGACTAGCGGTTGTGCGTGCGGACGAGCGGTTGTGGCTGTGCGGGTGTGCGTGCGGACGAGTGGCGCTGACTGGCCTTGGCGAGGCGGCCCTCGTGGTCGGTGCTGACCCCGAAGCGGGGGATGGCGGTGGGCAGCAGGCTGGGGCTGCGCGTGAGCTTCTTCACACCGCTGATCTGACACATAGGCAGACGATTCTTCTCCTTCTCTTTGGCAGGTGCAGACAAGATCTCCACGTCGTGCTGCTTCTCTAAAACACACACACACACACACACACACACAAATAAATTAATGAGTGGATAGAACTGTAGTACTGGTGGAACTTGACCCTTATCAGTGCTCTGACACTAGAGGAGCACAAGGCAGAGAACAACACATTTCACAATAAGACAGAATTTTTTCACTTTTCACTTTTGGACATTTCACTTTTGAGTAAACAGACAAAACATTTAGTGGGATGCTATTTTCCTGTAAATTTGATCATAAACAACCTTTAAACAGCAACAATTATTATAGCAATTATACGCCCGCAGGGACATGGCATTTGCAGAGTGGGAATTAGGCCTGAGTGTAAGAGACACAACTGATAGCAGCTAACTGGCACAGCTGTGTGTGTGTGTGTGTGTGTGTGTGTGTGTGTGTTGGCCTCCCTCTGAGAGAGTCTATTTCTGTAACTGCGAGACAGAGACACAACACTTATCACACTGGCCTCGCCACTCTCCACTCTAGGAGCTCCAGAGGCTTTTGCTGTGAGATCAAGACACCACAGTTATCTCTGCAGAGACCAACGCAGACGTCAGTCTCTCTCTCTCTGACCCCACACAGGCGTCAGCGTCACACCCAAGAAATCACTGACTGAATCAACACAGGCGTCAGTCTCCCACCGAAGAAATCACTGACTGAATCAACACAGGCGTCAGTCTCCCAACTAAGAAACTATTGGACCAACACACGCGCCAGTGTCTCACCTAAGAAAGTGCTGAGCCAATGCAAGTGTGTCTCACCTAAGAAAGTGCTGAGCCAATGCAAGTGTGTCTCACCTAAGAAAGTGCTGAGCCAATGCAAGTGTGTCTCACCTAAGAAATGCTGAGCCAATGCAAGTGTGTCTCACCTAAGAAAGTGCTGAGCCAATGCAAGTGTGTCTCACCTAAGAAAGTGCTGAGCCAATGCAAGTGTGTCTCACCTAAGAAAGTGCTGAGCCAATGCAAGTGCATGTCTCACCTAAGAATAAGAAAGTGCTGAGCCAATGCAAGTGTGTCTCACCTAAGAAATGCTGAGCCAATGCAAGTGTGTCTCACTCTAAGAAAGTGCTGAGCCAATGCAAGTGTGTCTCACCTAAGAAATGCTGAGCCAATGCAAGTGTGTCTCACCTAAGAAATGCTGAGCCAATGCAAGTGTGTCTCACCTAAGAAATGCTGAGCCAATGCAAGTGTGTCTCACCTAAGAAATGCTGAGCCAATGCAAGTGTGTCTCACTCTAAGAAAGTGCTGAGCCAATGCAAGTGTGTCTCACCTAAGAAATGCTGAGCCAATGCAAGTGTGTCTCACTCTAAGAAAGTGCTGAGCCAATGCAAGTGTGTCTCACTCTAAGAAAGTGCTGAGCCAATGCAAGTGTGTCTCACCTAAGAAATGCTGAGCCAATGCAAGTGTGTCTCACTCTAAGAAAGTGCTGAGCCAATGCAAGTGTGTCTCACCTAAGAAATGCTGAGCCAATGCAAGTGTGTCTCACCTAAGAAATGCTGAGCCAATGCAAGTGTGTCTCACCTAAGAAATGCTGAGCCAATGCAAGTGTGTCTCACCTAAGAAATGCTGAGCCAATGCAAGTGTGTCTCACCTAAGAAATGCTGAGCCAATGCAAGTGTGTGTCTCACCTAAGAAGTGCTGAGCCAATGCAAGTGTGTGTCTCACCTAAGAAAGTGCTGAGCCAATGCAAGTGTGTCTCACTCTAAGAAAGTGCTGAGCCAATGCAAGTGTGTCTCACCTAAGAAATGCTGAGCCAATGCAAGTGTGTCTCACTCTAAGAAAGTGCTGAGCCAATGCAAGTGTGTCTCACTCTAAGAAAGTGCTGAGCCAATGCAAGTGTGTCTCACCTAAGAAATGCTGAGCCAATGCAAGTGTGTCTCACCTAAGAAGTGCTGAGCCAATGCAAGTGTGTCTCACTCTAAGAAAGTGCTGAGCCAATGCAAGTGTGTCTCACCTAAGAAATGCTGAGCCAATGCAAGTGTGTCTAGTGTGTCTCACCCTGAGCCAATGCAAGTGTGTGTCTCACCTAGAAAGTGCTGAGCCAATGCAAAGTGTCTCACCTAAGAAATGCTGAGCCAATGCAAGTGTGTCTCACCTTAAGAAATGCTGAGCCAATGCAAGTGTGTCTCACCTATTAAGAAATGCTGAGCCAATGCAAGTGTGTCTCACCTAAGAAAGTGCTGAGCCAATGCAAGTGTGTCTCACCTAAGAAAGTGCTGAGCCAATGCAAGTGTGTCTCACCTAAGAAAGTGCTGAGCCAATGCAAGTGTGTCTCACCTAAGAAAGTGCTGGCGATGAATTCGGACACCTGGTTTCCTGAGCGGCTGGTCTCAGATAGCTGAGTCAGCTCTCTGTTCAGCATCCTTTTAAACTGTAAGGAAGACACAACAACATAATCATTACCTGAGACATAATCAATACCTGTCCAGACCAGTTCTAGGCACAATAGCTACACCTATGTACAGCAACTGATAAGGCACAATACTGATAAGACTCCATACTGATGAAGGTCAAGGAGAAAAAAAGCAATTAAAAAATGACACACTTAAAAAGGTCTCCTATTTTAGTATGTGATATGCATTATTTAGTATGTATGCATTGTTTTTAGTATTATATATTTAATACTGCATCTTCGAAAATAAAATAACAACAAAAGTCTAATGCAGCTTTAAGTAGTATTGGGATCTGGTGAAGGCCAAGTCATGCCTGCATCTCTCCACTAGGGGGACCCAGTAGCTGGTTCACTTTTGGAAAAACATTTCTGGCACTTGATTCTGTTTTCTTGATAATGACTTTAGACCAATATTTGTAGATCACACAGAAAATCTGTTGTTATTCTTATTTTTACTAAATAAACCAACTGCTGGTATTAAAATGTTAAACCTATTCATTGACAGCTTAGAACAATGTATAAAAATGGCCAAATTCTTGGGTTGTACTGTATAGTGGACAATATAATAATAGAGATGTAGAAATGGCATTTTACAAAAATATAGGTTCTATGCATAAGTCATCATGGTTGCATTTACTATGCAGACCTTGAACACTTTAAACTGAGAGCTTATTTGGTTTCTGCCATGATATGTATCCTACATGACAATCCAAATAAGGAATTAATGTGCGTGTTTGTGTGTGTGTTACCTTGTCGGCGCCCATCTCGTTGATGGAGTGGCATGTGTGTGTGTGTGTGTTACCTTGTTGGAGGCCATCTCACTGACGTGGCTGTGTGTGTGTGTGTGTGTGTGTGTGTGTGTGTGTGTGTGTGTGTGTGTCTCTGCGTGTGTGTGTGTGTGTGTGTGTGTGTGTGTGACTGTGTGTGTGTGTGTGTGTGTGTCTCGTGTGTGTGTGTGTGTGTGTGTGTGTGTGTGTGACTGTGTGTGTGTGTGTGTGTGTGTGCTGCGTGTGTGTGTGTGTGTGTGTGTGTGTGTGTGTGTGTGTGTGTGTGTCTGTGTGTCTGTGTGTGTTACCTTGTTGGAGGCCATCTCACTGACGGAGTGGCGCGTCTGCAGCGTCTCCAGCTGGTCCAGACACCAGTCCAGCTCCTCCAGCGTCTCCACGGCCAGCTTCTGACACGCCTCATCTGAGGAGCAGAGACACACACACACACACACACACACACACACACTTGTAACCGAAGGGTTTGGCCAGCTTCTGACACGTCTCATCTGAAGAGCAGAGCGGGGATGTCCTGACATGTGTGTGTGTGTGTGTGTGTGTGTGTGTGTGTGTGTGCGTGCGTGCGTGCGTGCGTGCATGCGTGCGTGCGTATTTGTGCGTGTGCGTTTGTGTGTGTGTGTGTGTGTGTGTGTGCGTGCGTGGCGGAGGGTTGCCGGTTCGAACCCCGACCAGTAGGAATGGCTGAAGTGCACTTGAGCAAGGCACCTAACCCCTCACTGCTCCCCGAGCGCCGCTGTAGCAGGCAGCTCACTGCGCCGAGATTAGTGTGTGCTTCACCTCACTGTGTGTTCACTGTGTGCTGAGTGTATTTCACTAATTCACGGATTGGGATAAATGCAGAGACCAAATTTCCCTCACGGGATCAAAAGTGTATATATTTTTTTTTTTGTAAACTTATATACTTATACTTAGCACAGTTGTATAAAGCTCAATATACTGCAGGGCAGTACAGATGTATAGGGTCCAGTATTATACGGTATACACAGCACGGATTAGTATTTTTATGAAGTTAATTACAATTGTACTTAGTGGTATGAAAAATATGTGTACATGTTATATATGATGTGTCCTCTCTTGGGACATAAGATTTGAAAGATATTAAGATTTTAAGATATTAAAACATTACAAGTTGTGAATTTGAAAATTGTGTGGAGAGTCGAGGAGAGTCCCTCAGCTTTGAGGAGGAAGTGAGGTAAGGGCTGCTGCGAACACCGTTTCATTATGTCAGGCAGACAGGGAGTCAGATAGCCACTATGTCATTCTTCAACGGAACATCACTTCTCATCCTCTAACAAGTGAGCAATCTGAGCGAGACACTTTCAACTGTGGCCTGTCAGAATATATCGCCACACTTCTGAGGATCCCATAAATCACTAGCCTGGCGGGCCATCCTATATCATTGAAATGTATAGTCTGGCATCGAACCATTCACCTCGCTTAATCCAAGGGGCGGGCAGAGAATTGTCTTTCAAACTGCCTAGGCATGCAATAGGCCAGCGCTACGACCATATCCGTATCCGGTCGGCAAAACGGCAAATACATCACTTCTTCGAAAGGAATGACTTAAGTGCATTGTGTTGCTCAACTTTCAAAGAAAAGCACAAGTCCAACTTCTCCAAAGTTGACGCCAACGCCGATTCAAACAACCGCTCTTCGTTAGCCATAGCCACCTTCCTTGTTGTTCACCGCCGCAGGACTGTCGTTATCCTGTTAAGCCCGCCTTAAGACTCTCTAACAAAATAGAGCGCTGTGATTGAATAACATCCACGGTGTTAGCCAATAGAAATCCCTATGGTTTGATACTAGACGTACAGGCTGAGAAAATTAATTTGCCGCCACTAGGGTGCGTCTAGATTTCTAGGCTAATAAATCACCTCAAAAGTGCTTAATCACACACAGCTGTGAGTATGCATTTCAATTCTTTGACATGTTGAATGTGTTCCTGTCAGGTCGTGATACAGGGCTTGCACTTCCCTTAGGGAGCACGTCTACCAAAACGTCTCCCTTTGCTGTCACGCTGCCTTAAAACAGTGTGAAGTGCTCAGGTGTGTGTGTTTCCACTGACCTGGCAGGTGTGGCTTGCACGAGGCGGGAGGTTTGTTTCCAGATGGTCTCCTGTTGAAAAGAACATGGATCAGCGAGTTAGAGTGAAAGACATTATTGTCTCACTCAGCTACTGTCTTCATGTGTGTGTGTGTTTTACGAGAGAGACTCTGATAGAGTATATAATTCAATGACTTACTTGTTGCCAATGTGATCCTGTAGGTGAGTCAGAAGAGCGAAGTTGCTTCTAACAGTTCGTAGACTGGCCAGAACCTGGTGGAAACATTCATTTTTTTTATCAGATTGGCATTCAGGGGGGCATCCAATGATCCACTGTACCATTGCATGTTTACACATCTGTTGTGTTTTTTTGGTCCCTGCATTTCATAATCTTAATTTTGGCTCTACTGGCCACCGTTATGCAGCCCCTCTGTTAAGTACACGTATGTTGTTCTGTGCATGCTGGCTGATGAGCTTCTGAGTAAACAGCCGTCTGTCCTTCTTTAACGTCTCGATGGACATTCAGTACATCACACCATCTCAAAGACAATTGCTGAAATAATATTTTCTTTCCCTTTAAAGCGCTGTATATTTTGTATATTTTGCATATTGGCATATCTGGCACATCTGCCTATTTTACATCAGTTGTTTGCTGCGCTGTATTGTTATTCAAATGTGTTTACCTGTGCAAAAGGTGTGACGATCATGTCTTCTCCGTGTCTGCAAACACAACACAGAGTATTATGGTCTGTGGCACAGGTAGGACCATGTGCAAGGCCTGAGGGCATCCCAGCACACAGAGCACACAGAGGAAAGATTCATGCTCCAAGTTCAGAATGCCAACAAACAGAAACAACATGCTTGGCTTCGTTTCTTATAATTAGCATATAGCTTATTAGCATATAGACCTGTTTGACGTCAGACTGCAGTCTTTGCGTCAAACGTTTGGCACCAAACATGTGTGTTCCAAACTTGGTGTGCACATATTTGTCATGCATGTTTTATAACAGTGCATAAAGAGTCAGACTCCATTGGTGCTGTCTGTTCACTGAACAGACCTAAAAACACTGTTTTGGTGTTTTAGCATCGGTGAGCCTGCTAGCTAAGACAGCTACTCTGGGGTGTGAGAGAACCTGGCTATATGCGAGCGAATGCACAAAACAAAGAAAAGAGAGAGAGAAAAAGACTTTTCACACATTTCTCACCGCGGTAGCCAACTGACTTCCCAGTGTTTTGTACAAGTAGGAGAATGTGACCTGCAGAACTTGCTGATGGTTCAGGTGCCCACCCAAATACACACACACACACACACACAGACACACACAGTGAGCCCAATTAGACACCTACCACACACATACCTGATGAGCCCAATTAGACCCCTACCACACACACACATACCTGATGAGCCCAATTAGACACCTACCTACCACACACACACACACACACACCTGATTACCTCAATTAGACACCTACCACACACACACACACACACACACACACACACACACACACACCTGATTAGCCAATTAGACCCCTACCACACACACACACCTGATAAACTCAAGCCTACTAAAGCAAAACAGCTCCACAAAAGCAGGTAACAGTGAAATAGTGGATTGTAATTTGGATTACGCAGTGAAGAATGTCTCAATCTCCTCTGTTATTGTGGAAGTGACAGAACTAATCTCCTGTTATTGAGAAAGGTGTAATGGCACATGTACAGACAGCTTCTGAAGGGAATATTATTACAGGGCATGCATAGTAATGCACTGAGCTCCTAGACTTCTTATTCTCATTCTTTCCTACCGATTTCTATGCACAATAACTCAAGCACGACTCAAAGTAGAAACTTCGTTCAAACTTAATTCCGTAGGTCTAATACAGGACACATCAGCTATATCTTTTCACTTTTCTACTCTTTGTGCTTTTTAAAATATGTGTGATAATCAAGAAAAAAACTCCCATAGAAAATGAATGGTGGAGTCCATCATGAATGAATGGTAAAAATGTCATCATGTTAGCTTGTCTTTCTTGTCATTATTCCCTGCTATTCCCTGCTGTTTTTCACTCTTTATGTCGACCTTTTATTTATCCACTTGTGCTTAATCACTGGTGTGCTTGCTTAGCAATATGCTAGATATTGCATATTGGGTCTTGAAATATTCACAAGAATCCATAGAAATTGAATATTCTCATTCATTTGATCCAATATTAGTGATGCAGATGTATAGTCCACCAATATAATTAAAAATATAAATTATAGGATTTATAAGATAAGATTATATAAGATTTATATTTTTTTTGTAATTATTCCATATTTAGTGTAGTCATTCCATATCAGAACCCCTGAAGTATATTCCAAATACAAGCATGAAACTTCAATGTGTTACCTTTCATTTGAAACCAAGATTATGCTTCTACACAAAGGGGTTCATATGCAGTAAGCATTTGATTGTCAGTATGCATTTTGGATAACCAAAAGTCCTATGGGGAGTTTCCATAGGGCATTTTACAAAACGCATGAGCATACCTCGGCAAATAATGGTCTAAAGTAAGTAGTTTTCATTCTATATTGATCTACTTTTGCACACAGCTTCACAAGACCTGATGCTAGGGCTCAGTTGTGTTTCTAAGTCATCTCAAGTGACCTAAAGGGGTGAAATGTGGTCAGTTCAGAGATGCTTGTTATCCGGCAGAATGAGAAAATAATATTCTAGCCTCTTTAACTCTGTGTCAGTATGTCACACAGTTTTTCTGATTGTTGTCCAAGAAACTACAGTGTCTAAGCTTTCCAAAGGGGTCAGGCATTTGACACTCAAAATGGGGCGTATGCATAAGAATTTAAGCACACAGCATTGGGAAGCAAAGAAACTGAACCTTTGCTTTTATTACCCCCTGTTATTTCTCTTCTCTTTCACTTAATGTAAATTGAATTAGCACCAAATATACCAAGGCTTTTAACAAATAAACGTTATTGTTTACATCTGTTATATATATATATATATATATATATATATATATATATAACTCATTCATCCCAATAATGTTAGGTAAAGTCTTGTTGATATAACCACTTAATTAACTGTCTTTAAATTAATTGACTGCCTCACTTTTTTCTATCTTTCAATATAACAGTCTTTGAACAACTCTCCACTTTCCCAATAATTATCCCAATAATGTTGAGTCATTTTAACATAGGTGTAGCTCCAGCTCAACTAACTGATTCATGAATTGACTGTCTCTCTCTTGCAATCTGTTAGTCTGTAAACCACTCTACACTTTGTCCTTAATTGTCTCCTTTGTTGGTCATTCTGTAAGTGCAATGAATTGCACTTAAAAGTTTAATCTTTTGCTTTATAATTAAATTAACTTTATTATTAAATTATCTTTCTAATCTTTTGCTCTGCATGCACTGGTATTTCTTCAGGAAAGGCAAATCTAGTTTAATACAATTACTTTATATAACCTTATTATCGGTGTTTAATCCTACGGTGGAAAGTAAGTATTTGACATCACATGTCCAGTAGACAATCTACTCCGTTTAGATTCCATGTACAACTTACAGTATAATTATATACACCATAATTTAAATGATATATCATCTGAAAGTGATGTGAGGATTGAATAATCCTAATTTAAATGATATATCATCTGAAAGTGATGTGAGGATTGAATAATTCATAATTTAAAT
Source organism: Alosa alosa (assembly GCF_017589495.1). Lineage (NCBI taxonomy): Eukaryota > Metazoa > Chordata > Actinopteri > Clupeiformes > Clupeidae > Alosa > Alosa alosa. The sequence goes on along the minus strand of NC_063197.1, from coordinate 33,310,587 downwards.
GATATATCATCTGAAAGTGATGTGAGGATTGAATAATCCTAATTTCTAATCTCATGAACTACTCAGATGTTGGAGAGATCCTGAAAAAGTACCTTGCAAAGGTGATGCAAAGAGTGTGACTATTAATGGCTTATGCAAACAGTTACTTCTTATGCCATTTGTAATATGTTACTTCTTATGTCATTTGTAATATGTTACTTCTTATGTAATTTGTAATATGTTACTTCTTATGCCATTTGTAATATGTTACTTCTTATGTCATTTGTCATATGTTTTAGTAATATTACTCCACATGACTGTACACATACAATATATTTGTAAAAGCTGAACTATCAAACTGCAATACCAGTATGAAGGGCATAAATTGTTAAAACATGGATAGTCTCTATGCATCAGGTGTGTGTAGCTACAGGATAAAACATGGATAGTCTCTATAAAACATGGATAGTCTATACATCAGGTGTGTGTAGCTACAGGATAAAACATGGATAGTCTCTATGCATCAGGTGTGTGAGGTGTGTGTAGCTACAGGTGAGGGACGTACAGCTCGCTGGTGGTGGAGGAGTTGCGGGACATGGTCTTGGGCGACAGGTCGAAGTCAGAATCGGACCGGTACAGGAAGGACTCACGGCGCTGGCTGTGGGGGTAGTTGGCCTGCAGGACCAGCCCCGAGCTTGGGCTCGCCTGGGGGTCCAGCGGACTGCGGCCCACTGACAAGCCATTCTCAACGTCAAAACTGCAGAGGGGAGAGAAAACACGCACACACACACACACACACATTTAGCACATGTAGATAATCGGCATCAGTGTAATAGGGTCATGGTGGATTTCAGATGAGGTTAGCACATGGACAATAAAAAGGTGTTCAGGACACATCCTGGAAATCCACTTCCTGGTGTGAGCTTCAGGTTGCCGTAGCACACGGTCAGTAGGTCATGACCTTATGCCTTATAGTGCCTGCGTGTGTAGAGATCACTTTTTATCAGTAAGCATAACACAGCTTGAGTTGTTGAACAGTTTTTGTGTCAAATGTGAGACAAATTGGAGCACGCTGCAGCACTGGCGTCATTTGGATGTCAAAGCTAACCTCACTGTGTACGTCAGCCTGACCACAGAGCCGCTTTCTCACCACTCGCAAAGCAAACAGAACAGCACTAATTAGGCCTGAAGAATCCAGCGCTGAGCCAGTCTTCTGCCTTCCCCAACGCACACTCAATCAGCACCAATTTCACTTCACCACCAAGCCTGACAGGCCAGCACAGCGGAGTTGATCCTGCGGGCGTGGCAGGGTTACTCACGGGCCGCGCTGGAGATCACTCACCAAAGCAGCATTCCTGATGATAATTAAGTTGTTGTGCCTCAACATTATGTGTGTGTGTGTGTGTGTGTGTGTGTGTGAGAGAGAGAAAGAGAGTATACCAATATGACCATATGAACAATCCCTAGGGAAAATCCTAAGTAAAATTGTGCTGAACCCAAACTCTTCTTCTAATATCTAACTGATATCTCCTGCAATCTCCTTATATGGATTTATTGATTACGACGTTTTTCTGCCAGTTACTCTGAGACTCTGCTTGCTGGCATGTGACACTCCATCTTATCCAGCAGAAACCTGTCGCTTCTGTAAGAGTTGCGCCTGGCGTTGGCAGCAGGAGGGTCTAAACCGGTCACTTCTAAAAGAGTTGCGCCTGGCGTTGACAGTAGGAGGGTGTAAACCTGTCCCTTCTGTAAGAGTTGCGCCTGGAGTTGGCAGTAGGAGGGTCTGCTCAGTTGCGTAACACACAATGGACAATGAGAGGATACTTGTGTGCCATTCAGAGCGGTTCTGTCTGACTGCACAGGCTCCTGAGGGTGAGGAAAGGCTCCACAGGGGCCCAGGGGGCAACACCCATCCACCCCACGCACCGCACCCCATCCACAGGGGCCCAGGGGGCAACATCCACCCCACCCCACGCTCCTCATCCACAATAAAGTATCTATCCATCTATCTATCTATCTATCTATCTATCTATCTATCTAATGAAGTGCTCTTTGTATTCATGTTCCATTGAAACCTTGACATTAATGACCACTTGATTTGGATTGATCCAGCAGAATCAGCTTACAGCAGGAGGGAGGGAGAGAGAAGGAGGGAGAGAGAGAGAGAGGGAGGGAGAGAGAGAGAGAAAGAGAGAGAGGGAGGGAGGGAGAGGGAGAGGGGGGGAGAGAGAGAGGGAGGGAGAGGGAGGGTAATGATGAGACCACTCCAGAAACACAGAGTTCTTCATCAGCACGCTTTCCTCTCCTCTCCTCTCCCCTCTCCTCATCCCTCCTCTCTCCTCTCCTCCTCTCTCCTCTCCCCTCCTCTCTCTGTGTTTTTATTTCCTGGACAGTCAGTGCCCGGTCCCTGGGGAAGGCTTTCGTGTCTTCTCCCAGCTCCGTCTGCTGGACAAACACGTGGGCCGAGGCCAGCACAGGCTAAAAATACTTCTCCTTGGCGCTCGGAGAGAGAGAGAGAGAGAGAGAGAGAGAGAGAGAGAGATAAAGAGAGAGAGAGAGAGAGAGAGAGAGAGAGAGAAAGAACCTTTCCATTTACAGGTTGTCAGGTGGAACCAGCGCTGCTCAGTCCGACTCCATGCCTCTCTGAGCATTCTGCTCCACAGAGTAAGGCTAACACAACACTAAACATACCATCACAAGTCACTCCGCTTTTACTTTATAGAGAAACATCTCTAAATTATCTATGTAATGGCCCATAGTCATGTCTCCCAATAAAGACATTATAAGAAATAAAAGCAGGAATTAAATCAAACTGTTGTTGTGTTGTAAAATGCACTATGGACAGCAATGATTTATGTGTCTGTGAGATCAGGTAAGTCACTCTGAGGTGTTCTCTCCACCGCAACAGTAGCGTAGTAACGGTAGGTATCCGGGGCAACGGGAGGTAAACAATGTCAGGGGTCATCAGGCAGTGCCTCAGAGATATCGGCCCCAACAGGAAGTCACAACTCAGGAAGTGACACTTTTCATTGTGTCACACTTCTAGTGTTGCTACCGTGAAGCTCTCTGCCAGAGACGACCACAGCGCTACACTCTATACACACACTCTAGACACACACTCTATACCAGGGGTGGGCAAACTTTTTGGCTCAAGGGCCAAGGGCCGCACAACAAACACCCCCACAACACATACATAAAAAAATAAAAAAATTATAGCCTATAATTTAGTATGAAAAGTATTTATTTCAAAATATTAATTGCTTAAAAATACTGCTAATGTTATGCTGTTTAACAAATGTATAAATTGTGCACTGTGGCTTTAAGACAGTCGCTTTAATTCACGTTTATTTCTCAATGATCTTCTGTCCGCTCCGCTATGGCTAGTGCTGCCTTCATGATTTCCTTTTAAAAGTTTCTTATAAGAAGGAGATATCAATTATCAACAATGACAAGCCAGCTGGAACCTGCGGCTCTATCTCCCTCTCGTGAGTGCAGACGCATTCCCAATTAAATGGATTGCATAATGTTCACGTTAGATCTGCTGCAAAGGAGACAACTAAGAGTTAACTTAGTTTAACATGTTATCTCTATTTAACATTTGGATTGATCCAAATGTTTTGACATTGACATTGTAAACGTTCTCTAAGGAGAGTGAAAAGCAGTTTGCAGTAAAGCTAACCAACGTCATCTCTATCGCAGGAAAAAAATAGCGAGCAGCCTGATAACCAAATGAAATGCTCGGCGGGCCGGATGAAAGTGCTTGGCGGGCCGGATCCGGCCCGCGGGCCGCAGTTTGCCCACCCCTGCTCCATACACACACTCCATACACACTCTATACACACACTCCATACACACACTCTATACACACACTCTATACACACACTCCATACACACACTCCATACACACACTCCATACACACACTCTATGTATACATTCCATACACACACTTGATACATGCACTCCATACACACACTCTATACACACACTAAAGAAATCTCTACACTCTTTACACACACTCTATACACAAACTCCATACACACACTCTATACACACACTAAAGAGATCTCTGCACTCTTTACACACACTCTATACACACACTAAAGAGATCTCTACACTCTATACACAAAAGCATTGTGTTTATTGCTGCTGCTGCTGTTGTGTGTATGTGTGTGTGTGTGTGTGCTGGGGAGTTGGTGACACACAGTAGCCCACAAAAGCACCTACACACCAGATCTGACCAGACACACACACACACACACACACACACACTTCTCACATGGTGGTGAGTGGAGTAAAGAACACAGGGTTCCCTTCCTTGCTGCGGCTCTTTCTTCATGGCGCCGTGCGTCAGGAGGCCGAGGCATGAGGAGGAGGTCAAGGTGACCTTGACCCCCCCCCACACACACACATACCCCACCCCCCCACCTGGTCCGGTCCAGACCCTTTGTATTGTTTCTTCTGACGCAATTTGAAACAAACCAAATGCCACACAGGGACACACACCATTAGCACACACACGCACACACACACACACACACACACACACACACAAGACATATGTGTGCACGAACATAGACACACACCCACACACAGACACAGACCAGAGACACATGTGTACACAAACATGCGTGCGCAAAGACATGCATACACACACACATAGACACACACACACATACACACACACACGTACGTACACACACACGTACGTACACACACACGTACACACACACACACACACACACACACACACACACACGCGCATTTGCTTGGCTTGATTATCAGACATCTCCCAAAGATGTGAGCCCAATCAGCTGAACTCCAAATGAGTTCCATTATTAGAGCATTAGACTGAGATCTTCTCTCTCTCACACACTCACACACACACACACACACACTCTCACCCTCCTCTCCATATATGGCTACCAGCCTGCTCTAATACAGCTGCCGTTTGGCTAACAGAGGGCAGATGCTTTCAGGGATAAAATATATAACAAGATAAAAGAATTAAAGTATACAATGTTGCAAATAACAAACAATAATGTATATAGGTAAGTATAAGTATACTCTTTTGATCCCGTGAGGGAAATTTGGTCTCTGCATTTATCCCAATCTGTGAATTAGTGAAACACACTCAGCACACAATGAACACACAATGAGGTGAAGTACACACTAATCCCGGTGCAATGAGCTGCCTGCAACAACAGCAGGTGATTTGTGCTGTGATTGGTCCATGGTGGCTCCATCTGAGGTTTGTTCTGTGATTGGTCCATGGCGGCTCCATCTGAGGTTTGTGCTTTGATTGGTCCATGGCGACTCCGTCTAAGTTCCGATCTGTGATTGGTCCATGGCGGCTCCGTCTGAGGTCCGATCTGTGATTGGTCCATGGCGGCTCCATCTGAGCTCCGTGCTGTGATTGACAGCGTGGGCAGACCCTGGGAACCAGGATGAAGGGGCTCAGAAGATGAGAGGCCGGGGCCTGCTGCTTTCCGTCGGCTTTTTCACGGAGATCTTATCTCTCAGGGGCATCTTCACAACAACACCCCTCCGTTCCCCCTCGTTCCCACACCACAGCCTGGCATCTGGCCCCAACGCGGCTCGGGTCCTCTCAGGAAGAGGGCAGATGTGTGTTTTGCACAAACATTCACTACTTCTGAGAGCGCCTGCACAAAGGAAGGAAAAGGGGGCCACGCTGACACACACACAACACACACACACACACACACACACACACACACACATACACACTAGCAAACACACACACCACACACACACACACTAGCAAACACACACACACACACACACACACACTAGCAAACACACACACACACGCACACACACACACACACTAGCAAACACACACACACAACACACACACAACACACTAGCAAACACACACAACACACACACATACACACTAGCAAACACACACACGCACACGCACACACTAGCAAACACACACATGCAATGCTATATTATCAAACATACACACACATACACACTAGCAAACACATGCACACGCACACACACAACACACACACATACACACTAGCAAACACACACACACACAACACATACACACTAGCAAACACACACACAACACACACACACAACACACACACATACACAATAGCAAACACACACACACACACACACACACACGCACACACACACACACATGCACGCACACACACAAGCGCTGAGGCTGTAAACACCTTCAGGTTCAGCCTTTCGGATCCTTAACAAGCCCCCCCAGTGCTATAGAGTGCAGTATAGAGTGCATGTATAGAGTGCTATAGAGTGCAGTATAGAGTGCAGTATAGAGTGCTATAGAGTGCAGTATAGAGTGCTATACAGTGCAGTATAGAGTGCAGTATAGAGTGCAGTATAGAGTGCTATAGAGTGCAGTATAGAGTGCATGTATAGAGTGCTATAGAGTGCAGTATAGAGTGCAGTATAGAGTGCTATAGAGTGCAGTATAGAGTGCTATAGAGTGCAGTATAGAGTGCATGTATAGAGTGCTATAGAGTGCAGTATAGAGTGCAGTATAGAGTGCTATAGAGTGCAGTATAGAGTGCTATAGAGTGCAGTATAGAGTGCTAAAGAGTGCACTATAGAGTGCTATAGAGTGCAGTATAGAGTGCAGTATAGAGTGCAGTATAAGAGTACTATAGGTGCAGTATAGAGTGCATGTATAGAGTGCTACTTAGAGTGCAGTATAGAAGTGCAGTATAGAGTGCTATATAGAGTGCAGTATAGGGTGCTATAGGTGCAGTATAGAAGTGCTAAAAAGAGGTGCACTATAGAGTGCTATAGAGTGCAGTATAGAGTGCAGTATAGAGTGCAGTATAGGAGTGCCTATAGAGTGCTTTTACTAAGAGTGCAGTATAGAGTGCATGTATAGAGTGCTATAGAGTGCAGTATAGAGTGCTATAGAGTGCTATAGAGTGCAGTATAGAGTGCTATAGAGGTATAGAGTGCTATAGAGTGCTATAAAGTGCATGTATAGAGTGCATGTATAGAGTGCTATAGAGGTATAGAGTGCTATAGAGTGCATGTATAGAGTGCTATAGAGGTATAGAGTGCTATAGAGTGCAGTATAGAGTGCAGTATAGAGTGCAGTATAGAGTGCAGTATAGAGTGCAGTATAGAGTGCTATAGAGTGCAGTATAGAGTGCTATAGAGTGCAGTATAGAGTGCAGTATAGAGTGCTATAGTAGTAGAGTGCAGTATAGAAGGTGCTATAGAGTGCTAGTATAAATTGCAGTATAAGAGTGCAGTATAGAGTGCAGTATAGAGTGCAGTATAGAGTGCTATAGAGTGCAGTATAGAGTGCAGTATAGAGTGCTATAGAGTGCAGTATAGAGTGCAGTATAGAGTGCTATAGAGTGGTATAGAGTGCAGTATAGAGTGCTATAGAGTGCATGTATAGAGTGCATGTATAGAGTGCAGTATAGAGTGCATGTATATTCTCCATAGAGTGCATGTATAGAGTGCATGTATATTCTCCATAGAGTGCATGTATAGAGTGCTATAGAGTGCAGTATAGAGTGCATGTATATTCTCCATAGAGTGCATGTATAGAATGCATGCATATCCCCTAAAGCCTCACTGGCATGAAGCAGCCAGAGTCAAAAGCCAAACCTGGGAGTCTCAGAGCAAACACTACACAGAGAGCAGAGAACAACACTAACTACACAGAGAACAACACTAACACACAGAGAACAGAGAACAACACTAACTACACAGAGAACAACACTAACTACACAGAGAACAACACTAACTACACAGAGAACAACACCAACTACACAGAGAACAGCACTAACTACACAGAGAGCAGAGAACAACACTAACTGTGCCAAGGCGGATAATGTATTCCCCTGATGCGTCTCATTTACGCAATATGGACCTCATCCCAGCATTCCACTCGTCTGTAATAGTTTGACCTGTTCACTCGTCTGTAATAGTTTGACCTGTTCACGCTCTGTCAACATAATCAGTAGATCAATCAACCAAGACACGTCTGGAGAGAACGTCATCAATGGTCAAGGACAATCTTTCAATAAAAAAATAAATAAATAAATAAAAAAACATGACATCTTGGGGGAGGAGATCGGAATCTAAATGACAAACTAAAAACTTGGGATTGGCACCAAAATGGTCCCTGAGCTGTAAGCCAAAGACGTAAACATGCTCACGACAGACACACTCAGAAATGTGAGTGAGGAGAGGAAGAGGAAGATGATTAAAATGCCTCTAAGCACACACTCTTCACAGACCTAAACACCGAGTAATATTCAGTGTGTACCCAGGAAGGAAGACCTTTCATCTAGCATGTTGCATTCCAGACACACACACACACACACATACAGGCACATGCACGCACACACAGGCACATGCACACACACACACACACACACACACACACACACACACACACAGGCCACACACACACACACACACACACACACACACACACACAGGCACATGCACACACACACAGACACAGGTACACACACACAGGCACACACACACACACACACAGACACACACACACACACACACACAGACACACACACACAGACACACACACACAGTCCATGTTGGTGGAATGAGGAGGTGGGAATGGGGATACCAAGGCGTTCAGAGAGTTTACCCATCAGCCCCTGTGGCGTGGGCCAGACGTCAGAGCAGCCCGGCGGGCCGGTTCGTCTGGCAGAGCAACAGGGCAAGACACTCTCTCTAACACACACACACACACACACACACACACACACACACACACACACACACACACACGGGGCGGAGTGAGAGGAGAAACTGCGGCAAGTGGTGGCATGTAGGGGTACCGCTGTTGCTTCTGCTGCTGCTCTCTCTCTCCACACACACTGTCACATACACACTGTCACACACACACACACACACACCACACACACACACACACACTGTCACACACACACACTGTCACATACACACACACTGTCACATACACACACTGTCACACACACACTGTCACACACACACACACGGTCACATACACACACTGTCACACACACACACAAACAAAAAAGAAATGCAATAAACGTTTTGAGTAAGGGAGTGGTGGCTGGAAATTCTCCAAATCCGTTTCCAGCAAACTACAACATCATTTTCCCAACATCTGGTTTAAACTGCCCTCTAGTCCAGCATCAGTACTCTGGTTTAAACTGCCCTCTAGTCCAGCAGTACTCTGGTTTAAACTGCCCTCTAGTCCAGTCCTCATTGACTGCAGCAGTAGTCGCAGGCAACACAGCAGGTCCGATACCGAGGAGATTCTGCTGCCAGTGACCCTGCCCTGAGGGAGCTGTACGAGTTCCTGGCCCAGCTGTGGGCCAGTGCCGGCCCAGACTCTGCTGCCGTCTGTGAGGGCTGGGACAGTACAGACAGACCCCTGTGGGCCCAGAACCACACGTGTTCTTATGTGACGATGGGTCAGATAGAAGCATCTGTTTTTGTGCTGCTCTCAGTCCATTAGGGGAAAATGTGTCTGTGTGTGTGTGTGTGTGTGTAGTGCAGCTGCAGAAAGGAAAGCACCGCTGGGGATGATGTCTGTCAGTGCATGTGTGTGTGTGAGGTAGTGTGTGACTGAATAAATGTGTGTGTGTGTGTGTGTGTGTGTGTGTGTCAAGGGAAGTTATCTATGATGGCGTGCAAGGGGGCTATGCAATCTGACGGCACTGAACCCTGTGATGATTAAGTAGTCTGAGGGGAGAGCAGAGAGGAGTTTTTAATGTCCAGTAATGTCCAGTCTGCTGATAGGCTCAGTACTTCCTTTAGCTCCGTCACACTGCTGCCTGCTAAGAATGAGCTCTCTACAGCACAATGACTACATCTGTAGAACATATAGAAATGGTCTCATACACATACACACACACACACACACAATAACTACATCTGTAGAACATATAGACATGGTCTCATACACATACACACACACACACAATAACTACATCTGTAGAACATATAGACATGGTTTCATACATGCACACACACACACACACACACACACACACACACACACACACACACACACACGTGTATCTACATCTGTATAACATACAGACATGGTCTCACACACTCACACACACGGACATCATTCAGACTGCTACTAGACTGACACGTCCCCCAGAGTTAGTGTGACTGTAACAGGAAGCCCGTTGGACTGTAGCTAACACTCTCCAGAACTTCCCCAAGACTGCCCACACGTCTACCTCACTGCCCAAGACTGCCCACACACTCTCCTCCCCAAGACTACCCACACACTTTCCAGAACTTCCCCAAGACTGCCCACACACTCTCCAGAACTCCCCTAAGACTGCCCACACGTCTATCCCACTGCCCAAGCCTCAAGGTTTTACTCATTTGGATGTTTTTCGTCAGATAGGTGGACAAGAGGACGCAAAAACAAAAGCCAAGAGGAGAGGAGTCTCCTTCCCGCCATCGCAGGAGTGTGGGTGAGTCACGGGTGTTAGTCACACTTAACACTGAAGGGTGTTAGTCACACTTAACACTGACGGGTCACACTTAACAGTGAAGGGTGTTAGTCACACTTAACACTGAAGGGTGATATAGTCACACTTAACACTGAAGGGTCACACTTAACACTAAAGGGTGTTAGTCACACTTAACACTGACAGGTGGTAGTCACACTTAACACTGACGGGTGTTAGTCACACTTAACACTGAAGGGTCACACTTAACACTGAAGGGTCACACTTAACTCTGGCGGGTGTTAGTCACACTTAACACTGAAGGGTGTTAGTCACACTTAACACTGAAGTGTGTTAATCACACTTAACACTGAAGGGTGATATAGTCACACTTAACACTGAAGGGTCACACTTAACACTGAAGGGTGTTAGTCACACTTAACACTGAAGGGTGATATAGTCACACTTAACACTGAAGGGTCACACTTAACATTGACGGGTATGAGTGAAAGACAAACAGCTCTGTACACTTGACTCTGATGCACAAACAGACAAACAGAGCTCTGCACTTCCTGGGATGCAAGCAGGGGTCATTAAAATCACTCTGTCATCCACACCCACTCATCTACTGCACTTGGCAACACACATACACACACACACATGCACACGCACACACACACAATAACTTCACTTGGCAACTGAGGTGGAGGTTCCTAAAGACAAACAACTACCATAAAGTTTGCTCTCTCTCTCTCTCTCTCTCTGACTCTTTCTCTCTCTCTCTCTTCTCTTTACCCATCCTCTCTCTCAGCGTGTATAAGTGGACATGCCCCCCCTACTCCTCCTCACTAATAGCCCATTAAGCTCCTAGTGGACGTGGCCTTTTTATAGAGCCCTTCATTGATTCCTGAGCCACCAAACACCAAGAGTCGGGTCCAGCTGCAATTGGCCGGCTGGGTCTCCAGCGCCACGCATGGCAGCCGATGACCGGATCATTTCCACGCTGGACTCCGACCGGCTCCGCGCGAGGCCTTCGGCGCGGGGCTGGAGGTTTAACGGATACACCTCGATCAGCGGACACTGGGAAGTCCCAGGGGGGGACGGGGTCCTGCACTTCCTCAGCGAATTAGGAGATTGATGGGTGCACGCACTGCAGGCAGGATGGGCAGGAGGGCAGAGGGCATTCTGGGAGTTGGGAGAGGTGAGCAGGGAGCAGAGGGCATTCTGGGAGCTGGGAGAGGTGAGCAGGGAGCAGAGGGCATTCTGGGAGTTGGGAGAGGTGAGCAGGGAGCAGAGGGCATTCTGGGAGCTGGGAGAGGTGAGCAGGGAGCAGAGGGCATTCTGGGAGCTGGGAGAGGTGAGCAGGGAGCAGAGGGCATTCTGGGAGTTGGGAGCAGTGAGCATTCCTGATTCCTGCTTTTCTACTTTTTCAGGATCAAACAGAGCACACAGCACTAGCACAGACACACACACACACACACACACACAGCACTAGGAGCACTGGCCAAACACAAACAAAAACAATCAAGGAAAAACTGTACGACACATCGCATATATTCACACACACACACACACACATACTGTACACAGGCACACACCTACACATGTACATGGACCCTCACACACACACACAGTACATGCACAAGCACAGACACACACACACACACATAGTCCATGCATATACAAGCACAGGCACACACACACACACACACACACACACACACACATAACTGCATAACTGCATGTGGCAGTTTGGTACAAGCGGTGTTACAGCCTGAAATTTCACTTGTATAGATGGGGCCAAGCAAACATTGGTTCTATCCACAGTACAGAACATACTCAAATACACACACACACACCCACACACGCACGCACAAACACACATACGCACGAACGCACGCACGCACACACACACACACACACACGCACGCACAAACGCACACACACACATGTAGATTTCTCGCTTCCATATCAACAACAGGAGCCTTTGTCTGCGACCACAGCCACCTCTCTGCTCAGGGCCTTGACGTCACTTGTGGTTTCAGTTTACGGTTGAGTTTGGCTCCCGCAGGAGATAAAAGCAGTAGGCTGGCTCTCCATGCAGCCCAGATAAAAGACTCCCAACGCAGCACACACACACACACACAGACAAAGACACAGACGCACACACGCTGCATTCCTATATGAGAGCTCAGGATAGTGTGTGTGTGTGTGTGTGTGTGTGACCTGCAGTGGTTACTAGAGTAAGTGCTGAGGACGTCTTTTCTCATTTACAACACCGAGCAGAGCTTAGAGTGATCAAGAGATATAGGCCACAAGTAGCTACTTACTTATTTATACACACACACACACACACAAACAGATACAAACAAATGCATGCACATGCAAAACACACTAATAAACATGCAAACATGCACGCACGCACGTACACACGTACACACACACACACTGCTAGTGTTACATTTAATTGTGGTCACAAACACACACGCCACCAGAAAACTGAGAAGCTAAATTTTGCACTTTTCTTAACTTTTTTACCAGCCACTAGAGAAATTGCATGAAAATGTGATGATATGATTATAGTAGGCTACTTAAAATGATCACGGTTATCAGCATTATTAAGGATCACGACTAAAATGTGCTGAATTTTGCCCTAAACCTATTAAGCGGCAGAATGGGTGTGGAGATGTCCCCTGTTTGCCTCATAGGTCTAAATAGTAGCATGTCATCTTGTTTTCCGTGAAGGTGTCGCGGGGCGGATTAAAAATAGCTACGGGCCACTTCAAAAGACAAATTCGCAAGAATATTAGTCTGTTTAGATACAACGAGATCCACAGATCTCACTAGATTTGTTTATGCAGTCATCCTGAAATAAGCTAGCAGTGGCACATGAAAGCATAGCGACAGTTTCTTAATAGTAATGGCAAAAAGTGAAGTACTGCACTAGTGACTATAGGCTGTGCTGCAGGTGGCCCTCACTGGTACTTGTTGTAGAACTTCAAATCAGCCTTGTTCACGGCTGGTAACGTTACATGATCCCTACAGACACTTCCTTTATTTTAACCGTCAATAACTATGAAAATTAGATCGGATCTGACTATTTGTGGTAGCCTATGCTAGCTCTATTTATCTACCCGCGACAGTGGCTGGTAAGTTAACCAAATTCACCCGCCAGCGCACAAAACTAATTTCCATCCCTGACACATGGCATACGCTCTCGAACACACAAACTCTCAAGGCATACACTCTCAAACACACAAACAAGTCATACAGTATGTTTTCAAACACACACACACACTTAAAATGCCGCCTTCTGTGAGACTCCTCAAGGATTTACCATCAATAACACACACACACACACACAATTCTACATCCAAGAGGTCCAAGAGCAACTAAACACACACTTCTGCACTATGATGCACCACCCTGCCCGGCCCTGCTGAGAAGAGCCCAGGAGGCTTGTTAAAGACTGCAGCCTCATTGCCTCACACACACACACACACACACACACACACACACAGGAGGGGACTTGTTAAAGACTGCAGCCTCATTGCCTCACACACACACACACACACACACACACACACACACACACAGGGGCTGCAGCCTGTCACACACACACACACACACACACACACAGGAGGTTAAAGACTGCAGCCTCATTGCCTCACACACACACACACACACACACACACACACACACACACACAGGAGGCTTGTTAAAGACTGCAGCCTCATTGCCTCACACACACACACACACACACACACACACACACACACACACACAGGAGGCTTGTTAAAGACTGCAGCCTCATTGCCTCACATACACACACACACACACACACACACACACACACACACACACACAGGAGGCTTGTTAAAGACTGCAGCCTCATTGCCTCACATACACACACACACACACACACACACACACAGGCACAAAGACTGCAGCCTCATTGCACACACACACACACACACACAGGGAGGCTTGTTAAAGACTGCAGCCTCATTGCCTCACACACACACACACACACACACACACACACACACACACACAGGAGGCTTGTTAAAGACTGCAGCCTCATTGCCTCACACACATACACACACACACACACAGGAGGCTTGTTAAAGACTGCAGCCTCATTGCCTCACACACACACACACACACACACACACACACACACACACACAGGAGGCTTGTTAAAGACTGCACATACTCATTGCACACACACACACACACACACACACACACACACACAGGAGGTTTGTTAAAGACTGCAGCCTCATTGCCTCATTGCACACACACACACACACACACACACACACACACACACACACACACACACAGGAGGCTTGTTAAAGACTGCAGCCTCATTGCCTCACACACACACACACACACACACACACACACACACACACACAGTTTGTTAAAGACTGCAGCCTCATTGCCTCACATACACACACACACACACACACACACACACTGCACACATTGCCTCACACACACACACACACA
>NC_063197.1:33233125-33290625 GCF_017589495.1 Alosa alosa | reverse complement strand
GAGCACAAACTAAAAAAAAACAAAACAAATTCCTCTCTCTGTCTCTCTCTCTTTCTCTCTCTCTCTCTCTCTCACACACACACACACACACACACACACATACATAACCATGTTCAAGGAAATACACACAAAAACACCAAACAAGAACACACACACAGGCTTGCAAAGAGAAAACAGCCCCACACTGGCCACACACACACACACACACACACACACACACACACACACACACACAGTAGGCCAGGGAGTAAGTGGCTTTTCCACAGAGCTCCTTGTTTAAAGCGACTGCGAGCAGGCAAACAGGAAAGGGCCGAAAGGGTGATCACACACACACACACAGTCCCTACACACACACACACAAACAGTCCCTACACACACACACACACACACACACACACCTCCCACACACACACACACACACAGTCCCTACACACACACATCCACAAACAGTCCCTACACACACACACACAGTCCCTACACACACACACACAGTCCCTACACACACACACACACACACACACACACACACACACACACACACACACACACAGTCCCTACACACACACACACAGTCCCTACACACACACACACACACACACACACACACACACACACACAGTCCCTACACACACAGTACCTACACACACACACACACACACACACACAGTCCCTACACACACACACACACACACACACACACACACACAGTCCCTGCTTTAAACAGGAGCCCTAATAAAATAGGAGGTCAATATTTGCTCTGTGGACAGAAAGAGAGAGAGAGAGAGAGAGAGAGAGAAACCTGCACAGGAGAGAGAGAGAGAGAGAGAGAGAGAGAGGGAGAGAGAGAGAGAGAGGGAGAGAGAGAGAGAGAGGGAGAGCACATTAGCACACACACACACACACAGAGAGAGGGAGAGGGATAGTACACACACACACACACACAGAGAGAGAGAGGAGAGTAATAGTACCACACACACACACAGAGAGAGAGAGAGGGAGAGTAATAGTACCACACACACAGAGAGAGAGAGAGAGAGAGAGAGGAGAGTAATAGTACCCACACACACAGACACAGAGAGAGAGAGAGCACCACACACACACACACACAGAGAGAGAGAGAGAGAGTAATAGTACCACACACACACACACACAGAGAGAGAGAGAGAAAGAATAATAGTACCACACACACACACACACACAGAGAGAGAGAGAGAGAGAGAGAGAGAGAGAGAGAGAGAGAGGTGAACCCCCTCTTCCTTACTGAGCAAATAATGTAGGTGCATTAACTTCCCACAGGACACATTAGGGGACTTTTAATCTGCTTTTCCTTTGGGCAGCTCCTCCACTAACATCCCCCACCAGCAGACCGGCAATCCACTCCAAAATGATTTTTATTGTCTTCCTGATTTCTAACATTTCTGCTTATGATATGTGTTTTTAATGTTGTGTGCATCCATATTTGAGTGTGTTTGTAAGTATGCTTGTGTGTGAGTGTGTGTGTGTGCGTGCATGCCTGCATGTGTGTACGAGCGTACCTCTAAAAGCTGCCAGTCAGAAAGAGTGATGAGCTCTGGGACAAGGCAATCTCTGTCACACACACAAGGCTGGCATGCATGGTGCAGATGAAAATAGAAATGCCCGATCTGCACTATGCTCAAGTATGCACAAGTATGCACAAGTATGCACAAGTATGCACAAGTATGCACAAGTATGCACAAGTATGCACAAGTATGCACAAGTATGCACAAGTATGCACAAGTATGCACAAGTATGCACAAGTATGCACAAGTATGCACAAGTATGCACAAGTATGCACAAGTATGCACAAGTATGCACAAGTATGCACAAGTATGCACAAGTATGCACAAGTATGCACAAGTATGCACAAGTATGCACAAGTATGCACAAGTATGCACAAGTATGCACAAGTATGCACAAGTATGCACAAGTATGCACAAGTATGCACAAGTATGCACAAGTATGCACAAGTATGCACAAGTATGCACAAGTATGCACAAGTATGCACAAGTATGCACAAGTATGCACAAGTATGCACAAGTATGCACAAGTATGCACAAGTATGCACAAGTATGCACAAGTATGCACAAGTATGCACAAGTATGCACAAGTATGCACAAGTATGCACAAGTATGCACAAGTATGCACAAGTATGCACAAGTATGCACAAGTATGCACAAGTATGCACAAGTATGCACAAGTATGCACAAGTATGCACAAGTATGCACAAGTATGCACAAGTATGCACAAGTATGCACAAGTATGCACAAGTATGCACAAGTATGCACAAGTATGCACAAGTATGCACAAGTATGCACAAGTATGCACAAGTATGCACAAGTATGCACAAGTATGCACAAGTATGCACAAGTATGCACAAGTATGCACAAGTATGCACAAGTATGCACAAGTATGCACAAGTATGCACAAGTATGCACAAGTATGCACAAGTATGCACAAGTATGCACAAGTATGCACAAGTATGCACAAGTATGCACAAGTATGCACAAGTATGCACAAGTATGCACAAGTATGCACAAGTATGCACAAGTATGCACAAGTATGCACAAGTATGCACAAGTATGCACAAGTATGCACAAGTATGCACAAGTATGCACAAGTATGCACAAGTATGCACAAGTATGCACAAGTATGCACAAGTATGCACAAGTATGCACAAGTATGCACAAGTATGCACAAGTATGCACAAGTATGCACAAGTATGCACAAGTATGCACAAGTATGCACAAGTATGCACAAGTATGCACAAGTATGCACAAGTATGCACAAGTATGCACAAGTATGCACAAGTATGCACAAGTATGCACAAGTATGCACAAGTATGCACAAGTATGCACAAGTATGCACAAGTATGCACAAGTATGCACAAGTATGCACAAGTATGCACAAGTATGCACAAGTATGCACAAGTATGCACAAGTATGCACAAGTATGCACAAGTATGCACAAGTATGCACAAGTATGCACAAGTATGCACAAGTATGCACAAGTATGCACAAGTATGCACAAGTATGCACAAGTATGCACAAGTATGCACAAGTATGCACAAGTATGCACAAGTATGCACAAGTATGCACAAGTATGCACAAGTATGCACAAGTATGCACAAGTATGCACAAGTATGCACAAGTATGCACAAGTATGCACAAGTATGCACAAGTATGCACAAGTATGCACAAGTATGCACAAGTATGCACAAGTATGCACAAGTATGCACAAGTATGCACAAGTATGCACAAGTATGCACAAGTATGCACAAGTATGCACAAGTATGCACAAGTATGCACAAGTATGCACAAGTATGCACAAGTATGCACAAGTATGCACAAGTATGCACAAGTATGCACAAGTATGCACAAGTATGCACAAGTATGCACAAGTATGCACAAGTATGCACAAGTATGCACAAGTATGCACAAGTATGCACAAGTATGCACAAGTATGCACAAGTATGCACAAGTATGCACAAGTATGCACAAGTATGCACAAGTATGCACAAGTATGCACAAGTATGCACAAGTATGCACAAGTATGCACAAGTATGCACAAGTATGCACAAGTATGCACAAGTATGCACAAGTATGCACAAGTATGCACAAGTATGCACAAGTATGCACAAGTATGCACAAGTATGCACAAGTATGCACAAGTATGCACAAGTATGCACAAGTATGCACAAGTATGCACAAGTATGCACAAGTATGCACAAGTATGCACAAGTATGCACAAGTATGCACAAGTATGCACAAGTATGCACAAGTATGCACAAGTATGCACAAGTATGCACAAGTATGCACAAGTATGCACAAGTATGCACAAGTATGCACAAGTATGCACAAGTATGCACAAGTATGCACAAGTATGCACAAGTATGCACAAGTATGCACAAGTATGCACAAGTATGCACAAGTATGCACAAGTATGCACAAGTATGCACAAGTATGCACAAGTATGCACAAGTATGCACAAGTATGCACAAGTATGCACAAGTATGCACAAGTATGCACAAGTATGCACAAGTATGCACAAGTATGCACAAGTATGCACAAGTATGCACAAGTATGCACAAGTATGCACAAGTATGCACAAGTATGCACAAGTATGCACAAGTATGCACAAGTATGCACAAGTATGCACAAGTATGCACAAGTATGCACAAGTATGCACAAGTATGCTATGCAAAGTATGCACAAGTATGCACAAGTATGCTTGTGTGTGTGTGTGTCATAGCTGTGTGTTCATAGTTGAGAGTGTTTGCTTGTGTTTGTGTGAGTGCGGTGTGTGTCATGGTTGTGTGTTCATGTGTTTGCTTCTGTGTGTGTGGGTGTGGTGTGTCATGGCTGTGTGTTCATGTGTTTGCTTGTGTGTGTGTGAGTGCGGTGTGTGTCATGGCTGTGTGTTCATGTGTTTGCTTGTGTGTGTGTGAGTGCGGTGTGTGTCATGGCTGTGTGTTCATGTGTTTGCTTGTGTGTGTGTGAGTGCGGTGTGTGTCATGGTTGTGTGTTCATGTGTTTGCTTGTGTGTGTGTCATGGCTGTGTGTTTATGTGTTTGCTTGTGTGTGTGTGAGTGCGGTGTGTGTCATGGTTGTGTGTTCTGTGGTCAGGTCTCCAGAGTGGCCTCTCCTCTCACGCTCTGCCCTCTGCTGCTACACACACACACACACACACACACACGCACACACACACACACACGGAAAACACTGCAGCTACAACAACATGGAAAACACTCTGCAGATTTAATTAGACAGCACAGCTGAGTTCTCCACATTCAGCTCAAGAGATGTAAGAACATACACACACGCAGGCGCGCGCACACATACACACGCATGCATGTGCACACACAGACACACACACACACACACATACAGAGTGGCAGTATGTGGTTCAGCCAGTAGGTGTCACCCAAACTAAAGGAACTATCCGCAGATGGTGGCTGTGCATCTTCAGATTGACGTTAGAAAACCTCTCATCTAGGATAAAACATTGTGATTTTTTTCAGATTGACGTTAGAAAACCTCTCGTCTAGGATAAAACATTGTGATTTTTTCCCAGATTTTGGAAAATTATTCCCTCCCAATAAACTGGTTTTGGTTATCATTTGGTCTAATTAAAGTACTGGTTTCTTCAAAACCACAAACACATCTTCTGAATGGGGAACAGCAAAGTAATTTTCAATTTTACTTTTAGACTGCAAACGTGATTGCAAGAATGTGTATGTGTGTACTGTGCGTGTTGACAAGAGTGTGTATGTGTGTGTGTGTACACATGTACTGTGCGTGTTGACAAGAGTGTGTATGTGTGTGTGTGTACGCATGTACTGTGCGTTTCCATGGGTGTATTTCTATTCTTGTGTGTTTCTGTATGAGAATGGTAAAATAATCTGTATGGTGGTAATGCTGAGAACCTAAACACGCTGTTTAATATCTGCATGCAGCCGACTGAGAACACAATCTATAAATGTGTGTGTGTGTTTGTGTTTCCATAATGCACTTGTGTATGTCGGTACAGCACGTATGTGTGTGTGTGTGTGTGTGTTTCCATAATGCACTTGTGTATGTCCGTGCAGCACGTATTTATGTACAGTATGTGTGTGTGTGTGTTTGGTTCCCTGTGTGTCCTGTGTTATCATTGCAGTCCCTGGCATTCTTCTCTGTTTACTCAGGCTATTTCTGCGTTTATTATATTTCAGGCAAAGCTCGGTCAGCTGGGTCAGGACCCACTCGTCTCCAGAGAGCCCGCGTTTGTTCCGCTCTGATGCTAAAAAGACAGACAACCCCCGTCGAGTTCCGTCACCTGGCCCAGTCCCGGCCCGCGCCCCAGCCGCAAGTCAGCAACGTGTGGGGTGCAGGCAGCTGTCCTTGGAGCGAGCACAGACTGTGCTCCATCAGTGTGGCTATTCTTACTCCCCCCGACGTGGCCTTTAACGGCTCCCCCTGCTGGTGGGACCCCATATAGCAGCACTACTCAGCTAGCCACACAACTGCATACTTAATACAGACTGCAACACAACTTCTTCTCACGTCTCACGCATGTGTTTGCGCGCGCGCATGTGTGTGTGCGTGTCTGTGTGTGTGTGTGTGTGCATGCGTGCATGTGTATGTGTGTGTGTGCATGTGTGTGTGTGTGTGTGTGTGTGTGTGTGTGTGCGTGCGTGCATGTGTATGTGTGTGTGCGTGTCTCGTGTGTGTTTGTTTCGTTTCTGGTGACACATCTGGGCACCTTGTGTTTCTCTGGTACTCATATCTGGGCCATTGTTAGGATACACACCAGGACTACAAATAGGGCCTGCACTGAGGGGTGTGTGTGTGGGTGTGAGAGATCTGCTGTGAGAGAGGTGTGCTTATGAGTGTGTGTGAGAGATCTGTATGTGTGTATGTGCATGTGTGTGTGCATATGTGTGTGTGTGTGCATATGTGTGTGTGTGTGTGTGTGCATGCATATGTGTGTGTGTGTGTGTGTGCATGCATATGTGTGTATGTGTGTGCGCGCGCAGGAGAGGGTGAGCCCTTGAAGGGGGCAGGAGCCCCTCTTCTCTGGGACGCCGGGTTTCCCCTGGGAGCGAAGAGGAAGTGTGACCCTGTGTGGGAAGCAGCGGAGCGGAGGGCAAGACAACCACGGAGGAGGAGAAGAACAGAGGGATCACATCACCACACAGGAGGAGGAGAACAGAGGGATCACAGGAGGAGGAGAACAGAGGGATCACATGACCACAGAGAGAAGAGGAGGAGGAGAACAGAGGGATCACATGACCACGCAGGAGGAGGAGGAGAAGAACAGAGGGATCACATGACCACGCAGGAGGAGGAGGAGAAGAACAGAGGGATCACATGACCACGCAGGGGGGCCCAGGGTCACATGATCACAGGCACCACTCTGAGCGCAGCCTCTGAGCGCGAGCAGAGGAAGGTTTCTCCTTTCAGATGGAGCAGATCTCCATGACCTGTCCATTGGCAGCAGCATCAGCAGGTCAGCTCTCGCACGCCAGATCCGTTCTGGCCTTTTAAGGTATCCGCCTCTCCCCAAACCAAGGAATCTGAAAGCGTTTCCAAGTTGATGATAAGTGCAGCCGCACTGAACAACAGGGGGCTCTGATCCCAGCACTGACGTCAGCACATCTGGAAGTGATTGATCCTCTAAAAATAGCCCTGCCAGACCAAAGCCTTGGAACAACACTAGATTTTTAAATGATTAGGAAGTAAGGGGGAAAAAAAACACTTGCAAGTTGACGCCATTTCATTTGTAAAAGGAAAATAAAATGACCCATCCTCAACTCAGACACCTGTGGGATTTCTGTGATGTCCCCTGCAGTGCAGAGCTAATGAGCCACCAAATCCCAAAGCACAAACGCATGTCCTTCCAAAGAGACAAAGATCAGGCCTGGGTTGCACAAGCGCAGGCCCACCACGCGTCAACGAAAGCCTAACACAGAATGGGGAAACGTTTTGAGCATCTGATTTGCCGGTTGGGTGCTGGGATGCATTTCATTTGAGCTTTTGATCTCTCATGTTCTGTTCGTGTTGTGATATTTGTATTGCAGCATCTATTGTGAACCTACAGCACAGTCTTCATTTGCCATGCAGCTTGGATGTTAATCCTCATTTGTAAGTCCTTTTGGATAACAGCATCAACTAAATGAATAAATGATTTAAGACCACTTGAAATGACATTTTTGTTCAAACTTATCATGGAAATATACACATAGTGGAAATGTAGGCTTTCAATTGAGCACATGGATGTCGATTGAAATAGGGCACATGACACACAGGATATACACCTGGCGAGGACTCATAGCACTTTATCCTTGTGCTGCCTCTCTGGGCTCAGCATGATGTTACATGAACTTAAACCAGTGCTCAGGTGAACCTGGTAGATGTTACATGAACTTAAACCAGTGCTCAGGTGAACCTGGTAGTCAGTGCCATGTCACCGGCCTCCAGACGCCAGATTCTAAACTACACCACACAGATTCTAAACTACACCACACTGATTCTAAACTACACCACACTGATTCTAAACTACACCACACAGATTCTAAACTACACCAAACAGATTTGAATATGATCTGAATTTCTGCTTTTGCTGAACCTTTTTTTTACTGTAATATCAAAAAACACTTCAGTTAGGTTGTTTTGATAATATGATTTATTTTTACATTATCAAAACAACCCAACAGCAGCTTGATTGATATTACCTGGAATGCACAAAAAAAGATTTATGAATATTCATTACAATTACAATGTGCTTTTATAAATGAACTCTTCACATAAATATTAGGGATGGTCAAGGTTAAAAATACATATCTCTTTCTTTTGAGGAGAAATGGTGATATACAATTATGATATGATGTTATTAAAATCTTCATATAGTAATGTTCAGTGGTAAAGTATCAGTAGTTATGTGCTTCATATCAATGATTAAAAACCCATTAATAAATAAATAATAAAAACAACTTTGTTGTTTATCCAAATAGTTTCATTCAACTGAAACAAATAACAAATAAATTGCATAAACAGGTACAGAATGCAAACATTACACATAGACATACACCAATAGAGATGTATGGCAAATTCTTAGCAGCATAGAAGCACCATCCCACAGTGTTTCCCACAGAATTGAATTCTATTTGTGGTGGTAGGTTTGCAGAATTAACTTGAATGCAACAGTTTTTAACACATTAGTGCAGCGTGGTTATGATGCTAATCATATTTAAGCACAATCTAGTACAACCTGGAAAATCATTGTGTGGTGGTCAATGTTGATATTGTGGTGGGCCGCCACAAATAAGTCAATGTATGGGAAACACTGATCCCAGTATACAATATATGATATGATATGCCGCATCCCAGTATACAATATATGATATGATATGCCGCATCCCTTATAGATAGACTGTGTGCACGCTGTGGGCCCTTTCTCACACACAATGGAGCAAGTATGTATCAAGCAGTATGCATCAATTGAAGTGTGTATGAAGTAGTATGTATCGACTGAAGTGTGTATGAAGTAGTATGTATCGACTGAAGTGTGTATCAAGTAGAATTGTTGAATCAAACAGCCGTGAGACTTGCGTCAGACAACAATCAGTCACAACAAACCCCAACCCCCACACACACACACACACACACACACACACAAACACCTATCTGTCTTTCCAAGAAAGACGTCAGAGGCACACACACCTGTTCATCCGTTAATCTGACATCTGTTACATCAACACACCTGAGCTCTCAACTCAGCTCAACTCAACTCAACTCAACTCAACTCAGCTCAGCTCAGCTCAGCTCAGCTCAGCTCAGCTCAGCTCAGCTCAGCTCAGCTCAGCTCAGCTCAACTCAACTCAACTCAGCTCAGCTCAGCTCAGCTCAGCTCAGCTCAGCTCAGCTCAGCTCAGCTCAGCTCAGCTCAACTCAACTCAACTCAACTCAACTCACACCAACTCCACTCAACTCAACTCAGCTCAGCTCTCACACCAACTCCACTCAACTCAACTCAGCTCAGCTCAGCTCAGCTCAGCTCAGCTCAGCTCAGCTCAGCTCAGCTCAGCTCAGCTCAACTCAACTCAACTCAGCTCAACTCAACTCAACTCTCACACCAACTCCACTCAACTCAACTCAGCTCAGCTCAACTCAACTCAACTCAGCTCAGCTCAGCTCAGCTCAGCTCAGCTCAGCTCAGCTCAGCTCAGCTCAACTCAACTCAACTCAGCTCAGCTCAGCTCAGCTCAACTCAACTCAACTCAGCTCAGCTCAGCTCAACTCAACTCAACTCAACTCAACTCAACTCAACTCACACCAACTCCACTCAACTCCACTCAACTCAACTCAACTCTCACACCAACTCCACTCAACTCAACTCAGCTCAGCTCAGCTCAGCTCAGCTCAGCTCAGCTCAGCTCAGCTCAGCTCAGCTCAGCTCAGCTCAGCTCAGCTCAGCTCAGCTCAGCTCAGCTCAGCTCAGCTCAGCTCAGCTCAGCTCAGCTCAGCTCAGCTCAGCTCAGCTCA
Source organism: Alosa alosa (assembly GCF_017589495.1). Lineage (NCBI taxonomy): Eukaryota > Metazoa > Chordata > Actinopteri > Clupeiformes > Clupeidae > Alosa > Alosa alosa. The sequence goes on along the minus strand of NC_063197.1, from coordinate 33,280,585 downwards.
GCTCAGCTCAGCTCAGCTCAGCTCAGCTCAGCTCAGCTCAGCTCAGCTCAGCTCAGCTCAGCTCAGCTCAGCTCAGCTCAGCTCAGCTCAGCTCAGCTCAGCTCAGCTCAGCTCAGCTCAGCTCAGCTCAGCTCAGCTCAGCTCAGCTCAGCTCAGCTCAGCTCAACTCAACTCAGCTCAGCTCAACTCAACTCAACTCAGCTCAACTCAGCTCAGCTCAGCTCAGCTCAGCTCAGCTCAGCTCAGCTCAGCTCAGCTCAGCTCAGCTCAGCTCAGCTCAGCTCAGCTCAGCTCAGCTCAGCTCAGCTCAGCTCAGCTCAGCTCAGCTCAGCTCAGCTCAGCTCAGCTCAGCTCAGCTCAGCTCAGCTCAGCTCAGCTCAGCTCAGCTCAACTCAACTCAACTCAACTCAGCTCAGCTCAGCTCAGCTCAGCTCAGCTCAGCTCAGCTCAGCTCAGCTCAGCTCAGCTCAGCTCAGCTCAGCTCAGCTCAGCTCAGCTCAGCTCAGCTCAGCTCAGCTCAGCTCAGCTCAGCTCAGCTCAGCTCAGCTCAGCTCAGCTCAGCTCAGCTCAGCTCAGCTCAGCTCAGCTCAGCTCAGCTCAGCTCAGCTCAGCTCAGCTCAGCTCAGCTCAGCTCAGCTCAGCTCAGCTCAACTCAACTCAACTCAACTCAGCTCAGCTCAGCTCAGCTCAGCTCAGCTCAGCTCAGCTCAGCTCAGCTCAGCTCAGCTACAACTCTCACACCAACTCCACTCAACTCAACTCAACTCAACTCAACTCAACTCAACTCTCACACCAACTCCACTCAACTCCACTCAACTCAACTCAACTCAACTCAACTCAACTCTCACACCAACTCCACTCCAACTCCACTCAACTCAACTCAACTCAACTCACACCAACTCCACTCCACTCAACTCCACTCAACTCAACTCAACTCAACTCAACTCAACTCAACTCTCACACCAACTCCACTCAACTCCACTCCACTCAACTCAACTCAACTCAACTCAACTCAACTCAGCTCAGCTCAACTCAACTGTCTGGCTGCTGCAGAGGAAAGTAAAACGGCAGAAAGCTGAAAAAAGGAGGCAAAGAAAAGCAGAGAAGTGAGTGATGAAGAAGCAGCAGCAGGGAAATGCACATCCAGCCTTTCACACAGTGGAGTGGGAGACAGCTAACTCTCCCAGGATGCTACTTTAGGATGGGGAGGGGGGGGCTGCTGTCAGGTCACAGTGAGCTGAAGTGATCTGAGACAGGCTAGCCAGAGCACTCATGTTGTGCTGCAGAGCTGGGGTAGTTGTGCTGGGTGCTGCATTGAGACAGGCTAGTCAGAACTGGGGTAGTTGTAGTGGCTGCTGCATTGAGACAGGCTAGTCAGAATGGCAGAAGGGAATGACCAGTGAAAAGAATGGCAGGTCACAGAGAGGTCCGACACACACACAGTATTCTGTATGCCCAGACACACACACACACACACACACACACACACACACACACACAGTATTCTGTATGCCCAGACACACACACACACTAGGGCTGTAACGATATACGATTCGAACCCGAAATCGCGACATTCATATCTACGTTACTGTGATACAGGTTATCTAGAACAAAACCCTACCAACAGCTTATCTAGAACAGAATCCTACCAACAGCTTATCTAGAACAGAATCCTACCAACAGCTTCTCTAGAACTGACACAATAGACCAGCTCATGCTTTTCCACGTATGATCAAAACATGAACAGCAATATTTTTGTCATTTCTGTCTCCTTACATTGCCCTGCTGGGATAATTGCTTACATGATCCATGATCATTGTCTGTGTTAAATGCAAGGCAGGTTCATCTGTGTGTGCTTGTGTCTAGTATTTATAGAGACGCTGTCACCTTAACGTGCCTTGTGGCCTGCGGAGGAACTAGGTCAGACTGCATGTGGGTCAGTGCAAGCAGGCACCAAGGTCAAATACTCAGGTAGGCTCTACCCAACTAGGAGAATAACACTGCACGTATACACACACACACACACACACAGACACACACACACACACACACAGGCAGACACACACACACACACACAAAAACACACACACACACACAGACCGGCACAGGCACACAGACACACACACACATACACACACACACACACACACACACACACACACAAAGAGTTTGGTTGAGAGATTGGGTTTTGGGAAAACACCATGCGGGAGGAGATGAGTGTGTGGCTTTAATCTTGGTCTAATATTTGAGTTGGCCAATCACCAGCTGGGACAAGGCAGGGAAAGGTTCTCAAAAACCCACCAGCTGGGACGAGGCAGAAAAAAGGTTCTCAAAAACCCACCAGCTGGGACGAGGCAGAAAAAAGGTTCTCAAAAACCCACCAAGTCCAACCGCTGTCACATGCATTCACCACGGCAGCCATTTTAATCATTTAACAACGTCAATCTCCATGTCTAGTCTTCTTCACAAACAAAACAATATATATAACAGTATATAACAGTATACACATACACACACACACACACACACAAAATTGAGCACCAGATGGCGAGTTGGATGAGACACTAGTTACATCAGCAACCAGTAAATAAGATTTTAACAGCAGCGTGTTTCAAATCATATTTCTCATAGTGAAATATGTATGTAAATACCTATATACCAACTCCATGTTGTGCAGCTCTAATGAATCAGCAGAGATGCCAACAAGCACACACACACACACACACACACACACACACACACACACAGTTGGCTCCTCTGTGCCATGATTAACATCTGACTGCTTGTGATCATGCCACATTACTAGGAGACAAAATCATCAGTGTGTGTGTGTGTGGATATAACAGACAGCACACTACATCCATCAGCTGATTCACATCTTTACAGAGGCTGACCATTTCACACTGACCCTGTTTTTAACCTAGGTTGACCTCTCAACCACCAAATGACTTTCGGTCAAGAGAGTGATGCCAGTGATGAATATTAGCGATTACTTAACCCATCCACAATACTAGGGCAAATGTAAAAATACATTAAGCTAATCCTAATAATTATTTTAGCCACAAGCACTTTGCGATGGAGCATAGTGTGTAAAAATTGCATTTGGGGCTTTCTGCTATATGAGAGCTATCACTCTACTATTATTCCCAGTTATTATCATGGAAAATATAATGTTCAGATATGCAACAAATCACTGTATTATAATGGCATTGTATTTTTCGAATGTATTCATTTGTTGCTTTTATTTTTCCTTCCAACTTGCTGAGGCCCCCCTGGCACCCCCTCGCGGCCCCCACTTTGAAAACCACTGTTCTATACAGTAAGTTCTATGTAGAATGTTCTATACAGTAAGTTCTATGTAGAATGTTCTATACAGTATGTTCTATGTAGAATGTTCTATGTAGAATGTTCTATACAGTAAGTTCTATGTAGAATGTTCAGTGCCTTTTCCACGGTTCCCTTCACAGTGAGGAAAAGCATTGGGTATGAGACAGCAACGCTGCGCATTAATCACCGGTTGAACCCGTAAAACATGTCAGCAGTAACAGTGAGGGAGAGAGCTGGGGAATCAAACACAAACACGAATTAAAGAAACACTGCAGTCAAGAATAACACTGAAACGAAGGACAGAAACCCACAAGAAAACTCAGGGATAGAAATCAATAAAAACATCAATAGGAGTCTGGTTGAAATTGTAATGGCTTTGAAATCAAAATCTGTGGTTGACTCTAGCCGTCTGGCAGTTTCTCTCAGTCTCCTCCAGAAGTCAGCGAGTGCACGCACACACACACACACACACACACACACATTCACACACACTGCTCCATTAAGTCCGATCGGACCTTCACCTCTGGGTAAATAGGAATGTGTGGCCAATGGCATGCAGGAACAGACTGAAGTGACTGGGCTCATCAGAGGAACAACACTGATCATTGCCTATGACAGTGCCACTGGTCACCCCACTGAGATGGGAGTTGGTATGATCTCAGGGCTGTGTGTGTGTGTGTGTGTGTGTGACTGTGTGCTATACGCAAGGCTGTGTATACGGTGGGACTGGATCCATAGGAAGCCTCGGCAGGTCTGCATGCTCTGTGTGGTCTGTCTGTGCGATTGCCTGTTTACTGTACGTAAGATGGTGTTTATGCAGCTTCCCCTCAGCACATTGCCTAACCTGGTGAAGCTATGGCGCTAACCTGCTAGAGCCCCTGAGACACACAGCTCATTTGAGCTACAGTGTTTACTGTTTACTGTTACACACACACACACACACACACACACACACATACATACTGAGCCCTCCTACCCCCAAATCTTCAGAACACCCTGTGGTATGAAAGCCACAGAACTACATGAACGCAGGCTCTCACTAAACCAGGCTGCTATGGCAACCCACAGGACACCTGTGCAGGTAGATGGAGAGGTGAGGGCCACAAGCGTCACACTGGCATGTCCTGTCGTGGACGTCTCACACACACTCTGGGTGCCCAGTGCGAGTCTGATGGTGGCTGGGCACAGAGACATGCCAGATTGGCCATTATACACACACACACACACAGGCTTATTGTTTGTGAGAGGCTCAACTTAGTCTGCTGTGAGGAGTGCTACACGGTTAGCACCACACTGGCATTTTAAGTCTTGTGTTGATGGTGTAGTGTGTGTGTGTGTGTGTGTGATGGATGCTGGAGCTGGGCCGTGCTGTATTATGAGAGTCCCTCTGGACACCGTGAGCCTTTCATTAAATGCCTCTGCATTTAGCGTGCTCAGTTTCAGTTCAATGACCATGTCAACACCCACTGGTCAAATACTGATAATGTTCAACATGGTCTATTCAACGCACACTCACAAGGCAACAAGGTGCGTGTGTGTGTGTGTGCGTGTGTGTGTGTGTGTTTGTGGGTGTGTGTGTGTTTGTACGTAGGGGGTTATCTACTGAGCTGGTGTGTCTCATGTGAGAAAAAGGCAACCTCTGGACCACCTCGAACAAAGAGATGGACTTTCAAACACTCCCTGGAGCGTCTGGCTCAATGATTAGCCAAGAGTGGGCACAAATGTAGTGTTCCCTGAATGCGTTCTCACATGCTGTCGGCTGGAAGACGAAAAACAAATAAGAGGCCATAGCGATCAAAGAACCAAAACGCTTGGCCAAAACTCATATTTTGAAATACCACAAATATAGATGAGATCTAACTCAAGCTACCCAGCACCATTTATGGGACAAAGAGCTGTTAGAGAGAGATGGCATAAATATTATGTGTAGAGATTTGCATCAAAGTGTTCTACTAGGATTAGAAGATATTTTCCAAGACATGTTTTATTAGAGGCCTGTATTTACATTACAATTTATCAGTCTGTTTGACCGCTGGGATCCGACCTTTTGGCCGTGCTGTAATTGCCTCCCTGCCTGGCGATCACAGTGCTGCAGGACGGCTACAAAAGCCTGGGATTGTCTGCCCCGCAAACATAAACATTACAAACAAGAGAGAAAGAAGGGCTGAATTGTGCATGGCTGTTTTAGACCCTAAAAATTTTATTAAAAAAGAGAGCAAAAACGAGCAATTGTACCACTGTTTTCCCATAGCTCTTTACAATCCTTACTGACCCTCACGCATGTCTGGTCTCACCTCCATACATTCCTTCTGTGGGCCCTGAGGATGGCGCTGAGGATGGAGCTGAGGATGGAGCTGAGGACTGCACTGCAGCAGATGCTATAGGCCCTGAGGATGGAGCTGAGGATGGAGCTGGGGATGGAGCTGAGGACTGCACTGCAGCAGATGCTATAGGCCCTGAGGATGGAGCTGAGGATGGAGCTGAGGACTGCACTGCAGCAGATGCTATAGGCCCTGAGGATGGAGCTGAGGATGGAGCTGAGGACTGCACTGCAGCAGATGCTATGGGCCCTGAGGATGGAGCTGAGGATGGAGCTGAGGACTGCACTGCAGCAGATGCTATGGGCCCTGAGGATGGAGCTGAGGACTGCACTGCAGCAGATGCTATGGGCCCTGAGGATGGAGCTGAGGACTGCACTGCAGCAGATGCTATGGGCCCTGAGGATGGAGCTGAGGACTGCAGCACATACTTATATTCAGCTCATGGAGGACTTAGAGCCATCCGTCAGTTTCTCTGTCTCCCCCAGTAGTCCCCTTTCTCAGCGTACACGCACACACACACACACACACACACACACACACACACACACACACGCGCACACGCACACGCACACACACACACACACACACACACACACACGCACACACACACTGCTGTCCATCCTCCCTCATAAAACCCTGCCAGTTTCTGCTGTAAATCACCTGCAGGAGGCCGCCACTCCTCTTCTGGAACCGTCTCCTCCTCTCCTCTCTCCCTTCCTCTCCTCCCCTCTCATCTCATCTGCCCTCCCCTCCCTTGCTCTCCCCTTCCCTCATCTCCTTTTCCCTCCTCTCCTCTCCTCTCCTCTCCGCCATGCAGATGATCCTGTGGAGGTCCACATGCCGACCTCGTGGTCACAGCCCTCTCTGCTCCAAAACAGCCCTCTGACGTCATGCTCCACAGGGACCACTCACTGCCATCTGCTCCAATCAAAACAATGCGCCGGAAATGTTTATTTGGGAGGGTGGGAGGGGGGCATATGAGGGCGGAGAGGACGCTCACATTCCTCCACTCAATGATTTCATTTGAAATAAGAGCAGGAGCAGGGGGTGGAGGTGGGGTGGGGGGTGTAAGTCAACGCTATGGGAAAGGTTTGTAAGAGCACAAAGCACCGGCCATCCGAGAGGAGGAACTGGGAATAAAACTAGGTCTAAATATTTGATTTGGATGCAGTGGCCTTCATCTAAACGCCTCGGGGTGGAAATAAATCTCACCAAACAAAACCAGGCAGGAACGATTCCTAAACAAAACAAAGATAACAAGTCTGAATACATACTTGTCACGAAAATAGCAGAATCCCAATGCAGCAGACCAAAAGATATTGCTTCAGGCTCCAATCAGACTGTATCCACACAGTTAAGGCAGACTTCATCAGCACTGGCTCACAGAGTCCACAGGAGTGTGTGTGTGTGTGTGTGTGTGTGTGTTTGCAGAGATATATATAAAAGTCTCGTTTGGCAGAGAGCTTCACCACTGCACCTACAGGACCTACACTACATAAAATTAAATCTAATTAATCTTAAATTACGATCAAAAAATCTATACGGTATTGTTTTTAGTATGAAGAGAGCACCCTCTCAAAAGATCATTTTGACTTAATTTAAGAACACTTTGACTTATTTTAAGGAGTCTTGTCAAGACAAATTTGCTAAACGCACAGGCAGACAAATTTGCTTAAAGGAATTGTCCGGAGTAAAATGCACTTTAGATCAATTTACGGATGATTGGGAGTACATACGTTGAGTAACACGCTCTGGAAATTCACAATTTTGTCGCCGTTTAAAAAAAAAAAAAAAACATAGTCCAGTATTTCTTTCGAAATTGAAATTGAAATGAAGTTGTATGGACTATGTTTAAAAAAAAACAACAAAAAAAAACGGCGATGAAATTGTGAATTTCCAGAGCGTGTTACTCCACCCTCAGCAATCGACTCCTACGGACTTTCCCCTGAAGACGCCAGCTGCAGCAGCAACATTTCCGGAAAGGTACTGGCTTGATGAAATTCATTCTGGACTCTCTATCCGACCACATAAAGACCTCGGGATACTTCGGTTTGGCTTTAGGGACCCTCTACTCACTACCACGTAAGTGTGATGTTGTTTGGAACTGTACAAGAGGTATAAAAATAGCGTTTTGTAGGCGAAATGACATGCCCTGGTCACTTCCAGGCTAACGAGTTTTGACTAAAAAAACGGTAAAATCGAACTTTCTCAAAACACATCCGAATGACATGATTTTGATGTCAACTCAACGTATGTACTCCCAATCATCCGTAAATTGATCTAAAGTGCATTTTACTCCGGATAATTCCTTTAATGCACTGGCAGACAAATTTGCTTGTTTTCAGGATGAGACGCCTTAAAATAAGTCAAACTCTTCTTAAATTAAGGCAAATGATTTGATGAGAAAGGGCTAGGTAAGCCTCATTATACTGAAAACAATCCCAACTAGGTTTTTTGATCTTTATATGAAATTAATAACACTTAGATTTTACTAGGCAAGCAGTTTTTGCAGTGTACAGGACGAGGGCACGGTTGTCCATTCCTGAGCCAGAACAGAAGTAGCCCCTGAAACCAAAACAACTGTCTCTGCAACCGTCTCTGCATCACGTCAAGCCGGAGAACGCCACGGTAGACCTGTCCAGATAACGGAGAGCGCCACACACACAACAGACAACAGATACTCCGGGATACTCAGGCCCTCCGTTCTCCTCCAGACCAGCAGGAGCAGATGGAGAGCCTTCTCAACAGCAGACACCAAGCTCAGAGGAGATCAGAGAAGCCACACACACACACCCATACAGGAGTCCAAGGATGCGTGTGGGTGTGTCTGTCAGTAAGAACAAGAACTTGTGTACTGTGAGCACTAACTGTGTGTATGCTAAGTCCTTTACCTGACTAGACCTGTGTGTAAATGTGTATGTGTGTGTATGCTAAGTCCTTTACCTGACTAGACCGGTGTGTAAATGTGTATGCTAAGTCCTTTACCTGACTAGACCTGTGTGTAAATGTGTATGTGTGTGTATGCTAAGTCCTTTACCTGACTAGACCGGTGTGTAAATGTGTATGCTAAGTCCTTTACCTGACTAGACCTGTGTGTAAATGTGTATGTCTGTGTGTGCTAAGTCGTTCACCTGACTAGACCTGTGTGTAAAGGTGTATGTGTGAGTCGGGCACAAATTAATTGTGTGTTAGTGTAATAATGTGCTTGCATGTGTGCATGTACGTGTGAGCATGCAAAGTGCTATATTTGAATAGGAAGTCTATGTGTGTGTGTGTGTGTGTGTGTGTGTATGTATGTGTGCGTGAACATGTGTGTGTGTGTACATGTGTGTGCATGCTGAGCATGTGAAACATGTGAATGTGACCCAAGAGTGTGAGTGTGTGAAGACTGTTATGTATGTGTGTATGCATGTGTGCTGTTTTTTTTGTGTGTGTGTGTGTACTGTAGATGTGTGTGTTCTGCTGTGGACCTGGGAGTGTACAGTATGTGTGTGTGTCAAGACGTGAGTGTTCTACGCTGTTCCTGAGAGTGTGTGTGTCTGTGTGTGTTTAGATGTATGTGTTCTGCGCTGTTCCAGAGAGAGTGTGTGTGTGTGTGTGTCTAGACGTGTGTGTTCTGTGCGGTACCTGGGCGGGTATGCCAGTGTGAACCTCCTCTGCAAAGTGATGCTGCGATTCATGAGAAGCTTCCGGAAGAGCAGCGGGGAGTTTCGGGGGGACATGCGCGGAGAGCCGCCAGCTGGCGACGAGGGCCCCGACCGCGGCTTCAGCCTGATAGGCTGCGTCCTGGCGTTGGGGCTGCCGCACTCCCAGAATCCTTCACTCATAGCGCAGCCCGCTTCAGATCCACACACTCAACCACCTCACGCGCACGTACACTCACACACTCAGCCGAGTGCCGGCCTCTTTTCGCAATCCCGCGCGCCGCTGAATCAACACGGCCCCGACAGGTGGGCAAACACACACACTCAGCTCCAGGGGTACTGCGGCACTCGATCCTCATAACTCCCGGCGAGTGGTGCAATGGGGCTCCTCATCTTAACCCCCTCAGCCCCCCACACTGATCCGAGCTGAGAGCGGGCCTGCTGTTGTCTGGTTACTCAGCACTGGCTGTAGCCTGCAGTCCAAGAGTGGCGCGTGTGTGTGTGTGTGTGTGTGTCTGTGTGTGTGAGGGCAGCCCGGTATATGCACTTTGACAGACACAGACACAAGTGTGGTCAGGCCCTCCCCTCCCCTCTCCTCCTCTCCTGGAGTGGTTTGTTTACATAGCGAAGAGGCCTTCCCTCCACTGCCTAAATATGGCCTGCTGAAAGCTGCTTGGGGTGGAGGTGGAGGGGGCCCAGGCAGGACAAGCCAACAGCATGAAGGCAAGAGGAGGCCAGAACACAGGAGAGGGGAGGGGGGGAGAGGGGAGGAGGGGGTCAGAACACAGAAGAGAAGAGGAGAGGGGGCGGGGGTGAGAGAGAGGGAGGGGGGGCAAGAACAATCCAGAGACATGCATACCGCCCCTATATCCTACCCCACACACACACACACACACACACACACACACACACACACACACACAGAGCTTACATATAAAGCCAATAAGTCATGCATTGGCCACATAAAAGCATGTAGTTTCCTTAGTATTTACTCTGCAGGCTAGGAGGAGTGTAGCGTGTTTATAGGCATTCGGAGTGAGCTGTGGGGTGGTCTTACATGGGTGCCAGGTGGGCACCTGACTGAAGACTGGAGCCAGGGCATGGGGAGAGGGTGCCAGGTGGGCACCTGACTGAAGACCGGAGCCAGGGCATGGGCAGAGGCTCATGTGGGACGTTCTAGTGGGATGGTAACCTTGCTGTATGCTTGTAGTTAATGGATGTTGAAGGAGGTACTTACTCCCTCTACATGCTTGTAGTAAATGGTGAGCTGGCGCCATATTGGCTGTAGTGGAAGAGCATTAGCATCACTGAGACATTTGCTTCTGTGAACACACTTTCATGCAGCATCCTGTATACACTGTGCTTACTGGCGGAGTGCGTACATTTGAACAGAAGAGTGTCGTCTCATCTATTGTCCTCTATTCGACAGTGACCTGGTCGTACTGTGTCAAAAGAGGAACAGTTTATGTTATAACTTGCTTGTACCTCTGTAAAGTGTGTTTTCCACCATCCAGGGACTACCAGTGCACTTCCTGTCGTTGGAATTTTCAGTGTGAACGCCCTCAGAAGGGCTGAGACATTCAGTCGAGCTAGCACACATAGCGCTCACATTCATTAGAGCTCTTGCTAGCGCTCCCCTAAGCATCACTGAGACATTCAGTAGAGCTAGTAATAATAATAATAATAATAATAATAATAAAGCTTTATTTGTATAGCACCTTTCATACACAGAATGCAGCTCAAAGTGCTTTACATTTGAAGCATGTAACACAATAATAGTCAGTCAGTCATTATCAATCACTTTTCTTTGCTGTTTATGATATACTCAGCAACATATCAAAAATATAGAAAATGGCGTCATAAGACTGGCAGCCTTAACCCTCTTACCCCCACAAGCCGCCATATATGGCAACTGTGGCAAGGAAAAACTCCCATATTCCAGGAAGAAACCTTGAGCAGAACCTGACTTAATAGGGAGCCCATCTGCTTCTGGCTGGCTGCGCCTCCAATAGTAGCAGATGTAGAATAATCTGAAAAATGTAGTCTACAGGATAAGATGAGTTAACTAAAAGCTTTCCTGTACAGGTATGTTTTCAGATCTTTTTAAAATATTTACTGAACTTCGCCTGCTTGATGTACAGAGGCAGGGTGTTCCATAGTTTGGGGGCATAATGGATAAACGCAGCTTCTCCACTTTGTTTGTGGAGCACTTTGGAGTGCGATTAAAAGATTAGAATTGGATGATCTAAGTTTCCTTTGTGGTTGATAAGATATTAAAAGCTCAGAGATATATGAAGGTGCTATGCCATTCAGAGCTTTGTAAGTAATTAACATAACCTTAAAATCAATTCTATAGGAAATAGGGAGCCAGTGCAGTTCAGCCAACACAGGGGTGATGTGTTCTCTCTTCTTAGTCTTAGTTAAAAGTCTAGCCGCAGAGTTCTGTATGAGTGCCAATTTCTTTAGATGTTTTTGGGAAGACCAGTGAAAAGTGCATTGCAGTAGTCCAACCTGCTAGTGATAAAGGCGTGAATTAGTTTTTCTGCATCTTGTTGAGTTAAAAGGGCAGCACTTTGGCAATGTTTCTCAAGTGGAAATAGGCTGTCTGAGGAACTTTACTGATATGGGGCTTAAAACTTAACTCTGCATCTAAGATGACACGAGGCTTGTTATTTTTGGTTTGACCTGGTGTGCCAAGTTCCCCAGATTACTAAGAATAATATCTACAACTTTAGTTTTGGTCCAACCAGAAGTACCTCTGTTTTGTCATCATTTAGTTTCAAAAGTTTTTGCTCATCCACTGATTAATGGAGGTTAGGCATGCAGTGAGGGAGCAAAGGCCATCTGGGTTAGTTGGCTCCACAGAAAGATACAATTGGGTATCATCTGCGTAGCTGTGGAAGTTTACATTATGCTGACTTATGGCGTTTCCCAATGGAAGCATATATAGAAAATAGCAGGGGACCAAGGCAGCTCCCCTGGGCCACACCAAAAGGCAAGTCATGTTTTCAGATACATGATCTCCTAGACTGATATAAAAATCTCTGCCAGTAATGTAGGTTTGAAACCAGTTTAGAGCATTATCAGAGAGACCCACCCACTTCGCAAAGGCGGTGAATTAGGATGCTATGATCAATGGTGTCAAATGCCGCACTCAAATCCAGAAGAATAAGGATTGAGACTTTGTTTGAGTCGGTAGCTAGTCTGAGAACATTGACTATTTTTACTAGAGCCGTTTCTGTGCTGTGATTTGATCTAAAACCTGATTGGAATTTTTCAAGGATACTGTTTTCATTGAGGAAGGTATTTAACTGATTACAAACAACTTTTTCAAGTACTTTGCTCAAAAATGATAGATTTGATATAGGCCTGTAGTTGCTCAGATTGGTATGGTCAAGATTTCAGGTTTCACAACAGCGGTTTTAAAAGCAGTTGGAAATATACCTGTTTCTAATAAGGTATTTATTACCTTGAGAAAAAAGGGAGCTAAGCCATCATATACTTTTTTGAGGAATGTAGTAGGGATTGGATCTAAAACACATGTTGAGGAGCCGGTTTGAGTTATAATTTTACCAAGCTCAGATTGAGTAATAGTGCTAAAGGACCTTAATTTTGGGGGGCTGTTTTTGGGTGTACTATCAAACATATTACTTGTGTTACCAATAGCCTCCCTTATAGAAATGACTTTGTTTTTGAAGAAGTCTGCAAATTCTTCGCATCTTAGAGAGGATGCCTAGTACACTAGCGCTCCCCTTAGCATCACTGAGACATTCAGTAGAGCTAGCACACATAGCGCTCACATTCATTAGAGCTCTTGCTAGCGCTCCCCTAAGCATCACTGAGACATTCAGTAGAGCTAGTACACTAGCGCTCCCCTTAGCATCACTGAGACATTCAGTAGAGCTAGCACACATAGCGCTCACATTCATTAGAGCTCTTGCTAGCGCTCCCCTAAGCATCACTGAGATATTCAGTAGAGCTAGTACACTAGCGCTCCCCTTAGCATCACTGAGACATTCAGTAGAGCTAGCACACATAGCGCTCACATTCATTAGAGCTCTTGCTAGCGCTCCCCTTAGCATCACTGAGACATTCAGTAGAGCTAGTACACTAGCGCTCCCCTTAGCATCACTGAGACATTCAGTAGAGCTAACACACATAACGCTCACATTCATTAGAGCTCTTGCTAAGCTCCCCTAAGCATCACTGAGACATTCAGTAGGCTAGTACACTAAGCTCCCCTTAGCATCACTGAGACATTCAGTAGAGCTAGCACACATAAGCTCACATTCATTAGAGCTCTTGCTAAGCTCCCCTAAGCATCACTGAGACATTCAGTAGAGCTAATTACACTAAGCTCCCCCTTAGCATCACTGAGACATTCAGTAGAGCTAGCACACATAGCGCTCACATTCATTAGAGCTCTTGCTAGCGCTCCCCTTAGCATCACTGAGACATTCAGTAGAGCTAGTACACTAGCGCTCCCCTTAGCATCACTGAGACATTCAGTAGAGCTAACACACATAGCGCTCACATTTATTAGCGCTCTTGCTAGCGCTCCCTTAGCATCATTGAGACATTCAGTAGAGCTAGTACACTAGCGCTCCCTTAGCATCATTGAGACATTCAGTAGAGCTAGTACACTACCGCTCCCTTAGCATCATTGAGACACTCAGTAAATGGTGGCACACTAGCGCTCCCCTTAGCATCATTGAGACATTCAGTAGAGCTAGTACACTAGCGCTCCCTTAGCATCATTGAGACAGTAATGGTGGCACACTAGCGCTCCCCTTAGCATCACTGAGAGCTAGTAAACTAGCGCTCCCCTAAGCCTCACTAAGACATTTAATGGTAGCGCTCCCTTAGCATCACTGAGAGCTAGTACACTAGCGCTCCCCTAAGACATTTAATGGTAGCGCTCCCTTAGCATCATTGAGGCATTCCGCAGAGCGGCTGGGAGCCTGGGTTTGGGCTTCCATGGCATAAGAAGAGGGAGAGAAAATCCAGGTTACAGCACCCAGAACACAGCAGATCTGGGGGACAACCTGGAATGCTGCTACTCCACTGAGGACAAAAGCAGATCCACTATCTGTCCTGTACATTATCACAGATCCAGTGCAACTGTTAATATAAAGACATCCATTACTACTGTTAATATTGTAGCGATCTCACCCTCAGACAAGAATCACCTTTGGCAGGACGGCCTTTTATTGGAACAGGAAGACTCAAACACACTCAGACTCATACGGATCACTACATAGGGCAACACAGGGGTAGTCTCAGCCGCACATGTAACACACAATAAGGGTTTACCACACACATCAACACGAGGATAAACACATGAGGTACAACCGAAGAGACTAACACGCTAACAAATACACAACATGGTAAACGTAACTACAACTATTATAACCGACATTACACATTATAGCATTCACTCGCACTGCATTCTGGGAGACACTCATTCAACTTAAACATGTACATCCACTGACGCTACAATATAAAGCCACCTCTCTATTTCACATTACTGATATGGAGCAATGTCTCCAGTCTGTGCCAGACACTTCACAGCATGTGGTAGCACACTGTGCCAATGTGTGTGTGTGTGTGTGTGTGTGTCTTTGTGCCAGGCTGGCAGACCTGCCATGCTGGAGAGAAAGAGCTGTGCTTTTCAGAGAGGATGATGCCCCTGACTCTGGGGACACCACAGGGAAGCCAATCTGAACCAGTTGTCCATAAACCTCCCTTATCTACAAGGGTTATGTCTGCTATAAACGTTTTGTGATGTAACATGGTTTATAACCAATGCAATACTAAAACAAACATGATGCAAATAGGGAAGCAGCCGAACAAAACATTTCATCTCATTAAGAATCTAGAAACATATTTCAGCCTTGGGGCACAACTGGGGCAATCAATGGCAATTCTGCTACTGAAGGTAGAAGACAAGCTAATCGTTGAGTATAGCAGGTGTAGACCACACACACGTATGTGCACACATGTGTACGTACGTGCACACACACACGCGTACATGCACACTAGGGGTGTCACGATTTCGGTCTCTATCTTGAACGTTGAAATCAAATGTAGAATGGATGATGTAGCCACACCCCCAATGTCACATCCACCGTACATGGAAAGAGACCAAAAAAAAAAAACGAGGAGCACCTCGCTGCGACCTGCGGGAAGGGGACATCAAGCCCCGCCCACACCCAAGTCAGCCATTTTTTTTTTTTCCGCGCATCTTGGCGAGGGAAAGTTTAAATGTCTTCTCGACTTCGCTAGGATTACGACGCAGAAAGGCAGAAAGACAAACCTGTCTTATTTCATATCGGTTAACAATACTGTAAAATCCAAGGCAGCAGGACAATGTAATGAGTAAGCAGTTTGTTTGTCATTTACTCCGGGGAAAAGACGCCTGGTCACCTTATGTAGCCTAAAGATAGCCCACATATAAATATAATTTTTCTTAAAAGATTATAATATGCTGATAAACAGGCCCAGAGGTGGATAACGAAGACAATTTGTTTAAGACTGTAGCTTTGATACACAACATCCACTGCAGAAATGGTCAATCATGGTTTGCAATTACGGGCTGTTTGTTGATCAGTCATTTCGGCTTGTCATCAGTTGTTTATTATTTACCTCTTGACATGCTATTAAAGCTGCAGTTGGCAAGTCTGACAGATTGAGGGGAATTTTGAATGTTTATAACTCTCATGCCCCTCCCCCACTACCACCGAGCACCCTCTCATCGAGTTTGTGCTCGTCAGTGGGCAGCTCGTTTGCGGGCAGCCGCGGCCTACTGGTTAGCACTTTGGACTTGTAACCGGAGGGTTGCCAGTTCGAACCCCGACCAGTAGGCCACGGCTGAAGTGCCCTTGAGCAAGGCACCTAACCCCTCACTGCTCCCCGAGCGCCGCTGTTGTTGCAGGCAGCTCACTGCGCCGGGATTAGTGTGTGCTTCACCTCACTGTGTGTGCAGTGTGTTTCACTAATTCACGGATTGGGATAAATGCAGAGACCAAATTTCCCTCACGGGATCAGAGTATATATACTTATAATTATAATTATACTAGTGTGCACCAGACTGTGATTGACAGTCAGATCTCACACAGACCTGCTCTGATTGGACCAGAAAAACCGGGAGCTGTGGATTTTTGCAAAACAAATAACAGGCTCTAGGTGGAGGTAGAGAAATGCGGGTTTTTTTCTTAAACCAGCTGATTTATGTTGTTCTGTCGGAGCATATTGTCGGTTTCAGTGAATATGATCAAAAAAATCTTGCCAACTGCAGCTTTAATGATCGCTGCTGATAAGTAATTCGGTTCGTAGGCTATGCTTTTTTGCTCATTGTTTTTCCGATTTTTAAAGATTCATTTTCTGTACAAAACCGAGTTTATAGAAAGGGGCTCGAAATTCTATTAATTTAATTTGCGATTGTCATTTTTCTTCATAAGGGGCATTGCTAGCAGGGGTGTCGAGGAAGGTCGTTCTCTTAGACAATTTGTAAAATAATGCAACCAGATTACCAACAGGCAACAGACCACAAGTAAACAGATGCGGCAAATCCCAATTAACTGTACATTCGTTTTTTTTAGCAAAAACACATTTTAGCAGACTGCTGGGTGGCCCATGCCTAATAGCAGCAGCCTGAGAGAAAGAGCGAGAGCCTGCCTAGAGAGAGATCACCTGCCCAGAGAGAGAGAGAGAGAGCTTGCCTAAGGCATCACACCAGCAGGCCTGGGCTACAGCTGATGTTTTCTGAGTGTCTCCCACTAGGCTAGGCCTTTACAGTAGCCTATATTTGAGACGAGGATATGTCTAGCTTGATCTAGCCGGTACACAATGTATGCTTCTGGTTCACCTGTCTAGCGTGATCTAGCCGGTACACAATGTATGCTTCTGGTTCACCTGTCTAGCGTGATCTAGCCGGTTACACAATGTATGCTTCTGGTTCACCTGTTGTTAATAAAGCAAGATGGCCCCTTTGTACATTTGGTTGTAATGGAGACGGAATTCTTGTTGTTAATATAAAAGTCCATGATAACAAAACAACACACCATTCTACTTTCGAGGGCTAAATTAAACGCACCATTCTACTTTTGAGGGCTAAATTAAACACACCATTCTACTTTTGAGGGCCAAATTAAACGAAATATGGCTCACTTGGATGTGGGCGCGCCATGATGTCAAGCCCCACGCACACACATGTTGAACTGCAGCGCGTTATCTCCTCTAACTTCAAGCTGCAGCCAGTTACAAAAAACCACACATCAACCAAACTCTACTCTCCTACTCTGAAATCTCCGGTATGGAAGTAGACTATTTTGTTGAGTGGTTCAGTTAATGCTAACTTACTGAACTTAACAAGTGAAAAGAAGTTCTAGTTACAGTCCAAAATTAGGCTTACTTTAAAGCATACCATGCACATTGTGTCACAGCCCGGTCCAGAAGCCTCGTTTCCTAGCCTGTGACTTGAGATGCTGCTCCGGTCCAGAAGCCTCGTTTCCTAGCCTGTGACTTGAGATGCTGCTCCGGTCCAGAAGCCTCATTTCCTAGCCTGTGACTTGAGATGCTGCTCCGGTCCAGAAGCCTCGTTTCCTAGCCTGTGACTTGAGATGCCTTTGCTGCTCCGGTCCGGGTTTTCCTTCTGCCTTGGCTTTTGGTTGACTGACAAGGGAGGCGTCCAATCACCTGTGTTTGCTCTGCTACACCTGCTGCCACTCTCCTCGTCAGCCATGGTTTTTAAGCCATGCCATGTGGAACACTCTTTGCCAGATCGTCACGTCTTTCAGTGTGGATTCTTGCTGGATTTACTGTTTTTTGACCAAGGATTGTTTTTGGACTTTGATTTTGCCTGAACCTTTTTGGAAACCTTTGCTTGGACTTTGCTTGCTCTTTGTTACCGACCTCTGCCTGTTCTGACATGTGAGTCTTGCCTAGCCCCTTTGCTTAACTGCCTGCGGCCTACCTGTGTACCGAACTCTGCCTGTTTTTGCCACTCTGGAGATCTGCTTGAGCCTTGCCTGTACTGCTGCCTGTGTTTTTTTTCGCCTACTAAGTTGACTCTGCCTACCAAGTGGTTTTTCCTGGCTGCCTATTTTTGTGTTCTTCAACATTAAAACCTAATTAACCTTTAATCAACTTCTGAGTCTGCTTTTGGTTCCACAGTCCCTTACCTGGCCTCACCGGCCCTGACGCATTGATAAGTGCAATATTCCATGAACACCTTTGTGTTTATTCGGAGTGTGCTGAAACGATCTAATTATCGTTCTGTGTTTATTCGGAGTGTGCTGAAACGATCTAATTATCGTTCTGTGTTTCATTTCATTTGCACGTCTATGTTTAATGTCTGTTCTGTTCCCAGTAGGCACGGTTTCAAAATAAAAATGCGGTTTTGAAATAAGTTTCCCAAAACAAGGAAATATGGCAAAGTAAAAAACTTGAGAAATGCATTAATAGTAATATAATTGAAAAAAGATCAAAAAGTGAATCGAGGATTTGGAGAATCGTGGCACCATTAGTGTACACACACACACACATGCGCGCGGGGTCAGTAACTGGACATGTATTGTCCCTCTCCCTGCGGAGTGAAGGCTAGCCAAGCGCTGCCACCAGATGGTGCTCTGCAGGTCTGTTCCCAGGACGGGGCTGAGCTCAAGCCCTCTGACACACACGCTGTGGTGACCGGCCAAAGTCCCTCCGCCCCCAAACACACACCCTGGCCTGCCCCCCACCCCTGCATTCCACCCACAGGGCAGGCAGGGAGCAGCCCAGAGAGAGAGAGGGAGGGAGAGGACTTGACCAGGTGGTGCAGTCAGGCGCAGTTTTATTACAGCTGATGTGATTAATTTAGGTTAGCTCCCGAAGAGGAGGTCAGCGGACTACACTTCACACCACACCACCAACAGCCACAACAAGCCACCACACTACACTACACTAGCAAACCCAACAATCACTAGCCACCACATGACACGACACAACACCACACCAGCAAACTCAACAGCCACAAGCCACCATGCGGCCTGCCGGCCAGGTTTCAAAACCCAATGTGGCCCTTTAGCCTAAAACTTTGCCCACCCCTGGGCTACAGAGTTGGTACAGGCATCCCTCCACAGCAGCTGAATATGGCAGAGGACCCCACCTCATAAGTCAACCAGAACAGGCCAAGAAACACCTTCTCTATGGGTCCCCAGTCCACAGGAAGAGGTACTGGTTACTAGGGCTACACACAGCAGTATACAGCGAATGCACAGTCCAAGTGTTTGTGACAAGACAACAATACACTCTTAACATTCACTCTGTCCAGTTCTCTTATCAGTGTGGGGAGCGAGGAGCTTCAAGCTGCACCACCACAGCAAGTCTGTCCTCTAGGAATCTGAAGCTAATGGAAGTCTGGAGAACAGTTGCTGTGATGTCTGGTGCTTTGAAACATCACCACAACAACACCACGAGATCCTGAATAATGGAAAAACAACAAGTGAAAGAGCGGATCTTTGACATCAGCCCAGACCAGCTCAAGTGGCTCAAGTGTTGTGCCCTGTCAGCTCTCACAAAGAGAACAGACAGGGCACAACACACACAGCACACAGAACAGACAGGGCACAACACACACAGAACAGACAGCGCACAATACACACAGCACACAAAACAGACAGGGCACAACACACACAACACAGAGAACACACAGAACAGACAGGGCACAACACACACAACACAGAGAACAGACAGAACAGAACACAGAGAACAGACAGAACAGAACACAGAGAACAGACAGAACAGAACACAGAGAACAGACAGGGCACAACAAGCAGAACAGACAGGGCACAACACACAGAACAGACAGGGCACAACACACAGAACAGACACACAGAACAGACAGGGCACAACACACAGAACAGACACACAGGCACAACACACAGAACACACAGAACAGACACACAGAACAGACAGGGCACAACACACACAACACACAGAACAGACAGGGCACAACACACAGAACAGACACACAGAACAGACAGGGCACCACACACACAACACACAGAACAGACAGGTCACAACACACAGAACAGACAGGGCACAACACACAGAACAGACACACAGAACAGACAGGGCACCACACACACACAACACACAGAACAGACAGGGCACAACACACAGAACAGACACACAGAACAGACACACAGAACAGACAGGGCACAACACACACAAACAGACAGGACACAACACACAGAACAGACAGGGCACAACACACAGAACAGACACACAGAACAGACAGGGCACCACACACACAACACACAGAACAGACAGGGCACAACACACAGAACAGACACACAGAACAGACCGGGCACAACACACACAACACACAGAACAGACAGGGCACAACACACATAACAGACAGAACAGACAGGGCACAACACACACAACACACAGAACAGGCAGGGCACAACACACGGGCACCTGACCATGTGTCAGTCAGAGGGAGCACAAGCTTCGTCACGGCTGTCCACATTAAGTCTGCCTACGACCTACTGAATCACCTAGGCAACCAGCTATGACAAAGAGGAAAACACAATAAAAGGACGTGAAGAAAGCCATTGAAGATCGATGACCTTCAACCTGGAGCCACAGTGATGAGTATGCATGCCTTTAAGTGGGACTAGCGCTACTACAAAACACACACACACACACACACACACACATTCTCTCTCTCTCTCACTCACACACCGACATTCTCTCTCTCTCACACACACACACACACACACACACACATTCTGTCTCTCTCTCTCTCACTCACACACTGACATATTCTCTCTCTCACACACTCACACACACACAGTCGCGCCACTGCTGGGGCCAAATACAACAGTTTTTAAAAATCACTGTGTGGTGGTCAATGTTGATGTTGTGGTGGGCCGCCACGAATAAGTCAATGTATGGGAAACACTAAGCTGATTTGTTGTTTATCATTAAGTGTGAGGCTGAAGGAAAACTTGACTGACTGAAATGAGATGACAAGCAGAGGGCAGAAAGACCCTGGGGAAGCCGTCTGGCTTAATCTCATTGGCCGATGGCGACAGGAGTCCCTCTGACATGTTCGCCTCCTCGACTTCAGACCACAGATCAATAAGAAGTGCCCGAGAGAACCCGCTTAAAGGGCGTTTGAAGTCTGCGCTTTGGCAAACACTCGTCTGTCGGCTTTTTGAGAAACGTTCCTCAGATCCCTCCAGGACCTCGGGATCCCACTCCGCTCACCGGCTGCATCACACACACACACACACACACACACACACGGGGCCAACATCAAGCCCTCCCTCAACACACACACACACACACACACACACGGGGCCAACATCAAGCCCTCCCTCAACACACACACACACACACACACAGGAGGGGCCAACATCAAGCCCACACACACACGTCTTCACACACTTCCTGTGGGGACTCACATCTCTGTCTCACTACAACAATACCGAAAGCTGGTTTTCCTCTAGAGGCCTGTGTGGGAAGCCGTAATCTTTACACACACACACAAACACACACACACACACACACACACACACAGACGCGTAGCGTCCCCGAAGGCAGATCCAAAAATCGTGACAGAAGACGATTCTCTTCAGACGCACGCAGGACCAGACACAACAAAGCGAGTGTGTGATCATCACAGGCCTTTTGTTGAGCATTACACGCCTAAACTGAACAAGGTAAAAACCCCCTTTACGACTTGCCTGCTAAGCGTGACTCTAGTGTTAATTTTGTCACCTATTTTTAATTTAGTCTTAGTCTTAGTCTTGTGACGAAATGTCCTTTTTAGTCTTTGTCATATCTAGTCATTCAAATATCATTTTTGTTAGTCAAGTTTTAGTCAACTAAAAGTCTCATCATTTTAGTCTAGTTTTAGCCATAAGAAAACTAAAGGTATCTTAGTCTTAGTCAGTTTTAGTCAACACATTTTAGTCTTTTTTTATAACAAATTATTTCTGATTACCATTTGAGTCAAATAGTGTTTCACACATCTCAATTTTCCAACAATATTGTGTGTCCACAGGGCTACTCGTCTGTTATAATTACTCATTCTGATATTTTGTCAGTCAGTATGTTTACATGCACAGGTAAGTCGAGCTACAGTTATAGCTCGGCTGGGATTTGACCATAGACAGTAAAAAGATTTGACTGGATCACTGTCATATTCGTAGACCAGTGTTTCTCAAAGTGTGGTCCGGGAATCACTGGTGGTCCGCAAGCTATCTCAAGTGGTCCGTGAGCAGACGTGGTAAAATATAATATAGATGAGTTGTTTGCAATATTGAACCAACTTGTATGTAAAAACAGTTCTGCAACACTGTCTATGTAAGATATGCCAGTTTAAATCATACAGTATGAATCCACACAATAAGCAAAGTGCAAAGACAATAAGCAAGGTGGTTCAGTGAGTAGGCCTATTGTGTAGACTAATTATAGGCTACTGTTGAAGTAGGTCTAATCTTTTTTTTTTTTTTAGCTAGGGTTAGTTAAGTGGTCCTGAAACTGAAAAAAGTTTGAGAAACACTGTCGTGAGACCAAAGTATTAATGTTTTACTCCGCCTCGCTAGATGGCGATATATGCCCAAACACAACACATTCCCCAAACAGACTCTCCATCTTAGCCATAGCTAACTTGCTAGCGAACTTTCCATATTAGCTTACTTGCTAGCAAACTTTGCATCATCAGTCTAACTAGTTAAATAGTTGACATTACATGATGAACATTTTTCGTATGGACATTCTGGTGGATGTTAATTTGTATGAGAGAAGCTTCAACTTCTGGGTATGTAGCATTGTGACATAAAGCTTAGGTAGTTAGTTGGTAACTCTGGCAGAAATCTCCAGTGTTCTTGTTCCATGTAGTTTAGTGTTGCAGCCACAGGGTTGCAGCAACAGCATGTAGACTAGCCTACAGGAAAGCTGTTATGTATGAACTCATTCGAATATTTTGAAAACATAACAGCTAGATATTCTGTCTTCTCATTTTGTAGACGAAAAATGAAGAGAGATTTTTTATCTTAGTTCTTATTTCATGCAAAACATTTTAGTCTCGTCTTTTTTCGTCAACAATAATTCATCTTAAGATAGTCTTAGTCAGTGTTTCAGGACATTACTGCCGTCTCGTCATCGTCTCGTCTTAGTCATGAAAAAAAAGGTCGTTGACGAACATATTTCCTCTTGTCTCGTCTGACGAAATTAACACTACGTGACTCAGACTCTTTCTGGAGATTTCCGTCCAGGCAAACTGAACTTTATTCTTCAATGGAATGGGAGTGCTCCTTCCAGGGAACGGTCTGTTGACATCACTCTAGTTAATGGGCACATTAGCAATAACCAGCGCATACAGTCAGCTAGCGAGCACATTAGCAATAACCAGCGCATACAATCAGCTAGCGAGCAGAGCGTTCATGAACGCGCCAGTCAACACCTAAGGCAAATCAGCAGCAGGGACTGATGGCTTTAACTGCAAGATAAACCCAGATTTCCACTTCATGGCTGATTATGAATGTAGGAATTTTCCCTAGTGACATATGGTTGAATGACACCCATGAATCTGTGTGACTGTGTGTGTGTTTGTGTGTGTGAGAGTGTGTGCACGTGTGTGTATATATGTGTGGTCTCATTACACAGTGAGAAACCTGGAAGCCATGCCTTGGCGGATTCCCAGCATGCATCAGTGAGGTGAGTGGACAGGGATTGGCTGGCGGTGGGGGGTCTGAACCCCTCCCCCTTTGCCAAGTGGAAATTTGCACTTCCAATCGTGCCTGAGAGAGTGTGAAAACCATTAGCACCTCACACCAAAGCCCTTTTTTTTTGCAAGGGTTAGGTGGAAAACAAGGGTAATGAAGATTCAAATTTCTCTCATGCCTGCAGTCTGCCTCACATCAGCCACAGTAAGGATAACGTGACATTCTGAAAATATTTTTGAGGAATTTTTGAGGAAGAATGTCAAACATTTTTTTAAAAAGAATGCCCTATTCATTAATTCTAGAGAAATCTCATACTGGCTTTAGTTCCCAGGACTCTACCCATCTGTAGTCTCTCTCAGCAGTAATGAAACGCAGAGGACTCTTACACAATGACCATACAGTTGAATCTAATCACATCTAATCTAATCAGAGGTGGAAATGTCCGGCTTCAGACAGTAAGGGCCTGCTTACATTTGTTTTCGCAATGCATCTTGGGTGATCCGATACCAGCTGAGACACATCACAGGTTTACACATGTAACAGCCACTGCTGATCACCTGTATTCCGCTGTTGCCAATGTCACATTCATTAGAACTTCCATTGTCCAGGGCGCATCTGAACGCATAAGCGTTTACACTGCAAAACACATGCTGTTAGATGCATCTCAGACCACCTCGGCACCTGGCTTGAATGATCAGATCACGATATGCCTTGGCGATTGTTTACACTTGTATTTAGAACTGACCACTACCGTACTACCGTAATTTCCCAACTATTAGCTGAGGTTTATACATGGATTTTGATCTACCTGGCTCTAGAGTTGTGCTAATTAGAATCAGCTGGAACTCAAGTTAGGTAGAACTGACTTTTCATTTTTTTTTCAAGTCAAGTCAAGTTTATTTATATAGCGCATTTCATACACAGAGGTCATTCAATGTGCTTTACATAAACAAAACCAAATAATAATAACAAATAAAATCATAGAAGGGCAATAGATTTAGAAGGGAAATAGATAGTCAAAGAATAGTTCAAACGGTAAAGATCATAATAAAAAGAAAACATAAAACACAAGGTAAAATCGAGATTAGTTTAAAACAAGTTTAAAAATAGAGAATGATTAAAAAGATAAAATAAAAGACACAAGGTAGAATAATTTTCAAGACAGATTCAGAAATTATAACTCAGTGCAGTTAGCAGAAAGCATCTGAGAACAGTTTGGTCTTAGGTCTAGATTTAAAACTGGCTACAGTTGAGGCCTTTTTAATGTCATCCGAAAGTTGGTTCCAGAGCTGAGCCACATAGCAGCTAAAAGCTGCTTCACCATGTTTAGTTCTAACAGCAGGTTTTACTAACAGGTTTTTCTCCTGAGACCTGAGAGGTCTGGAGGGTGTGTACTGCTGAAGCATGTCTGAGAGGTATTTAGGTCCTGCTCCATTAAGTGATTTATAAACAAGCAGTAGTGCTTTAAAGTCAATTCTGTGACACTGGAAGCCAGTGCAGGGACTTAAGAATTGGAGTAATGTGGTCAGTTCTTTTAGTTTTTGTGAGAACCCTAGCTGCTGCATTTTGAAGCTGTTTGATAGTCTTTTTAGGCCTGTGAAAAGTCCATTGCAGTAATCAACCCTGCTGGCGACAAATGCATGAGTGATTTTTTCTAAATCATCTTTTGACATCAGCCCTCTAAGTTTGGCAATATTTTTGAGGTGGTAAAAATCTGATTTAATTATCACTTTCATGTGGCTGTTGAAATTTAGATCACTGTCAATTAATACACCAAGATTTTTAACAGTATCCTTTGCTTTCAACCCTTTTGTGTCAAGGACAGTGCCAACCCTAAGTCTTTTTTCCTTTTTACCAAATACTTCAGTTTTTTCTTTGTTCAGCTGAAGAAAAATTTTGAGACATCCAGGTGTTGATTTGTTCTATACACTGACACAGAGACTCAAGGGGACCATAGTCGTTTGGTGACCGAGCTAAGTAAATGTGTGTCATCTGCATAGCTATGATATGAAATCAAATTATTTTGGATGATTTGTCCAAGTGGGAGCATATAGAGGTTGAATAATAGTGGCCCCAAGATCGACCCCTGGGGAACACAACAGGTCAAGGACATTGATGTTGAGGTACAGTTTCCAATGCCAGTTTATAACTATGCCTGTAAATCCAACCCAGTGTTCTAGTCTGGGTAATAAAATATTGTGATCAACAGTGTCAAATGCTGCACTAGGACCTTAGGGCACTAGGACTGATGTTTTACCCAAATCTGTATTGAGGCGTATGCCATTGAAAACCTTGATGAGAGCTGTTTCAGTGCTGTGATTTGCCCGAAAACCTGACTGAAAGTAATCAAAATACCCATTTTGATGTTAGGAAGGTGGTTAGTTGATTAAAGACTACTTTTTCAATAAATTTGCCAATAAAAGGTAGATCGGATATGGGCCTGTAATTGTTTAGCATGAAGGCATCCAGGTTATTCTTCTTGAGAAGTGGCTTTACAACAGCTGTTTTCAGTGACTTAGAAAAAATGCCAGACAGCAGTGATGAATTTACCATGCGAAGGACATCTGCTGCTATAAGGTGAAAAACAGTTTTAAAGAAATTGGTTGGCAGAATGTCTAAGCCACATGTGGAAGAGCTGAGCTTCTGTACCGTTTTTTCAAGTGTGTCGTGGTCTATCAAGCTGAACTCTGACATCAAGTTAAGTTTCCCTCTATTTGTGGCTGGAAGTTCCGGATGTTGAATTGGTAATTGAGTAGATATGTTGAGTCTGATTTTGTCAATTTTACCTTTGAAAAAAGATGAGAACTCATTGCATTTATTAATTGAGAGAAGTTAACTTATTTGTTAGATTTGTTAACTTATCAACAGTTGAAAATAGAACACAAGTGTTATTTGAACTTCTACTGATGATGTTAGAAAAGAAAGACTGTCTTGCTTTGCATATTTCAGAGTTATATGTGCGGAGCATCTCTTTATGGATTTCATAGTGGATCAGAAGGTTGTATCCCTTCTCTTTGCCAATGTGGCCATGCAACTCCTTGCATGGCCATTGCCAAAGAGAAGGGAGATGATGGACATCAGACATGTGGTCAGCCTTGATGGAGTGTGGCGTGCACATTACCACACGGGAGCAACTCAAGTCTCCAGCCGACGCCCTCAGGAACACAATGAGTTACTGGCCAGAGGTCACCTCGGGGACACTGTCCTCTCTCAGAACACACAGGCGATCCTCAGGTGATCCTCCACGGCCGTGTCTATTTGTGCGAGTTGTGCTCGGGGGATTTGTGTGATAATGAACATGCATCAGCCAGGATCACGCACACGCCTGCCTATTCAAAACACACTGGCATGTATCAGCCCGGATCACACACACGCCTGCCTATTCAAACCCACTGCTCTTGCACACCTGCATCAGCCCGGATCACACACACGCCTGCCTATTCAAACCCACTGCTCTTGCACACCTGCCTATTCAAACCCACTGCTCTTGCACACCTGCCTATTCAAACCCACTGCTCTTGCACACCTGCACCAGCCCTTATTTACCTGCCGGACGAGAGCGAAATTACACTGACATGGGGGATGAAGACTTTTTTATTCGACACAAAAGCCCACCACGCATTACATGCATTCCGAGGGCTGGACCATTTCTCCTGTTGCCGGGAAGGTGAGGCAGAGAGCATGGGGAGCAGCACATGCACATGCACGGACACAAAAAACAAGATAATTCCACATCACAGGAGACGTCATCAGGACAGAATGAGTTTATTACTGCAGACACCCGTCACTTGTGTGACAGAGGTCAGCTGTGGAATGCGGTTGCTTAGTTGGTTGCCTGAATTCATAAAGACATTAGAGCTACTCCCTAAGCTTCTCCCACCATGAACAAACACAGATAAGCACGCTCATACATGCGCACAAACACACACACACACACACACCCACAGACACAAGCATGCACACACACAGCACTCACGCACAAACACACACACACACACAAACGCACGCATGCGCGCACACATGCACACACCGCACGTGCACCCATACAGACCTGCGCACACACACACACACACACAAACACACGGACACACACGGACGCGTGTGTGTGACTCATCCCAAAGACTTTGGCTGACCAGACCTGTAGATTTCAGATGAATCACGAGTTTGGACTTGTGTGCCTGTTCCATTAACATGCTTTAGTCATACTGCTTTGTGCTACTCAGTGCTGCTACACCTCTGCTTTGTGCCCTCAGTGCTGAGCTACACCTCTGCTTTGGTCAGTGCTGAGCTACACCTCTGCTTTGTTCAGTGCTGAGCTACACCTCTGCTTTGGTCAGTGCTGAGCTACACCTCTGCTTTGTGCTGCTCAGTGCTGAGCTACACCTCTGCAAACGCACTGCAGGGGGTCCCTGTGATGACTGGCACTGCCTTCCAACACTCCTTACATCTATCAGAACACAACAACAGTTCTGAAATAAACAACATGGCCTCGGCAGACATGCAGGTAAACAAGATTAAGCAGGAGTGAAATCTACAAAGGATTCATTTTTTTAAATTTACTATGAACTGCAAAGAACTACTTCAACATCAAAACACTACAGATACTGTACCATTGCACATGATGTCTGTGAGGTGACAGCAGAGCTCAAACAGATTGTGATATAATACTGTAATACACTCTGTGACACTGAGACATGCTGTAATAGACTAACCCAATGTGCTGCGTGATAGACTAGTGCCCCATACTATCTGAAGCCCTGGCAGTGAGGGCGAAGAGACAAGCCATTAGCCCAGCAGGGGGGTGAGCCCACATGACATGAGCCTCTTGCAGGTGTGCAGCGGAGTTTCTCTCTCCTCTCCCCCTCTCTTCTCTATCCCTCTCTCCTCCCCCCCTCTCCTCTCCCTCTCTCTCTCTCTTTCCTCTCTATTCCTCTCTCTCTCTCCTTTCCCCCTCTCCTCTCTACTCCTCTCTCCTCCTCTCTCTCCCTCCTCTCCCCCTCTCCTCTCTATCCCTCTCTCTTTCCTCTCTCTCCTTTCCCCCTCTCCTCTTTCTCCTCTCTATCCCTCTCTCCTCTCTCTCTTTCTCCTCTCTATCCCTCTCTCCTCTCCTCCACTGTAGGCTCCTCATCTCTTTCTCTGTGATTATGGAGACAACGCTGAGCTGAGATGAGCACAGGGACCCAATCATGGAGGTATTATATATAACTTGAGAGAGTGACTAAGTCCCGCCCCCATTCATATCAATGGCCCATGCTAGGCTAGCTACTTCAGCCAAAAAAGCATGAAATTGACCGCAGCCATCTTTACGAAAATGGCGTTTCATGGGTGTTCGTTTCCGGCACCAGCTAGAATTAGCCTATTAGATTCCATGTTACAGACAGAGACAACGTAAGGTACAACGGTATGTCGTTGATGAAGATTGGACATTCCCTCAGAGGAAAAGAAGTTGTTTGGGAACACGCTTCACCTCGTTATAAGCGCAAATTCATTTAATTGGTTGGGATAACATTTTGGGAATGGTGGTAAAGTTTGCCCTGTCTCTGAAGTCCTAGGTTATTTAATGTGATGTTCATATGTGATAATAAACTATGCGAATCAATATTGTGTCACTTTAGGCTTCACAAATAATGATCCCTAAATACTATATTTGGACAGGTTGTAGGCCTATTACGCAATAGGCTATCCAACGAAAATGACTATTAATTAAGTAGACATGGTATGTAGGAAACGTGTGTATAGCTGGGATTTTTGCTGCACCCACTGTGAATTTGCAGCTTGTTAAGCCTATGCTACATTTGCAGGAAGATGAAATGAAGCCAATGCAAGTTAAACTTCCGATAGAAGCGCACATCCCTCGGGTATTGTGGTTCGAGCAGGGATAGAGTCTGCAACTGTTGTTGGACATTTGGCTTTTGCCTCGACTGGCAGCCTGAACATTTAAATCAAATGCATAGCCTAATCATGTCAATGTTGCAAGAAAGCAAACGAAATAAGTCATTGACATTTGTTTCGTTTTAAATCACTTGGGGAGACATAGGTTACATGATCCAGACGTTGCGTTCTACAGAACTACAGCCTGTGCGTTTAAAAATAGTATTCATACACAACGCAATGAGGATGTACTTTTCTCTAGAAGCTATCAAAAGGGACTTAATTATGCTATGGAGGGGTGTATTCAAAACTTTAGAATACATACAAGGTGACAAGCAGTTGTGGCGAGTAGCCGTGCAAATCACCGTGCAAAAACCACTGACGTTAATGCTAGCTAGCTAGTGGAAGATTGATACTAAGATATATTAGGTTACGTTAATATTTGATGTAGTAAGAATATAGTAGTTGGTTAATGAGCATTTTCATCTTGGGATTTAACAGGGAACCCAGCCCATCGCTTGTTGGCTTAGCCTACATTACGTCGAGCTGTTGCAAACGCGAGAGACGTCCTGTAGGCTACTGTTGATGAAAATATACCCCGTTTTCTAGCCTCTCGGGGTACCGGCTATCAGTATTACACATCCCCCATGCAAAACGTTTGACCATGGTTATCCGTCGGGGTTTTTGGAGTTAATAAACTCCATAAATAACCATTAATTTATCATTTCATGCCTGCTCCCTGTTGTTTCCTATGGAGTTGTCCGAGCTGATGTCCGAGTCCCGTTGAGGCTGGATTGTCATTGGCTCATCAGCGTTCAAAGGGTGGCGCTTAGCAACAGGTCAATTATACAGCACAGGGACCCAATTATACAGCACTGGGACCCAATCATACAGCACAGGGACCCAATCATACAGCACAGGGACCCAATCATACAGCACAGGGACCCAATTATACAGCACTGGGACTCATCTCTAGAGTTCTAGGATGGGGGGGAATGCTTCAATAGTTATTATGGCCAGTGTTCAGACCAGGTTTAGAGTGATGGAAGTACGAAGCAAGAGTTCTCTTAGGAATTCTTACTTGGTGTTACACTGTAGTTAATGACGCATACACACAATGCAATGCGCTAACCTGCGGCATTCCTCCCTCTACTACTGATGTTGAGCAAGACGAGAGAAGAGCTGTCTGGAGACCACAGACAACAGAGCGTGCGCGCACACACACACACACACACACACACTCACACACTCACATTCACCACCACACAGCGAAAGAGCAGTCTTAGCTTTTCATCTGCTCCTGACATGTCTTGTGGTGTAAAATAAATACAGTAAGTAAGTAAGTAAGTAAGAAAAGTAAGTAAGAGAGTAAATGGCTTTTAGAAACTAATGAGGGGCTTTGTAAACACAAATAATTATCACGATCAGGGATACTATTTATGTTTCAAAAAGCAAAAATGTTGATCTAAGACTGCAATCTAAAATGTGCCTGGTTGATTAAGGTGACCCAAAAACAAAACAAAACAAAACCAAACCAAAAACAAGCCTCAGTTGACAAAGGGGAGAAAAACAAGTGTGTCCATCTGGGCTGTAATACGGATAACACCCA
Organism: Alosa alosa; assembly: GCF_017589495.1. Classification (NCBI taxonomy): domain Eukaryota; kingdom Metazoa; phylum Chordata; class Actinopteri; order Clupeiformes; family Clupeidae; genus Alosa; species Alosa alosa. The sequence continues at coordinate 33,249,090 of NC_063197.1, read as the reverse complement.
GAACAACACCTGACCACACACTCTCCGCCACAGCACCAGCCTGCACATAATGACCCTTGGAGACGCCGCTGAGCCTCGGGGCAGTGGGGGACCCGCTGGGGAACGCAGCCCATCCCATAATAAACAGGTGATAGCGGCGGCAGAGTGTGGCGACAGGCTCGGAGCCAGCTGGAGGACTCAGCACAGAGTCGTGATGTCCGGCCCACTACCGTCTCCACGGCGCAGCGACTCACGGCAGGCCGCCTCCCCTCCCTCCCCGGCCGCTCCCCGATAACCGCGCCGTGGGCAGGACCAAGACAGGACAAGACTGGGCAATTTGCTGCTCTCGTCAGAGATAAAAAAACAGCAGGTCAAGGAGACATAATGGCTCATTAGCAGATGCCTTTATTCAGGCCAGCGTGTTAATGAAAACAGACCGTGAAAAGACATGATTTTAGAATATTCATATAATCGTATAATCATATAATCTTGTCAGCTTGGTAATAAATTGCTGTGAAATTTCACAGACACTGTGAAGGCTACAGCGTGAATGTCCATCTCACCTGCCCATAAAACCTTGTCCACACTCTAGGCCTGCAACATCACTGCCTGTATTCAGCGTTACAGAAGGAGTTTTATTTTCCATCAACTACTTCACTGTCAGCAGATGACTGCAACATTTTTCACTGAAAAAGTTGCTAAAATAAGTGCTCAGTTTGATGTTCCTATAAGGAGGGCTTTGCCTTGTGTTAGTATGACCGCATCATTGGACTCTTTCTCTCCTCTTGATGAAGAAGCAATCTCTCAATTGCTTCAGCGAAGTCGTCCAACAACATGCCCAATAGATCCTGTCCCGTCCACTGTTATCAGTCTATCTCACCCGCTGTTCTACCAGCAATCACACATGTATTTAATGCTTCACTCAGTTCTGGAATAGTTCCTTATTCTTTTAAACAGGCTAGGTTACACCTCTGCTAAAGAAAAGTACACTTAATCCAACTGAGGTGAAGAACTACAGGCCTGTCTCCCTTCTTCCTTTCTTGTCAAAGGTTTTGGAGAAAGTGGTCTTCAAGCAAGTTTGTGACTTTCTTCATCAGAATAATCTACTAGACCCTATGCAGTCTGGTTTCAAGAGTGATCATTCTACTGAAACTGCATTTCTGTCTGTGACTGAAGCATTGAGAGTAGCTAAGTCCTCTGCTCAGTCATCAGTATTAATTCTACTAGCAGCCTTTGATACTGTTAACCATGACATTCTCTTATCTATACTATCTGAACTGGGAATTTCTGGAAAAGCTCTTGATTGGTTTGAATCTTACCTTACAGGGCGTTCTTTCAACGTGTCTTGGCAGGGACAGGTATCTAAGTCTCATGACCTCACCACAGGTGTGCCTCAGGGATCAGTATTAGGACCCTTGCTTTTCTCTATTTACACCACTTCCTTAGGTGATACCATTCGCTCCCATGGATTTGACTATCACTGTTATGCAGACAACACTCAACTTGTCTTTCCCACCTGATGACTCTAGTGTTTCCCACCAGATTTCTGCATGCCTTAAGGATATTTCAGCCTGGATGAAAGATCGGCACCTTCAGCTTAATCTCTCAAAAACAGAGTTTTTGGTGTTTCCAGCTAAAACAGCTATTCCCCAACAGATTAACATCCAGCTTGACTCCTCGCTTCACTGGGACCCCAACTAGATCGGCACTAAACTTTATGCTGTAATTGATGACCCACTTAACTTCTCTGAGCATATAGCTTCTATTGCAAAATCATGTCGCTTTATGCTTTACAACATTAGGAAGATCAGACCTTATCTGACACAAGATTCCACACAACTTCTTGTTCAGACCATGGTCATCTCTAATCTGGACTATTGTAATTCACTAGCTGGCTTATCCGCTTGTGTAACAAGATCATAACAGCTGATTTAGAATGCTGAGCACGCAGGTCTTCAATCAGCCAAAGAGGACACATGTAACTCCTCTCCTAGTTACTCCCATTGGCTCCCTATAGTAGCCAGAATTAAATTTAAATCTCTCACTTTGGCCTATAGGACACTAACTGATCTGCTCCTAGTTATTTTAATTTAATAATCAAGCCTTACATCCCCAAATCACCACTGGCGGTCTTCTGGTGAGCTGCCTATTGTGTCGACCAGTCATGAAAACTGGGTCTAATTCCAGACTCTTTTTCTTCAGTGGTTCCATGTTGGTGAAATGAATTGCCCAGTGCTCTCCTGCCCTGTGGTAGTTTTGGGTCGTTTAAGAGGGGTCTAAAGACATTCCTATTCAACTTATACTTAGTTGTTTAAGCTTATGTGTTATGGTTTGTATAATGTTTTATTTCAATTGGGCTGTTAATTAATTTGACATTATTGTTTATTATTGATATTCTCCTTAATGTAGCCTTAGCATGTCATTGTTTTTATATTATTGATTGAATTGACATTATTGTTTTATTATTGCCTTTCCCCTTTTTTACATTGCTTTTTATTAGGCTATTGCTTGAATTGATATTATTGTGGATTATAACTATTCTCCTTATTATATTTGACCTACATTCTAATCTGTTCCCTGGGTTGGTGTGTGTGTGGGGGGGCACACTGAGAGCAAGGGGCACACAAGGCTCTTGTGCTCTGTAAACACAAATCAATGATCTCCTGGGGCTGGGGGGGGGGGTTGATGGAGCAGGAGGGGGCACAGCAGACAGGTAGGGAGCCGATACGGGCAGTCCTTACTACCTCAACTCAGACATAATTAAAGAGCCTCAGAGTTACCTAACAGCATCAGGAGAGAGAGGGGGGGGAGAGGAGAGAGAGGGGGATAGAGAGAGAGAGGAGAGAGAGAGGTAAGAGAGAAATGAGAGAGGGAGAGGAAAGAGAGAGGAGGGAGAGGGGGGCTGATGGGTAAACAGACGCTCTGGCAGAGGTAGCTTTTGGCGGAGGCATCAGCTCAGCTGAGAGGCGACACGACACGACCACAGAAGGGGGGGTCCTACATGACTCTTCAATTATTTCTCAAAATGATTCTGCCTGGTTTCTGAGCAGCCTGAGAAAAAAGACCTTTCAAGCGGAATCTAATTGAACTCAGACAGGAGGGATGATGAGGGATGTGTTTAATAAGGTTCAACAAGAAACTAATGCAGAATTAAAAGCAGAAGAAAGATGTTACCAACTGCAACTGCATCATTTTGGATCAGATCCAGGGTGGATTTCAGTCAGATGCGAGGGGCTACGGGGGCTAACACGGTTCAGATCCGGGGCAACTACGGTTCAGATCTGGGATAGAATTTAGGCGCACCTGGTTAAGGGTCAGGGACAAGTCAGGTACAGGTAGGTCCGGACATGCAGTCCAGACATGGCTATTACTCAACCACCATTCTGTGTGTTTGAACACTCATGTGTCTTGCATTTAAGCGACGCATTCCTTCACTCTCAGTGGGGAAGAAAAACACTCACTATAAACAGCGCCAAATGGTCCACTGATTAGAGCTGCTATATTCACTGCTCCACCTTGGCTGTGTATATTGACTCACCAGCTGTCATGAGATTTAAAAAGAAAGACAGATAGGCACATACATACAAGTAAATAAATAAGTAAATAAATATTTAAAAAATAAATTGAAGCAGAAAGCAGTGAGTCATGACAGTACTCCTACCTTCCCCCAGACATGATTGAACACCATTGAAAAACTCAATACCAAACAATCAGCTTCCAACAGACTTTCATGTGTTCTTTACAAAGCACAGCTACGTGCTACAGTTTTAAACAAGGAATCCAATCTGAGAGAGCTAAACATTGCCTCAAGGTCATGTCGCTCTTAACAGGGACTAGTTTTGTTTTAAAAACCTGTCTCACGGGAGAGCGGTGTGGGCAAACCAGAAAATGGCTTTGCTTGAAAATGAGAATTCTGTTATTTTTGTACTATTCATGCCACACACATAAACATAGCAACCTTCTTTCAGCATAGATGTTTGATAGCCTAGATGTTTAGGTGAAAAGAGATATCTCATCTCAAAAACTGAATTAATTACCGACAAGTCCATGGGCATGTCCATTTGTCTCAGTGGTCAGAAGGACACAATGATTAGTTTATAAATGCTACCACAACAAACCAGTATGGCTCCTGTGCTTTGACAGTGCTGAATGAACACAGGGAATGGGCCTGCGGCGAAATAGCAGCCTATCAGAGCCTAGTGAACAACAAACACCTGATAAGCACGTCCTCATCAGACTGATATGGGCAGCCTATGATGTATTGCCTGCGTGTATTAAGAACGGAGGGAGTTAATGTAGTGCGTATGAAAGGTAAACAAAGTCTACTGTAAACGGCTAACTTTATTAGTTTAGAATTAATATGGTGTATGGTTCATCAAACAAGTATAAATGTCGTGGTGAGTACCTTGCATTGTACTGCATATCAAATCAACTAATAGTTTCGATGCAAACATGTACTGTATTTCATAAGTGGTAAATGACGATACCGTTTTGGAAACGAGGATGGCCAAGACATTCGAGGCTTTTTGAGTCCGGGTCGGAGCTTTTCAATGGTCCTGTTGCGGCTCAGGTAGCGTTCGGTGTCTGAGTGATACCGCTGCTTGATTCGGATGTGAGTCCGGGGCTGTCGCCACAAGTGTTTCGGCGGTTTCGCGAGACCAGCCGTCTCTCGGCTCAAAGCGATACAATCCATTTCAGATAGGCTACTGTTCAGCTCTCCCTTTGCAAAATGAAATGTATTCGCTGTCCTTGACAGATGACTTTATTCTGTTAACGCGGTAGTTCTCTTCGACGAAAATTGTTATTTGTTGCCGCTTTGAAAGTTTTATCTCCGAGCTCGGACAGTTCTGAAAAAAGGATGCTGAGCTGTCCACAGGGTGCAGTGCTGAAACGCGATAGAGCCTTCGGAACCACGAAAGTTGTGAGAAACAACTGTCAATCTATCATGTCCTTATATATCAAAATGGTGCTATGAAAAAAAACGGAAGATGAGCGTTCAAACAAGCTGTCCAGTGTTAAGTCAGAATCTCCTCCATGATCCACCAGCGAACATTTCCATCTCAAACAATCACTTGCATGTGGGTGTAAAGACACAGCAAAAAAATAATCTATCCACCATTATTTTGTCGAGGGAAAGGATACTCTGGGATGATAAAAACACGTTAGTGTCCGGAGTATACCAGGGCAGAAATAAATAGGAGCTTGCGTGAGTGCGGAGCGCAGAGAGTGAGTGCGCTCGCCGGCGGGAAGCGGTGGGTAGGCTAGACCAGGAAACCTGGCCGCGCTGTTCGGGAAAGCCACCAGCGGGCCAACTACAACATGTACACGAAATGACGTGAATGTGTGAATCTTATTACATCATCCATCCAGAGTCTACCCATCAGAATATGATCCGTTTTGTTTTATTGCTTTAATATCCATGGCCAACTAATATAAAAATGTAGTCTCTTTTTATTTGTATAAATAGGTAACTGTTATCACTTCATTGCAGTATCACTAAAGGATATATACTACACAGGAATATACTACACATTTGCTTGTAACAAACAACCACTATGTGTTTTAAAACATTTAGAAAAAAAGATTTACATTCAGACATCTTATTTTCATAACTTCTTAGGTCAGCAGCCTCAACATCTGGATGGATGGCCTGGATTCAGATGTGATATGGATCCATCTGATTTGGGACAGACCTCGGACGGATGGATGGCCTGGATTCAGATGTGATATGGATCCATCTGATTTGGGACAGACCTCGGACAAATCCGGCCCACAGTTGTCTGTCGTCTGAGCGGAAACCACAACTCACCGCCTTGCCGACCTTTCAGCCGACATCCCATCAACATTCATGTGAGTGAGAAGGGATCCAAGGCCATTAGCGCGGTCCATTGTGCGTGTGTGTGTGTGTGAATATTATTGTAAGGCCATTAGCGCGGTCCATTGTGCGCGTGTGTGTGTGTGTGTGTGTGAATATTATTGTAATTCAAAACTGCAGCCTAATGGCAGATGGTGGCACTTCCACTAATGAAAAGACGAGGAATAGACCTGACCTCTGACCTCTGGGCACAAACGACCTGCCCGCGCCTCACCTGACCTCTGACCTCTGGGCACAAACGACCTGCCCACGCCTCACCTGACCTCTGACCTCTGGGCACAAACGACCTGCCCGCGGCGGCCGATAAAGGAGTTACCTTCCCAGAAAGACAGTTAGTCACTGAAGAATGCTACCATACACACATTCACACACACACACACATGAAGGCCCTGGACTATGGTATAGGAATCACATATGAAGGCCCTGGACCATGCTATAGGAATCACATATGAAGGCCCTGGACCATGCTATAGGAATCACATATGAAGGCACTGGACAGGGCTATAGCAACCAAACCAAACACACACACACACTCTCTCTCTCTCTCTACATCAAGTGTCAAGTTGAGACACAACAGGGACAGCAAACAGTAAAGATGTCTGATCCCTCGTCATGCATAAACGTGCAATTCACACAAAGGACACACTAAATCAGCTGTTTACCTGCTCACAAAGACGCAGAAGTAATGATGGTATTGTACTCATCAACCTCTCTGGATATGATCATCCATGGCTCTTTGAGAACAACATGATGGTCTATGACGGTTCCGGGGAATGGTCCAATGGGATGGTGTGTGTGTGTGTGTGTGTGTGTGATGGTCTATGACGGTTCCGGGGAATGGTCCAAAACTTGTAACACGCTCGTAAAAAGGGTTTTGTGAACTACGTAGGTGTACAATGTTGGCCCATGTCCGTTTGTCTAGGATGGTGAGTATGTGTGTGTGTGTGTGTGTGTGGGTGCGCAGGTGTGCAGGATGGTGAGTATGTGTGTGTGTGTGTGTGTGTGTGGGTGCGTGTGTGTGCATAACTGACCCTAGCTGGCTCTTGTCTGGGATGGTGTGTGTGTGTGTGTGTGTGTGTGTGTGTGTGTGTGTGTGTGTGCATAACTGACCCAAGCTGGCTCGTGTCTGGGATGGTGTGTGCGTGTGTGTGTGTGCATAACTTACCCGAGCTGGCTTGTGTCTGGGATGGTGTGTCTGGGATGGTGTGTGTGTGTGTGTGTGTGTGTGTGTGTGTGCGCGCATAACTGACCCTAGCTGGCTCGTGTCTGGGATGGTGTGTGTGTGTGTGTGTGTGTGTGTGTGTGTGTGTGTGTGCATAACTGACCCTAGCTGGCTCATGTCTGGGATGGTGTGTGTGTGTGTGTGTGTGTGTGCATAACTGACCCTAGCTGGCTCGTGTCTGGGATGGTGTCCAGGCCCTGGTTGTCCATGACGAGGGCGGCCTTGTAGATGGCCTCCAGGTGCGGCAGGTACATCCTGCGGGCCTCCATGGCGGAGTGGCGCCGGCTGAGGGGCGGCAGGTGGACGGGGCCAGAGAACCTCCGGCGCACGGCGTAGCTGGGGTCCGGCCACCCCGTCCCCAGGGACTCACGCCGTCTCTGCAGGGAGCACAGCCACAGGCTGGGTCAGGCACACACTCATGTCACACACACACACACACACACACACACACACACACACTCATATCACACACACACACACTCATGTCACACACACACACACACTCATATCACACACACACACTCATGTCACACACACACACACTCTCACACACTCATATCACACACACACACACACACACACACACACAGCTCCTCGGCTAGATCTACTGCTCATCACCACGACACCTGATGAGTTATGAATTCAAACACCGTCAAGTCCTGCAAATATAGCAAACTGAATGTATGAAATGCACAAGACAGTAAGAGTACCCCTCTGGTACCGCTATTAGTCCCTGGTGGTCTTTTTGTCATTTTCTGACATTAAATACTTGTGCTGCTCTGATCAAAAATATTTGAAGTTTGATTGCATGGAGAAAATAGAACACTGAGTCACTGGCAAACTGGGATAGGATGTGTGTGAGGGGATTTTCTGGCAAACTGGGATAGGATGTGTGTGAGGGGATTTTCTGGCTTTAATTACCCATGGCAGAATAGCAAAGGAGAAAATTAATACAAAGAAAACAAACCAACGGGAGATCATAAAGGACCAGAACATAAAACCAAAAAAATTGTGACAAATTTGGTGTACAAGAAAGAAAAAGCACAGCAGGTTCCAGATTACATTTTCAGTGATTATCCCGCCTGATTGGGTTTCAGCTCAGTCCTCTCTAAGATGGCCATAATCATCTTAATCATCCTATCATGAGGACATAGCTTCATCTGAATCTGAGGAAAAATTCAACCTCAGCAAATTTATTCTGAGAAAAAGGAAAATCTCATGAATATTTTTTTTTTTTAAACAAAAACACGTTGCTCACAATTATTGAAAAATTATTGAAAGAGTGTCTGTGAACTTTCAGAAGTAGTTCATGACTTTCTTTTGCGTTAAATCCCCTAGTCATTTTTCAACATTGGAAAGACAAGAGAATACACTAAATTTAAATAAAAAAAAAGTGTGTTGCATTTGTGAGTCAGGGAATGGCTGTACAAATTAGGTACTTTGTTGAAAATGCCTATATTTACAGCTAAAACAATGATTAAAATGTTTTAATCAACTGTAAATGTGACAAACATGCTTGGAAAAAGACCCATGGTTATCTTGCCCCCACGCACTGTATGGAGGATGGTAAGATAGGCAAAAAAAAACATAAGAACCACTGTTGGAGAGTTACAGAAAAATGTATCATCTTGGGGTCACCACGTCCCCCCCAAAAATCTTCAAAAGTGACCTCACTGCTAATAGATTATTTAGAGGGCATGCCAGGTAAAAAGCCTGTCCAGTCATTTAATTGCAGATGTAAACAGCTGGAGTTACTGAATGGTACAGTGACTTTGTCTGGAAGTGTGGTCTATTGTCAGATGAAATGAAAATTGCGCTCTTTGGCAAGAAACACACACACTTTGGGTGTGTTTGGCATACATAGAATGGCTATACTGAAAATAACCCCATGCCTAATGAGAATTATGGTGGAGGGGCTGTGCTATTGTGGGGCTGTTTTTATTCCCAAAGGCTTTGGGAACCTAATTAAGGTGCACGGTATCATGAACCCCAAGAAAATCCTGAACATTTTCAAAGGAAATCTGTCAATCTCTGCCAAGACACTAAAAGTGGGTCATGATTGGGTGATTCATCAGGTTTCCGAAAAAATAAACTCAAGCTCCAGCCATTGCCATCTCAGTCCCCTGATCTAAACTTCAGTGTTTCCCATACATTGACTTATTTGTGGCGGCCCACCACAATATCAACGTTGACCACCACACAATGATTTTCCTGGTTGTCCTAAATTGTGCTTAAATCTGGTTAGAATCATAACCGTGCTGCACTAATTTGTTAAAAACTGTTGCATTCGAGTTAATTCTGCAAACCTCCCACCACAAATAGAATTCAATTCTGTGGGAAACACTGAACTTCATAGAAAAACAGTGGGGTGAATGAAAGAGTAGAATGCACAAATGTGGACCTAGGAATCTGGGGGAATTTTTTAAAGATGAATGGTCTTGCCTTGCTTTGTATTCTTCAACTTTATGGGGTGTCATAGGAGAATATCACAAGCCGTTTTATTGGCAAAGGGCTTAAGAAGGTATTTTAAGCAGGGGTGCCAATAATTGTGAGTGACGTGGTTTTGTTAAAAATATTTATTTCTTTATGAGATTTTCCTTTTTCTCAAAATAAAATTGCTTCCCTTCAAGGTTGGATATCTCCTCATTGTTTTCATTGTGAAATTACAATGAATCACCAGAGAATTTGTTATACCTGATTTTAGTCAACTTTAGCACAGGTGCCAATAATTCTGAAGGGTACTGTAACCAACGTTGGATCCTTCAAAACATAAACCACTTTTCAAATAGCTTTGCAATGTTTTGGCCTGGCCAGGACTGTGAGTGTCACTGTCTCTAGGATTCTGCGGACAAATCTTGCACTCAGTGAGAGAAGGAGAAGACCATGAAATAGTGTTTCAGTTTTCACAGAAACAAAACAGAAGCTCAGCACTCTCTGCCACCTCCGCGCCACCACACGGGTCCCTACTGGCACACTGGCACACTGGCATGAGCTACGGTAGGACCCAGGAGAGCAGCTCCATTCGGAACGGATCAGTACCAACTCTGGGCCGAGCCCAAGCCAGCGTCAGCTGCTCCCCAAACCCAGCCAAGGCCCGGCTCTGAGGGAGGCGTGGGTCTGACCGAGTTCCCATCTGCTGTGCGGTGAAACCAATAATGCCCTCTGACCACGGTGTGCAGGAACACAAGACACACTTCAGCTTCCTGATACGTTTTCTCTCACTGACAGACTGAAGTGGGACGGCAAACACGACAAAAATGAGCTGACTGAAAAGAGAATTTTTGTTGTCTAAAACTTTTTACAACAACAAAGCAGAGGGCATGACAGAGACCCATCTTTCTGTTTCTGGTTTTGTTATCCTTTATTTAACCAGGGCAGTCACATTGAGACAATAGCCTAGAAAGGCAGCAATTAACTAAAAAAAGACATCACATACAAAACTAAAACACACAACACATACAGTAAACACCATACATGCAACAAAACAGGTAACATATATGGGTTAAAAACACAATCTGAACACATTCACATTGATAATTTAATGTCTATGACACATTTTTTAAAATCAGAAAGTGTGATGAACATACTAAGTTTCAACTCTTTCTGAAATGCATTCCAGGTTGAAGGGGCATTATAGCTAAATGCTGTTTTTCCAAATTCAGATCGAACAGTAGGCACATGGAGTAGAATGCTACTGTTAGACCCGAGGTTATACCTGTTGTTACAGTAGCAGCAAGGGAGAAAACTGATAAATAAGATGGTAGCAATCCAATAACTGCTTTATAAATGAAAATACTAAACTACATTAAATTAAATAAAAACACTACCAATGTGGACGCATAGAATGCAAGGAAATATCAAAAACATTCATAGTCTAAATGCAAAACCCAGTCCTCAGTGGAGTGACTGGGAATCACACCTTCACTATAACACGTTCCATTCCTGTACAAAATAATTAAATTTATGCACAGTGAACACACTTCCTGTTCACACTGACATGTGTCGGGCACTTTCTCACACTGTTTCGGCAGCTTTGTTTCTATTCAAGAGGACCGCTAGTGTAGAGTTCAAGTCCTGGTTTCAAGATGAGGGCTCGTAAAGAGTGGCAGTGACGCGAGATAAAGACGTGTTAGAGAGCTTTACTCCAGGTGCTCGCGCTCTTACACACATAAGACTCCCGCTATTGGAGATAAGGCGGTGTATTAGTGTGCGCCGGTATAACGCAGTGACCACACAGCAGCGCAGTGGGTTTTATGTGGATCCAGGCTCTGGAGATAAGGTCATGGAGAACATGGAAAGGGGGCAGCATCGGGGCTGGTCAATACTTTACCTCCATGGTCAGTTAAGGCCCTGATGCAAGGGGAGGCTTCCTGTGTTTAGCGGCGAGTGTCTCCCACAAGCTTGCAGTCACACAGCTGAAACAGCAAAGGAAAAGCATTGCATGCTTAATCATTCCATTGTCACAATCCCTGCCTACTATGCCTGTAATCATCAGGTTTATTAAGTTGGATAAATAGATAAGGAACCTGCAGAAGTCAAGCCATCTAGACCTAGACACCATCACCTGACTAAATGTCGGCAGACCGAATGTTATGTTATAGCATGCTCCAAAACCACATTAATCAAGCCGCCCCATTGGGTTAAAGTTGCAAACCTCAAAGACACAGCTCCTTGAGGTAATCAATGTAAGTGCGTCATTTCAGTGGAACTTATCATTGAGTTTTTTTTTTATGTTGGGGGATTATCACTGCTGTGTGAAGTTTCACATACCATATTCTCTCAAATATTAACCATAGTCCACCTTGAGCCACTGTTTTATTACAGTCCCTGGTTAACATTTAAAGGGTTTTTTTTTGCATTAAGAGTCATTATAGGCTTATAGGATCTATGCATGATGACACTGCTAAGGAGAAGATATGAAACTATACCAACTGAAAGGCTAGAAGGAGTCAAACAGAGACACAGAAAGAGAGAGAAAGAGGGAGAGAAAGAGGGAGAGAGAGAGAGAGAGAGAGAGAGAGAGAGAGAGAGAGAGAGAGAGAAAGAGAGAGAGAGAAGACGGTGGCAGAGACTTCAACTTCTGATGATAAAACACCCCCAGGGAATGAATAGTGGCCTTGCGTATTTGATATGATGAGAGGAGAGAAGTCATCAGGAAGGAAACATTTTGCAACATCATTTGATCTCATACCAAAAATCCTCTCAGTGACTGTGACTAATCATCTAAAACTGAATACGCAGCTCAGCAACACCGTGCAGTCACACGGTGTTCCCCAGAGGCTGAATACGCAGCTCAGCAACACCGGGCAGTTCGGCTGCACTGCAGACCTAGGCCACGCGGTGAGGCAAGATAACTTTTCATCAACATGACTGATCATCTAAACGCCATAGGCTGTTTCACAAGCATTTAGGCCTGGCCGAGATTTGTTAGGTCTTGGGCTGTGGTATCATGCATCTTGTCATGCAACCTGAATGTATTGCCAATCAGTCAAAGACCTTTTTGATTAAACTGTGACACATTATAGAATAACTTGACATCTTATTAAAGATAGCCTCGATATGGGCTAGAAGCTATACATCTGCACCCTCCAGTAAGTCTGTGTGGTGGAAGTGCCCAGTATGGTGTGGTGCCCGTTTAAAATTGCACAAGAAGAATGAACAACACCTTACCATTTCCTAGGCAAGTAGACAAAGTGGGCTGTATGCCCTTTAGAGTTAATGAGAAAACGTGAAGAGCGAAAGGTTACTTTTCTGCTCACTGTCAAAGTACATTTTAGCAACAGGATGATAAAAACTCAGACTGTCTTCTTCTTCTACTTCTTTGGGTGAACCCAAATGTGTCCCTGCATCTTCTTCAAGAGTTCTTTTCTGACCCAGTGACAGCTGAGACTTCACTGAGGTCTAAACATCCCACTAAATAGAAATGTATCAATACAAAACTAAAATCTGGTCAAGAATAGGCATCATCAAATTATGAAACCTAAACTACAGCAGGCTAACGTTTACAAAGGCTGAGCTATAGGATGATTTAACATCCTAGTAGCAAACAGACATAACAAAGCATATTCCCTGAATAACCCAGAACAGTATGTACCTACGTCTGTGGGTGATGTTTAAGACCAATGTCTGGACAAAGCACAATCCTTGGTATGGTTAACATGTCAACTTAAAGCAGCCAATGCGTCACAAGGTGCTAGACACAATATAATGTTGGGAAACAAGTGTTAAACTAGTCGCCCATGACATATTCGCGCCATTAGGCCCACGGCCCCGTGACCTATTAGCTATTAACTACTCACTTCATTTGACAAACATCCACATTCCATTTTGCTCAAGTGAACTGTAGGCTACCTACAGTCTATGGTACCTACCTACCAGGAAGGGAGGACTTCCCTTACAGAAAATAACTATCATAGGACAGTAGGCTACAGTTTCATCTCAAATACAGCATTTTTGTAGTTAAGTGCAGTAGTACCCTTTTTCCACGCCCAACATATTGCATTCCTGCACATGAACGACAAAGAAACCCCTAAAAACTATACAGGTTTGAAACAACTGATGTTATTTTTTGTAAAGGTTGGTTAATTGCCCAAGACTAACCGATCTGTGAGTTCGCTCAATAAAGCTGTCAAGTCAACTGGCGAATTCATTAGGCTACAAGAATCACATCTGAGCGTCATCACTGACTTTAGAGGAAATCTACAACAATTTGAAGCGATAAATACATAGGCCCACTCCATCGAGACATTCATCGAGAGAGATCACATAGTCAATTGCATCGTATACTAGGGTTATATAACGTTAGTACCTTAAAATTGGCGCCGGTTGGTTGTCCTTTAGTAAAAACTTTAGATAGGAGCCTTGGATGGAATAAGCGCCCAAAGAACTCTACGACTCCTGAAACACTGATTGGCAACATCGTTCGACGGACCTTTTATTTACAAGAGTGGTCCATAACTTTTGTAGACTTCAAACTCTGAACCATACTAATCTCGCTGTATATGACACCAAAACAGTCAGTCAGTCACATGGCAGGAAGCGTCCGATGTAAACAGAAAGCATGCCGCAGCATCAGCGGGAATTGGGCGGTTTCAGTAGGCTAATAGGAGTTGGCAAACTCAGACGTCAAAGGGAATTGTGACTAAACTGGGCTTAAATCAGTGAAATATCTTACCTAACATTTTCACATGAATCATATGTATTTAGCGCACACCCTAGCTGCAGGCTATTTCAGGTCATATTTCAAGGAACTTTAACGTTAGTCCACTCTTTCGAAGCTATATCGCCGTCTTGTGGTAGTCCCAACATGATGCCAACTTCACGGAGGTGTCCTTATCCAGTCCAGCAACCAGCTCTGCTCAGTCTTTATTTATTATTATATATGTTTATTACACGGCTCTTCAGAGTGCTGCAGAAAGTTCCATTCACATGAATAGGCCTTCCCAACGTTCGGGCCTATGTTAAATCTATATAAATCACCGGCAAAGTATATAATCACCGCTGTCAATGGCAACGGGTTGGTTAACGTCTTTCATATCCCTCCCCAATAATTCCGTTCGCTTATTGCAATGGAATTTCACTGAAAGGGAAAGCTAGTAAGACGTTGCCACACAACACCTGAAACTGTCAAGTTCTATCTGTGTGGCGAACTATTTATTTTGTCTTTTCTCGTTTTGGCAAGTAGCCGTGTAATAAGCGTAATAATGTATTGTCCGCCGGTAATTATCCGCTGCGCGTCGGGGTTCTGTTCTCCCTGTCGAGACTTATTTTCTGATAATTACCGGCGGACAATACATTATCCCTTACGTATTACCAGTGGCGCAAAAAATGGAGGCCACCGTGGGGGCGCCAAAGCGATGTTAAAAAAAATAAAATAATATATTTGGTATTTTTCTATATGTAGCTTTTCCAAGAGGGAAAAGGAGATGGCATGTCAAGGGATGCAACAGCAGTTAAATAAGAGGACGGTGAAAGGCAACAGGTAGGATTTAAAGTGATGACGTCTGTACTTGGAGGCTTGCAAATATGAATGTTAACAGACTAACTAGCGTTTGTTAAGCATAATGCCGATTGAAACAGCCTATTCCATTCAGATAGCTAGGTGGCTACCATGCTCATACTGCATTTTTAATGGCCAACTGCAAACAGAAATGTCATGCTAGCAGCAACATGTTTCCATATCCTTACAATGAAGGCTCCTTGTAATAACTTAATATTGTGTTGTCAATGTGGTGCAAACAAACAAGGCTAGAGTGCCTATCAGCCTTATCCATTGTGAGCAATAGCTGGAAAAAGGACGTTATGAGAACCGTTTAGACTCTCTTAAAGTGGCAATGCATCATTTATCAATAGGCTACTTATCAAGTATAACATCAAGTTAAACATTAAATTGGCAGCATTTCTTTAAAAACATATTCAATTGACACTAATGCAAAGTAATAGTGTAAATTATTGGCCTTTTGTTTTGCTTTAGTTGTTTGTGTTTTTTTTTGGGGGGGGGGGGGGCAATATTGTTGTTGCATATCCCTCAAAAATGGGTAGCTGCGCCCCTGCTTATTACACGGCTCCTCAGAGTGCTGCAGAAAGTTCCATTCACATGAATGGGCCTTCCCAACGTTCGGGCCTATGTTAAGTAAGGGATAATGTATAGAACGCCGGTCATTACTGGGAAAATAAAGTCCCTATTAGGGATGGACTGGACCCCGACGCTTGGCGGAGGGGTCTTGTTCCACCCTTGTGGTGTCAAATAATAATTAACTGATTCAAACTCAGAAGAATTGTGACAAAACAATAGAATACTGCAGAAGGTGTAGCTTTAATCCAACACAGAGCATAGGTTCATGAAGCCAGCTACTTGACTTTCTGTACATGGTTCTTATACCTTCTCAT
>NC_063197.1:33161281-33232625 GCF_017589495.1 Alosa alosa | reverse complement strand
TCTCTCCTATGCATTCATATCCTGATAGGTAAACCCTCTGGGCCCCTAGCTTGTGCTATATTTACCCCTGCTCTTTCCACCACACAGAGGTTACACATTAGCCCAATGTATAGAACATCTTTTAGCACAACTACAGAATATCTTATAAGGAAACTTACAAAAATTCACCACACCCTGAAGGGACTTATTTTCACAGTAATGACCGGCGTTCTATACATTATCCCGCTTATTATACGGCTACTTGCCAAAACGAAATAATAAACTCCCCACGATATGACTTTAGCCTACATAACCTAGCCTATTTGTTACCGTTCATCGTGGCATTTGCTGAGAAACAAATAGTTCGCAACACACGCTGCTGAACTTGAATCAAACATTCTTTAGAACACAGCTGATCAACCGTCTGCTTTCACGTTTGAATGAAGTTCCAGTCCTTGCGTAGTGATATGAAAGACATTAATCAGAAGCACAAAACCCGTTGCCATTGACAGCGGTGATTAAATGCTTTGCCGGTGATTTATGTAGACTTAACATAGGCCCGAACATTGGGAAGGCCCATTCATGTGAATGGAACGTTCTGCAGCACTCTGAAGAGCCGTGTAATAAATCTATAAAATCACCGGCAAAGTATATAATCACCGCTGTCAATGGCAACGGGTTGGTTAACGTCTTTCATATCCCTCCGCAAGAATTCTGTTCGCTTATTGCAATGGAATTTCACTGAAAGGGAAAGCTAGTAAGACGTTGCCACGCAACACCTGAAACTGTCAAGTTCTATCTGTGTGGCGAACTATTTATTTTGTCAGCGAAGACACGAAATGGTAGCAAAATCATTTTTAAAGATTCGTTGTGTTAGGTTTCTTTTCTCGTTTTGGCAAGTAGCCGTGTAATAAGCGGGATAATGTATTGTCCGCCGGTAATTATCAGAAAATAAGTCCCTTCAGGTCGAAGCAAAACACCTCTGCTGCGCTTCGGGGTTCTGTTCTCCCTGTCGGGACTTAGGCTATTTTCTGATAATTACCGGCGGACAATACATTATCCCTTACTTATTACACGGCTCTTCAGAGTGCTGCAGAAAGTTCCATTTACATGAATGAGCCTTCCCAACTTTTGGGCCTATGTTAAGTAAGGGATAATGTATAGAACGCCAGTCATTACTGGGCAAATAAGTCCCGACAGGGCGAACCGGACCCCGACGCGCAGCGGAGGGGTCTTGTTCCGCCCTGAAGGGACCTCCGCTGCGCGTCGGGGTTCTGTTCTCCCTGTCGAGACTTATTTTCTGATAATTACCGGCGGACAATACATTATCCCTTACATAATATATTATAATATACTATTATATTCAGACATTATTGATTAATGTGCATAAATAAATTCTGTGCCTTACAATGTAATGATTTTCGATATTATCTTTGTCAGGAGAAGCTAGGCCTACTAGGCTTATCTTTTATGCATGTTTGTTGTGCCAGAAGAAGAGAAAAATAGTAGCCTAGTTTTTACAACTTTTATTAATTGTTCCACCCTGTAGCCTACATTCTTAAATGAAAACAACACAACTTGCATTGTTTTTAGCACATCTCTGTGTCCAGATAGGGACACGTTTGTGTTGTTTCCTTTTTTTATTTGTTACACAATATATGTTGAAATAACACAACTTGCAATGAAAACAACACAACTTGTGTGTGTGTTTTTTTTTACACATCTCTGTGTCCAGAACACATTTTTACGTTTTAAGAGTGAACACAGTTAAAATACACACAAGTCTTTGAAGTCACATTTTTGCATTGGTCTGTCTTTTATGTCTTTGAGTCAGCTTCTTCACTGGTGTGGATAAAGGGCCATCAGTCACCTGCTCCTAGGAGAAGGACGAGAGAAAGCAGAACTTTGAGAGGAATAGACGTGTGTTTCCTTGTTACTGGATGATAATCCGGATAATAGCCAGTACTGGGTTGTCTGGCCCTATACGGGGTTGTTGGGTCAGTGGATGTTTCAGATGCTCTCTGGGTATTGAACTGTGTTTGTTTACTTAACCCATTAATTTATTTGTTTATTTATTTATTAAAGTGCTCCTATGGGGACACGGGGAAAAAACAGAAGTTTCACGTCCGCACGCAAAACTCTGTGGTGCATAAGTTATGGTATCTGCGCACCAGAAACAATCTTTGGCCCCCAAAAACATGTTTTGCCCATGTCATCTTAGAGTTTTTTTTTTTAGTTTTTACAAAACTTTCTGGTGCGTATGAGAAACTTAATTCTCTTCTATGCTATGGTATGCTGAGGAGGCCACGTTAAGACATAAATATTTATTTATTTAACCAATCATTTGTTTATTTTTTAATTACAGAGCTCCTATGGGGCCATTGAGTGTGTGTGTGTGTGTGGGGGGGGGGGTCTTTGCATGTGTGTACACTGCATGAGCATGTGTAGTGAGTGAACTTTCTGGTTCTTTCGGGATGAATAAAGTACTGAGATAAATGCAGAGACCAAATTTCCCTCACGGGATCAAAAGAGTATTATATACTTAAGTATTTATCTTTCTTTCTATCAATCTGTCTAATTTGTTTGCATATCCCTTTAGGTCAGGGGTCTCCAACAGGTAGCTCGCGAGCTACCAGTAACTCCCCACCTGTTTCTAAGTAGCTCTTCAAAAGGTTTGAGGAAGATGTTCATACATCTGATAACCCAGTCACTTGGGAAACATGTTAAAATTCCTATGAAATCAAATTCACAGTCTACAAAGAGAGAAGGTAAATGAGTTTAAAAAGCCTTTAAAAAGCATACAAATCTTATTCAGCGGGTTTTGGGTGGAGATCAGCTATATGTGAATACATGACATGCTACTACTAACATATAAAAGCTCACGGCCATGTCCATTTTGTCAAAGTAGCTCTCGGAGAGAAAAAGGGTAGGAGACCTCTGTCTTAGGCCGGGGGCTCTGTAATTCATTAAGATGTAGGACCTCTGCCTTTTACAATGAACTTACCTTCAGAAATCTGTGTTTGATCAGCAGGTGGTAGACACTTTGCAATTAACATCACCAGTGGCCCGACGACTATGCAAATAGCAATACATAAGAAAGCTATCAGCCACAGGTTACGTGAGAGTGGTTTGCCTGCATCAGAGGGGGGAAAGGATGTCAGCAACAGAGTAAACATTACACTGGTGCACACACTTGACCTCAAAACTGCTTACAATTACACTATTGGAACAATTAGTCAATATCAGTTATCGCAAACAGAAGGAGGTGGATTTCAGCATCCCAAACCTTTATTGGATCTTGAACTGAGGTGCTCAGCTGTGGTTGGTCCACACAAGACCAACACATATTGTGAGGTGGTGTTGGGTATTGCTTTTGATGATGATAATGATGATGATGATGATGATGGTGATGACGTGGATCCATCAGCTGATATATTTGGATGTATCAGGGATATATTTGTTAATGGCGGCGATGTTGTTATGTCTGATGACCCAGGCAGGGGCATGTCTGTGCGTGGTGGTGTTGTGTAGGGTGCTCCTGTAGGACCGATAACGGCAGTGGGTTAATTATTCACTGAGACCTTTTTAATGTCAAATATGCATCCTTGAAGAAACTGTCAAAAAGATTGGTGAAAGGTTGTTGATGCTCAACTTTGCCAATAAAATTACACCCCTCCCTTCAATGCTTCTGAAGAAGCGTGCTGATTGGCTGGAATCATATGGCTTGATCTAAGCCACAAGACTGTTTACAGCACTTGAATAGAAGACTGTGAGAGGCAATTCAATGAATTTGTTTGACCAAGTCTCTCTCTCTCTGTGTGTGTGTGATGTATATGATCTCTTATTGATGATAGTTTTTAGAAAAACATTTCCCTCACAAATGAGGAAAATTGATCCAAGACCCATCTTTCATTCAAATGCTTGGCACTTGCCCAAGGACATTCCAGCTTGCTGCAACGCTAACTGGCTAGGCGATTAAACACACATGTTAAATTATTATGCGGTTAGGCACTAGGCACTCTCCACCCCCTTTCCCACATTCCAATGCATCAACACAAACTGCTGATGACGGCATAAAATACATCAGAATCCATATGTTGAGGATTTTCTTAATGCCTTGAGTTAGAAATGTATTATGGTAAACTTATGGTCAGAAATTTATTTTAATGATATCCCGCAATATCCAATAAAATAATATCCTATGTCTGGCATGAAACAAGATTTCCTGTGAGCCACTAATACAATAAACTCAAAATCTATAAGCACAAACATATTTTATGTATCTATCTTGAATCCTTTTGCCACAAAAAAAAAAAAGACTATAACCTTTCCCAGTAAATAAAGACTACAACCTTTCCCAGTAAATAACTACAACCTTTCCCAGTAAATAAAGACTACAACCTTTTCCAGTAAATAAAGATTACAACCTTTCCCAGTAAATAAAGACTACAACCTTTCCCAGGCTTGTCGATGCAAAACACCATCAATGGCAGAACTGCTCCTGTATGATGTGTCTTATAATTAAACACTTTTTAACAAAAAAATCTCATCACATCATTTTTACCTCCTTCTCTCTCAATGTATTTTTCAAAATCTTCTAAATCTTTCTTCTTTATACTTATAGTTAGTGATATCTCTGCACAGGGAAGTTGAGCAGCTAAATGACATTCCACTACATGTTTTACAAAGCATCTCTATATGTGTGTGGCAAATAAAATCCTTTTGTATCAACAAGTTTATGACATTGAGCCCTGACATTGTGTGTCTGAGACAGTAGCTCAGGTGTTAGAAGAAGATCCACACTACAGTATATTCTATTTGCAACCCTAATGCCCTTACCTTGGGAGAATCCTGTGGAAATTAGCAACAGAATTACAGGGATGACGAAAGCTGTCGGCATGGCGCAGGAGGCAAATGACTAGAATTAGAGGAAATCTTTTGCCAGCGCGCTGCGCTAACGGACAGTTACCGTAGCTACCATCCTCGGCTGCTGACTGCGTGTTGATGAGGAGGACAGGAGGGGGCGGGGCCTTAGTCCTACCACAGGAGAGCCAAACTTGGTGAACTCTCACATAAGCTGCCAAATTCTTCCAAACACAACATCCAATCATCGCAAAAAAGAAAACATGGAACTGCCATGAGATGAGGGATCTGGGATCACAGTGTCCACAGAGCGCGCGCGCACACGCACGCACACACACACACACACACACACACACACACACTGTACAATGTAGCTCAGAAAAAAAGAAAATGTGATGCTATATCATTTTTTTTTAACATTCATCATTTCTTTAATGTTTTTTTTGGCTCATAAACACATATTACAAATACACAGCACTTCAAGGTCATTATTCATTCATTTGTGTCATTTAAGCATTTGAGTTGACTTCTTCATTTGGGTGGGTACTGAGCAAAAGGAGAGTCTTCATTAATGTGACCCTGTGGGGAAAGAACGAGAGAGGGAGAGAGAGGGAGGGAGAGAGAGACAGACAGAGGTAAATGTATTATGTAATAATGTGTATTTATATTAATGTAAATGCACTAAAAGAGATTATAACTAACCCTCGATGACAAGGGCCTGATCTGCCCTGGCTTAAGCAGCAATAGCTGTGGATAACACTTATTTTTTCAGACGACCTATAAAGAAAACAAATTTAAAACATTTTAAATGTCTTTTCACTTACCATTGGTACTTCATCCAGCCTCTCAAACTTTGCAGAGCCTGAGGTGGCGGCTTTGACTATCCCGACCACCAACAACAAGGCCAGAATGATGACAAAGATGGACAGCACCGCAATCAACCCAGGACTCTTGGACAAGCCCTTCACGACACCACCCAGAATAGCTAAACAACACAAACAACAACAAATACCCAGCGTAAACAAACACACTCACAGTAAACACCCTAAAATACTGAACAAGTAGTCAAAGTAAACAAGCCCTACAACAGGGCAAGTAGGACCTACTGAGCACAGGTGATACATGAGCACAGGTGATAAATGAGCACAGGTAATACATGAGCACAGGTAACACATGAGCACAGGTAACACATGAGCACAGGTAACACATGAGCACAGGTGATAAATGAACACAAGTAATAAATGAACACAAGTAATAAATGAACACAGGTATTAAATGAGCACAGGTAATAAATGAGCACAGGTATTAAATGAACACAGGTGATAAATGAGCACAGGTATTAAATGAGCACAGTTAAATAAGCACAAATATTAAACGCGAGGCACAGTCGATACTGCGTCTCCAAAAACACTACTGCTGGTTTCAGATGAGGAATTCGTGATCACCAACCTGTGCTTGTGGTTGAGCTTGAGTTGTAAGGCCCAAGTGTGGTGCTCATACTGGGGGTCGTAGAGTTGGTTGAATGTGGGGTAGTTCCATCTTGACTAGGTGTAGTTGTACCGGTGTCATTTTGACTGGGTGCAGTTCCATTAACTTCTTGTTTGGGTGTAGTTCCATCTTGAGTGCCATTGGAGGTGTGAGTGGGCACAGTAGCACTGACAGCATTAGCTGGTGTGGATCTGGACTCTGCGGACTGTGTTGCTTTTCTATCCTCTGTGGTTTTGCTTGTGGATGGGGACCCTGTGGGACTTTGTGCTGCTGCGGCAGCTGTAGATGAGACAGTGATAGGTTTGCCTGTAGATCCTGCTGCTGATGTTGTTGTTGTTGTTGATGATGATGTAGATACTGTTCTTGTTGATGACGGGGTTGCTGTGAGTGTTGACGTCACAGGTGGCTTTATTGATGATGTCGCTCCTGTGGTATAGATAAGAGCAGCCTATTAATCATTTACCAGAAGTGGAAAAGTCCTAGCCTGGCCACGCCTTCTATAGATCTCCTTTCAGTGGGGTTTACTACGAAGCATGTTAGACATATCTAGGCTATGTAGACATATCGAGGCTTGACAAAGCCTTGACTTAGGGGTATACGTTAAGATACTACTGATACTACGATAGCAGTTATGTAATATATTTGTCAAACTAGGCTTTCAGCTCAGATCTGTGCGCGTTCTCGGTGTTGGGATGACTTTGGCCAATCGTGAAACGTGGAGACGCACCATTGAAGTGTTGCTTCAGAAGGCTGGGCTAATCAAAAAATGCTTGCATATGATTGAATAAGCCACTTGTCCGTCATCTATTGACGTGCTACTTCAACCACTCACATCGAAGCCAACCCGTGACGCTAATAACAGTCTCACAGTCGCTTCTACGCTATGAAACTCCCGCCCTGCGTCCTGATTGGCTGAACCATACAGGCCAGTCACTAGAAGGCAAGCAAACCAAGCAATTTCTTGGGGCCCCGAGCTGGCCAGGGGCCCCAAGACAACGACTGGTTAAGAATAAAATGCAACGCCAAACTGTGAGCGCCCCTTTGATAGTCAATGCAGTAAAGTGCAACGACACTGTTACCGGCAATACCGGGATCCCCCTCAAGGGGGCCCCTCTCAGTAGTCGCTGACAGCAGCCAGCCAGCCAGGTTTGTGGTCTCTGCTGCTGCCGCGAAAATATAAAACCTCGGCAGTCATAATGAAGTGGAGTTATGCGTCCCGAAGCCAGAAGAGAAAGGAAGAGGATGACATGAAAAAACAAGATAGTGGTAAGTGATAAATTACACTGGATAAAATATCTCTACTTGTCTTGTATAAATGGTGTAATGTCGCAGCAGGAAGGCTAGCCTAGCAAAAAATGTTTATGTTAACAACTGGCCCATGCTGCTTGTAACAAACTAGAACAGTTAGCACAACTTTTTTTTTCCCGAACGGACGGAATATGTTTACATACTGTAATATGTTTATTAACGGGATAAGGAAGACACAGATCTGTTCCAGAATCACTGTTTATCGTATTTAATGACATAACATTGCTATAGCTTTGTAATAGGTTTTGATGAAAGTGGCATAGCTTCTCTGCTATACTAACTATTCGACCGTGATAATCTATTTACCAAATGGGGGTTAGGAAAACCACACGATAAATTCCGTGCATCAAAGCAGACTGGAACTTTCATGTCTAGTAGCCAGCTGTTTACTGTCTTTAAAGCACCAGGTGCGTCTGTCTAATTTTCAAACCGCAGAATGCTTAAATGCTATGTTAAGCTACAAGTAGGCCTAGGTCAATGTACTGTATAACATTAGCTTGGGATGTTTTTACAGTAAGCATTGGTAGTTGTGAAAGCAGCTGCATCCCTTCTAAATATCAAAATATGGAAATGCTAACATATCTTTTCTTTCTCCCGCAAGGTCCTTAGCTTAAATTTCTCAGTCCTCAGGCTCTTCCTAAGGATATCTCCACTGATGGCCTGAAAGGTTAATCTTATGTGTGTGTGTGTGTACTTGTATTTATGTTGGATTTTTAAATTGCTATTTATATAAACTGTGGGTGAACTTAAACTGTATGGCTATGCGGTGGGGCCCCCAAATTCCTTGAAACGGCCCTGGAACCATAAAGTCGGTTGCAGAAATCGCTCTCAATGGAAGAGGTCCCAGATGGATGTGAGTGAAGCTAGGCGGAGCTAAGCGGAACGAAATTCATCTGGCTAGGGTCATGTTACTATTAAAGCGCATTCGAGATCCAAAATGTTAGTAGAGGTGGAGCTCCACCTGTAAGATATATGACAGAATCCTACACGTGAGATAACTTCGTTTTTAAGACAATTGATTGGTCAGTGTGCGGTAGATTACACGATTTGAGCTATAACTTAGCACATAACCTGGTCGGGAGGAGGTTTGGTTGACAGAATAAGATACATGGTGATATAGCGACACTAAAACAGATCCACTTTCGTGTCACAGCATAGCCTGGCTTTGAGCGCAACATACCTCGCTAACCCACTAATCGAGATTCGTAGTAGGCTACACCCCACTTGAAGAGACTAGTCTACTCTAGAACTCAATAGTTCACTAACGTTTCCATCGGTTACACCAGGGGTCCCCAACCTTTTATGTACCATGGAGCGGTTTGATTCCTATTTTTTTTTTTCACGGACCGGCGGGGGGTTCCATGTTCCATATGTGTTGTGCATGCATTACTTGAAAAGAACTAGCTCCAGTTATGTATGAACAGTGAAGGTAACGATCTCTTGTGAAAAACGTGAACTTGAAGAAGTGAAAATTGAACAATATGAACTATGAATATTGAACAACTTGAAGCTGCTTAACAAAATATGGAAACAAAACATGGGAACTAAATGTGCATTACGAATATAATCAGTGGGAGCCCTGTTTCCCTGCAACAAGAAGCTTCCATCTGGGGGTAATGGAAGACAGCGACACCCTCAGTGTGTTTGAAATGTCCAGTCGATTGCGCAATTTTGTCTTAGTTGCAGTCATTGCCGAAAACCCAGCCTCGCATAGATACGTGGTGGGAAACGTTTTCAGCGCTTTTACGGCTATCTCGGGATATTCTGCTTTGGTTTTGATCCAAAAACCCGCCAGAGAGGTTTCCTTATACACACTCTTAAGACCACCGTCATTTTTCACCACTCATTGGTTTGCCGTGGATCTTTGGAGGATGGGAAGTAATGCTCAAACTCATTTGAAAGCGCAACAAGGTGATCGCACACCAGCTGCAAGAGAAAGGGCCCTGCCTCAGTCTCTCCCAAAACCCCCACTACTGTTTGGAACATATCAAATACACCCCGGTCCACTCGTCGTCCCCACAAATCAAGCTTGGCTTTAAATGCAGCGACTTTATCTGCCAGTTTAAAGACAGTCGTCATTCTCCCCTGGAGTGACAGGTTGATGTCATTAAGCAACCCGAATATGTCACACAGGTAAGCGAGTTTTGACACCCAGCCCTCATCACTAAAATATGCTGCTAACGGTGACTTTTTTTCTGTAAGAAATCTCTGCAGCGGCTCTCGCAACTCAAACACTCTGGCCAGTGACCTGCTAAAGATCCTTGTTTTTTGTTGCTCATTTTAGCAGTTTAGTTAACTTCGTGTGACACTATCGTTCGCCAAGAACTGATCAAGTGAAGTGAGCTGATCTGAGGCTGCGCAGCGCTGAAGGCAATACTGTATGTAAAAGTGTTGAAGGCGGGACACAGACGTAAGAAAATAGACCTTGCAAAATGCAAACATGCGTGCAATCAAACAACTACATATAGGCCTATGCCATGTAAAAACGTGACATTATTGCAAATTAAATTTAGTTTGCATGCATTTTTTTTTTAAACTCATGTCGTAGGCTACGGCCCGGTTAGGAATGTCCTGCGGCCCGGTGGTTGGGGACCGCTGGGTTACACTACCTGGCCAATCAGCAACGACAGGGAGTGACGAAACCAAAATGGCAAACGGCAGGAACAAGATCTGCAAATATTTAAAATGCAGAAATGTATTTACAGCAAAGCTATAGTCCCACACACATTGTTTCCTGATTGCCAATGCTGTTTTTTGTCAGTTTGTAAAGTTTTGGCGAAGTAGGAGGTAACGTTACTGTAGGAATCTCTGATTGATCAATGTGATTGGATTGGCCGGACCAATGATTTAAAAGTTCTTGTACACAAATTCCAATCATGAGTGACCAGACTCTATGCACTTTGTGAATGAGTCTTGCTTTTGCCAGGCTAAGGTCCAGCTTCAGAAAGTAAAGTCCAACAGTGTATTGGGTCTACCTGGTGCACCTGGCTGAGGAGTTGTGCTAATTAGAATCAGCTGGTTTAAATGAATGGTTGGCACAGATATTTGGTAGGACTTTTCCACCTCTGTCATTTCCACAGATACAACTTCATCTGCTCTCCCCACATAGCTCTTTCAGGAATCTTTTCAGGTCTTGAAGCAAGGAAAATGTCTGTGCCTAAAGTTAACAAACACTTACAGTCATATGTAATTGCCCATTTTCAAATAAATGACGTAAATGGCCTGGCCCACGCCTGAATTCTGGCACAGCGCCTGAAAACGTTTTGTGTATTGTGTTAAGCACCTTGCTGTGCTGACTTCTGCAAATGCAGTGGGACTCTTCAGGTACAGGTAGTCTGCAGGTGAACCTTGGGGACGTTCTCTTTACCACATTAGTTTATTCATGCAAATGCATCTGTTTAGCAGTCAGTGCATGTGCAGTGTTTCACACACACACATCTGTTTAGCACAGTCAGTACATGTGCAGTGTTTGGCCAGTGTGGCCCAGTTACCACACACACACTCAAAGACCTTGTGCCTGTGTCTCAATGTACTGCACTTAATGTGCTGTTGTAAGACTTTGCACTGGACTGCACCTTCGCAATAATTTACATTTTAAATGAACTGTTGATATAATGGTATGCCCTTGTGACCACTATAATACAGAGCTGGCAACTCTCACACATTGAGAGTGAGATTAAAAGTGAGCGTCCTGAGCCGTATCACAATGATGGGTGTGTTGCGTTGGCCTCTGTCAACAAAGCAAAACTGACGCTGTGTGTTTGTGCTTCAGTCAATCTTTGCCAACGTGCCCAACTTCCTACCAACAACAACACACACACACACACACACACAACTTTGGTCCTCCTGTTGGTGTTGCATGTTCATAACCGCATAGTGAGTGTGTGGGCTACCCTGTCACTGTAAGATAGTCTTTGAACCAAACACTTTCTTTTTCTCTGTCCTTATATCAAGTTTGACCAAAACAGACAATTCCATTTGGAACCCTATTTGCTGCCTACAAACATTTCAACCATCAGGAACTATTAACAGCTCAGTGTGCACTCAAAACTTTATTATATTGACACAAGACATTCATCTGCAGCTGTTTTGCATCTGAAACCGTAGCTCAGACATCAGGAGCACACAATACTTCACGAGACAGCGTGTCCTTACCTTGTGAGTGACAGAGTCCTGTGAGCAGGAGCAGGAGCAGCGCCGTGATGGGAAGCGCTCTCGCCATGGCGCAGGACGCAAATGACAGGAAACAATAGTGGCCTGCGAGCGATCTCTGTGTAATCACGCAGCCCACATCCTTGAAAGCAGGATGTTGATGTGAAGGAGGGGTGGGGCTGAGGCCAACCTGTAGCGGTACCTATATCTCTGGCTTGATGGGAACAGAGTAAACGGGAAGGTTTGACCCAACCGCGGCAGCTGAGGCACGCACACACTGTTTAATTAGGCAGAATTTTTACAACAAAACTGCTTCATGTGTTTCATTGAGTGCCTACAAAGAGAGAAGATAGGAGTGTGGAAACTTAATAATAACTCCAGTTGATCTGACGGAGCTATCAAAACTTTATACAAATCTATGCTGATTGGAAAGCAACACTACAGTTATTTGCGAAGTCTTATCTCAGAAAATGCTATCCAACAGGTTTTTACCCACAAGACTTAAGACAATACAATAAAACACATCTTTAAAAACCCACTATGAATAAGAATTATTAACAGCTGTTTAGCATTTTATAACTGGGGAAACTTTATCCAAGATTCATAAATCAGCCAAACAAACTAATAAGTAAGTAGAACTAGCACAAACATTTAAAATGTCCAGCAGTGAATGAAAATGTATTACAAACTCACAGAATAACAGTCAAAATACAGTCATCTTGTACAGTACCACTGCACATTGGTGGTCAAGCTTAATGAAGGCTCAGCAGAGGTCAGGAGAACAGAACTTCAGCAGCATGGAGTGTATTGGTCAGTAACATCAGACCTTTACAATAGAGTTGCTGGAGGGCAAATATGGCAGTGTGAAACACTGGGAGAAGGTGAAGCTGAGGATTTTACTCTGACGGCAGAACCAACGGTGATAATCAGATAGGCACAGCGGTTTTGTGCTTCCCAGTACTCTTACACACTGAGTGTAACACAAGGCATTTACAGTCATTTTCTGTAGTAACAAATCAATTTGTATGCTGGAACATCTTTTGTTCTTGATAATAGATTTAGGTGATAATTGTAACCTTAATCAAATAAAAAAAGTACACATACTTCAAACATCACATTGTTTACAATACATTATTTATGCTTAAATACCTTTAAGCCTTGACTGTGTCCCTGGTGTCAGGTGTCTTTTTAAATAGAAGGATTATTTATCGGCACGATTTCAACATCACATAGTTTAAACACTCCGCTCTGCTATTGGAAAGGATGTGGTTTTTGTTTGGCCTAGATGGGCGTCTAGATATGGGTTTGCCCACAAGACACGTTCATCCTTCCTGTGTAATTTACTAAGAAGAAAACACTGCAACGCCTACAGAATCTAGTTCAAAGAAGAGCACGTTTACGGAGAGCCGGATCACTCCCTATTAACTCCATTGTACCTGCAATCTGCTGCAGTTCCGCTAGGGGCGATCACGAATAAGTGCAAAAACAATAGGGGTCTATGGAGCTAGACGGCTAAATTTGTCTCTTTCACCTGGTTGTCATTGAGAAATTGAATATTTGATTGTGGTTTCTGCAAGCTCAATATGGATTATAGGTCAAAAGTTGAATGAACGAGTAGTCACGTCCTTTCGATTCCTTACAGGTTGGGTCGTTGTTGCCCACAACACACTAGCTTTCTGCTAATGAAGGACGTCATTGACACATTTGAAAGGCTTTTTAGAACAAATAAGTGACTCAAAAAATATAATACTCAGCGGTTTGTATTTTCTCTGCCTCCTCTTTCGACTGCAACATACAAATTTCTGGGCAAAAAATTATATCCCGAGAAAAGTGGATTTGAGGGGTACAGCTCCACAGGCCTCCATTCATTCTGCACTTATTCTTGAGCGCCCTCATGTGGAACCAGAACAGGAACTGCAACCAGTTCAGAAACCGGAAGTTTCCCCGAGAGTGACGGTTCTCCCCTTATTAGACATTCTCTGGGCTTACTGACAGAGACTTACTGACAGCCCTTGAGCAAGGCACCTAACCACTCACTGCTCCTCGAGCGCCGCTGTTGTTGCAGACAGCTCACTGCACCGGGATTAGTGTGTGCTTCACCTCACTGTGTGTACGCTGTGTGCTGTGTGTGTTTCACTAATTCACAGATTGGGATAAATGCAGAGACCAGTTTCCCTCACGGGATCAAAAGAGTATACTTATACTTATACATTCACACTTATCCCATAAAGCCCCAAACAGGAATGCACAAGGTGTCCTACAGAACAGAACTGTAGCAATTTTACAAAGTTCATCCAATCAACAATCCTCAATCCACAATATCATTTGGAGCAATTCAGATGTGGGGCATATGCTGCAAAGCAGACATGACTATTATAAGCAGAGAGATGAGAGGAGCCCCTGAGGTCTTTGAGAAACCCATCGAACAGCAGGTGGCAGTGTAGAGCATCCCACCCACTACGGTGCAGCCCTGGCATAGCTCTGCTCAGGTCTGCTATGTGTTCCGACAGTGCAGTTCCAGTTCTAGAGTTTCTCCGTGAGTGGTGGCGTCTCTGCCCCCAGACTGAGTTTCTCCGCGAGCAGTGGCGTCTCTGCCCCCAGACTGAGTTTCTCGGCGAGCAGTGGCGTCTCTGCCTCCAGACTCGTCTCTGCTGACGGCTCCACCATCAACATCTCGTCTCCGTGTCCCGTCGTCTGTGTGAACACGAGTTACAATACAGTACTTTTAAACTTTGAAACGGTGGCAGTTTGTCTAGTGGTCTCATCTGTGACCTGGGTCTTTGAGTTGAGCACCAGGTTGTGAGTTCGATCTCAGTAGCTGCCACCATATTGTCCCTGAGCTAGGCACATAGTAACAGTGATCTTATGACTTGCCAGTTTGCGCTACTCTCAAACCTGGGCAAAGTCTGTCAGAGCACGTTGTAACTGTCGTGGTGACCTTGTCTGTATCGGTTTGAATACTGCCCTGTTCTTGTGAATGCTTATTAGGTGGTTTATTCGCCACATGTCATTACCAGGTAATGGTTATTAAGAGAACTATGGGTCTGTACAAAAGGGAAGGCAGCTGTCTGCTGTCTCGCTGCCTTCAGCTCTCTGCCGAGTCACTCGCCGTTGCAGGCATCAAGGTAACAGCTACGAACGAACTTTGTTTCGGACAGCCTAGCAAGATAGCCACACAGAACAACGTTGTCAGGATACCAGAAAGAAGAATAACGTAACGTTCGACTGCAGCAATAGGTTGCTCACAATGAAATAGAATTTTTGACATTGAAGGCAGCATGAAGGATACATCAATGCTGCCTTCAAAACTCATCAAAACTAAGGTATCTTTCACAGAAATATTTGATTCGGACATGCCTCAATGGCTCGCTTCCCTGTTAGATATCTTAAGGCAGCATTTTTCCCTGTTTTGTACAGACCCTATCCAAAGCAGGGAGATTGGTGGATGACTACGGATGTGTACTTACTCTGTGCTTCAGATAAGACAGATAGGTATCCCACCCCAGAGTAACGGTGTTCACATAAACAACACGAAACCGCGAGGGCAGGAAATAGAAGTTGATCATCTGTGCGGCAGGCCAGACGCACCAGTCAGCCTGTGGGCAGAAAACACGGAGATCGTTCTTTTCATTCACTTGGTTTTACGTACTTCTTTCTTTTGCAAACAACTCAAGAAACTCAGTGGGCACTCATTTGAATGCTGGGCAAAGTGCTAAGTCTAAAGTCTAACTAAAGCTATCTTAATAACTAGACTAAGTCTAAAGTCTAACTAAAGCTATCTTAATAACAAGGCAAATTCAATTTGCTAATCTAATGCCATAGGTAAGACCTTAACACTGATGAGTCCACTCAATACTACCACATGCAACATGATAGCTATAGTTCATGCATGAGAACGTTGCTTGTTGATATACTTTACACACTTGCCCGCCTTTTGAATTAGGGCCCGGCCCAGTCTGTTAAATCAGAAAAACACACTTTAGTCCTGACCTTATAGAACTCCCAGAACTTCTCAGCGAATTCTGTGCAGCCTTTCATCATCCCGTGTCCCTCCAGAGCACTCATGCCTGGGACAGAAGACAGAAAATCATGCAACTTACTATTAGACTTCGTCTGAGTACATATAAAAGCATGCAATTTACTTAGTGTGAGTGGTTAATAGTGGTAGTAGTTTATGAGAATTTAGTTTAGTGCAACAACTAACATCATGAAGTCGGATGTAGTTATTAAGTTTTATGTCAAGATAAAGGTCTAAAAAGTCAACAATGCAGATAATCATGAAGTTTCTACATCTAGAACTTTCTGGCTACTGGTGGTTACTAACTACCCTAGGTAGATGATGCTGTGAACTCACCTAAGAAGTACCATGCCCCAAGAATTGGTGATGCAACTAGCTGGTCAACCAAAACCTTCTTTGCGACAGTCTTAACAGCTTTCCCGACATATATCTTGTCAAGCCATAAATACCAGTAATGAAGAAAGGGTCCCATCGAACTCCCAACGATAGCCATCCGTGCTGTGAAGAAGCATTACCACAGTTAACAGTGCTGGAGATTTGATACATCGGACTGTCGTGTAAGCAAGTAATGTTGCAACAACTTCTGACAGTTAATGATTTACTTCGTCGCCACGAAAACAAGTTGCTGCAGCAGTTTTGTACGAGAGTTCATGGTTTGCCCAAAACAAAATCTTGATGTGAACCGAACCAAACTAAACCAGACATGCCTTATCACAAAACTTTGCTTCACTTTACCTGTTCGGTGCCAGTCTCGAGTTTTGCCAGGTGACTTTCGCATTTCTCGGCTCTGCTGAATGATGTCTCCAAATGAAAGCATAACCCCACCACTTAGCGTGTTGGTCACAAGCAGAAACCTTCCTTTGAAAAAAAGGCTTCCAGTAAAAGGATATCCGCACTAAAAAGTCTTTGCCCCGGGGAATCATCTGTTGATTAATAATTGTCAATATGGTACCAAAATGACTTCTACCGAAGTAGAAGTTAACGAACAGGTCCTCAGTTTTCCTACTATAAAGTTTTCATCTAACACAACGAGGCAAGTGGTCTTACTTTAGTAGCAATGCGCATATTTGAGAACGTTAGGATGGCTACTGACACCTAGTGGACAGGAGTGGATACAACCTATTGAACAGAACAGATAAACGAAAGGCAGAAACAGCATTGCAAAGGATGGATTGTTACCTGATGAATGAATTCGAGTTATGGGAGAGTTATAGTCTGAAAATGTAAGCCACATCAAAATGTGTTCAATCTACTAATATAAACTAGAAAATGTAATTCCGAGGAAATTACCAGTGCATGAAAATATAAACATACTGTATATTAACATAAAATGCAAAACAAACTTTTATTTGGAAACAGTTGGCAGGAGTCATAGTTGATAACAACTGACAGTTGAAATGTCTAAACAGTTAAATAGTTGAGTAGTTTAAATAGTTAAATTATTTAATAGTGAATTATTGTAGTGAGGACATTTATTTTGAAACAGTTGTGGGCAGAGGAAATTAACGTTTTTCATGTGAGGTATTCTAGGTTCTATAGCTTTGTTTACATCCACCTGGTAGGCAAGGGACAAGTTGAACCCATTGAACATAGTTGTCTGCAGCTGCCTCTCAGTAGGTTACATCTCTGTATTTCAGCAATGTCAACATTTCAGGCATCAATAAAGATGATGATGATTATCCCAGCTGTGAAATTTGGCCAGAAAGGAACATGTCTTCCCTCTGAAAGTTGACACAAAATCAAACAATATTTGATCATTTAGTGCTAGCTTCAACTGAACAGCGACAGGTTTTGGTAGGCAGTACCAGACGTTACAGTTATAGCTAGCGTCAGTCAGCATCATGTAACATTAATGGCGTTAAAGTCATGATCCTGTAACATATTATAACATATAACAGTGATGGCTTATTCGAAGACGATCTGCATGGATATAACCACCCAGAAAAACTCAGAATGTGAGTGATAAAGTTAATTAATTGTAGGCTATGAAACTTTTTATTAGTTACCCAATTGCAGCATCGGCTATATTAGGCTGTTATGCTAGCTCAGCCTTTAACTATGCTGTTATTTTGGTCATGTGGACTTGATTAAACGGGTAAAGATAATTCATAAACTGCTTATTTCTTACATGACTGAAGCAGTAGCCTAGGATCTAGGGTTCAACAGTGGTGTTTGAGGTTGCGTTAAGTTGTTGTTTGTGATCGCTAAACAATTTGGTCAAATCAGTTTATTTTGACATACGGGAGTTAACTGACCTGTAGGTTATAGCACATAAGCCTATTCTGTTTTCATTTATTATCATTTGTTGTGATTATATAATCAAATGACACTCATGATAACTTGAAATAGAAGGACAGAAGATAGGCGATTGATGCCCACAAGCACGAATTTCACGAGACAAATTAGAACAAACTGTTCCGGTAAACATATTCTTGCCATGTTTAAAATGCTGCACTTTTTCCCTTCATAGCCTATCTCTGGCAATTCATTTTCGGATGACTGTAGAAAGTTGTATTTTTATGGAGTGAGGATTGTCTCAAAAAAGATTTAAATAAATATAAAAGGATATATATACATATACATACATTTATAAATATCCAAGTACAAAATACAAATATAAAACTGTGACATACAAATAAATAAACAAATGTATATAAATAAACGTGTCTTTGTAAATATATTTTCGAGATTTGAAAATAAATATGCTTGACTTTGTATGTGGAATCTGCATTTGTGAATCTCCTTTTTGCTTTTATGTAGATGACGTAATTTTGAGACATTCCTACCAAAGATTGTTAAGGCGGAGCAAGATACTTCGTCGTAGTTCATGTCTATGGGCGCGAAATGGGGATCGAATCCTGTCTGCAGGCGTGTCGATGACGTATTGACGAGCGTACGTTGCAACCGGCCAACAGCAGCTGCATAAATAA
This sequence comes from Alosa alosa, assembly GCF_017589495.1. NCBI lineage: Eukaryota > Metazoa > Chordata > Actinopteri > Clupeiformes > Clupeidae > Alosa > Alosa alosa. The sequence goes on along the minus strand of NC_063197.1, from coordinate 33,213,887 downwards.
CCGGCGCACACCTGATATAAGGTTGATTTTCTCCAGACTGGAATGCTCAAAAATGCTACAAATGTACCTGAAATGTTCAGAAGGGTTTGAGGATCATGAAAACGTGCCCGAAATTCACATTCCTAACTCTATAGAACCAAGACCTTAGCATATGTGGTGAAATTCTGAGCTATGCCCATAGACTTCAATGGAGCAGTCGCTGCCTCTGCTCTGCATAAAGGGGGGTTTTGACCCCCCCTCGTGCGATCCGGGTTCCCGGAAGTGGCTCCTGATGAAACATCTTGCTCCGCCTTAACAATCTTTGTTCCTACTGCACACCAAGATCCACAAATAAATACCACTAGATTTGAATGCGAAGACACCCTCCACTGAACAACCAGCAGATGGCAGTGTTGTGCAGCCACAGCTAGTCTGGCAGAGCCGAGATAAAGGCAAACGCTAACCACGACATTCAGCAGAATTGTAGAATCTGGAGTGGATGATGGAAAGAGCCGGTGATCAAGAAGCATCTACTGTAAGTAGTGCTTTTTGCATTATTTTACACACATTGCACTGATATTTGATCAGAAAAATGTCATTAAACGGTTATGAGCCCTTTCAGATTAACTGGGTTGGTTAGCATCAGCTAATCTAGGTTAACTTTAGCTAGCTCAGGACCATAATCGATGTCTCTGTAGGATGCTAGATCTAGCTATATTTACAGACTATAAAGAACTTTGCTATGATGCTATCGTGTTTGACTCATAGCTGCCAACACTCCCGTTTTTTACGTGTCTCGCCCATATTTCATACCAATCTCCCGCCCGTTTTGCCATTTTTTTTCCAACCGGAAAGTGGCAAAACGGATAGGAGCTAACTGGTGTTTTATCTATAAGTTAGCTATGAGCTTCCCTCATCCACATGTTATTCACCAATATGCAAGCTCTATATTGGTTTATGACAAAGCTTTGTTTAACAGTGTACAGTCACCCTAACATTTAAGTTAATTAAACTGATGACATTTTAACGCGATTGTTCATCAGTGTACAGACATCCCAAGTCTAAGGCGCTCCGGGAGTCTCTCATATCAGATAGTGGCTCATGGATGCCACGATCATCAGTCCCATATAGTATTTTTGTATAAATAGGCTATCTTAACAGTTGACCTCTGTCTCTTTCATCATCAGATAATTCCTGAAACAAAAGATTTGCTGCACTCAAGAATCTTTGCTACAAACAGTCTCCAAACAATAACACAATCACTGACTATACCTTTAATGGTTCTCTACCAAGTTTTGGACATATGTGACCGTTGCCAAATAAATGTCCACACCATTGGACTGTGATTGCTGCAACGGATCAATGTGTTCCTGCAGTCCACTGAGTTCCTCTGGGCTGAGTGGGCTCTCGAACTGAGGAATGTTTACTCCAAGATGGTTCTCTGGCACGTCTCCACTCTGCTCCCAATCTATTTCAGGAATGTTTAACTCCTTAACAAGTACAAGAAAGCATAAAACAAGTTTACAATCATGATCATTAGCAATTAAAATAATTGTTTTCTGTAATAATGGTTCATAAAATATAACCTGAAATAATGTGGGCCAACAATGCAGACTCAAGTAAAAGTAAGTAAATCAGCTCAAACTTGTGCAAAACATGTTGCAATCCAAAAGCAATCTTTAGGAACATGCATTACATTCCCAAAAAAGGTGGTTCTCCTTCCTCTGCCTACCTCTGGATCGGGAATTGGATGCTGCATTTGACCAAGCTCCCATAGCTGGTTTGGTGTCATGTTCTGCTCTGTCCTCAAGGGGTGGTTGTCCCATCCTCCACGAAACAGGTCCAAGGTCAACTGGAGACGAGGCAGGAAGACGTAATGCAGACAGAAGAAGTGGGTGGTGTTTGTCAGGTCGAGGTGGCCCTCTTCCTCCAGCATTTGAAAAATGTGGTAGTACACATTGGTGGCCCCCATCCAGACATCGCGCCAAAGTCTTTCAATTCTACTCAAAAGAAAAGGCATATTGTATCATGTTGCAAGTTGTGATGATAGTACACAGGATACAAGTTACATCAAATTGTCACATCAAATGCATATAGTTGATGGGTATAAAAAATGCAGTAAAATTGTGTCTGTCAGTGTGTTGTCCTTAAGGCATTACTATTTATTTGAAAGTAGTAGTAAAATTCTAATGGATAGCTTGTTTTTATATTATCCTGAGGATGGAATTCTTGGTATTGACATTTAAATAAGATTCTATGTTCCGGTTGTCAAAGTCAGATTTACTTTCAATTTCCTCACATGTACTAGACAAGACAGGACAACAGTAAAGTGGACAGGCACAGGGGAGATTGTTGTGTAAAGGCTGCATAGAGATGGGTGATGAATGGTGTGGAAGGGCAAGAGTTTTGTGTGCTGTGTGTATGCAGGAAGAGGGCTTACTGGTCAATACTTTGACACAGGTCAATAAAAAGTCCAATACAACTGACTGCTTGTGTTGCTATTCAGATTTAGGAATATTTCCCAATAACAATTCTCAATAAAGTTAAACTACTGATAAACTAAGACCAAGCATACCGCTGGTTATGAACACTTTTTCCTGCAATAAAGCACCTGTCATGAACAATTTGTTCCGGCTTGCGAAAAAGTTCCGGATGATGTAATAATCACGTTCCGATCTCACATTAAAATGTTTCTCATAGAATGTTGGCGTCGTTGCTATGACTGTTGCTGTCGCTGGACGATCCATTTACCCCTTTGTGACGTCTATGCTTTGTGACCACCGAATCCTACTGCGGTAAACGTGCGAAGGAGTCCTTCAGCAACAAGGGGTTGATGGCTTGCTTGACGGCACGCTTTGCGTTACAGGAATAGGCCTACCAACCTACGTTCAGTGTAATACTTCTGCCGTTCAGGCACCGATTTTATATTTGAACATTTTCTCATAGACATTACATATAGGCTTTACAGTGGTTTGGTTGGTAGGTTTTAAACGTATTTTTTTGTTTTACTACGGAAGATCGACTCACTCAACTTGCTAACGTAACGTTACATCTGGATCTGGATGCGGAGCAGCAGAACTACCACACCAGAAGCTCGTGGATAAGCTCAGGTAATAAAGTCATTTTATTTGTTGCAATTGCAAATTATTCTGGTTATTACGGCGTTATTAGGCCTATCAGCAATTCCACAATGTGTGCATGACCGTAACATTTGCAATGCTTGTTATTTGGTGACTTTTGTTGTTTGCTAGTCGTGTTGACATTAGTAGATAGCTTAAAGTTTTTAGGACAATCTAAACTGTTTGAATTAGAAATATAGTTTCTTAGTTCGTGTTAGACTATTTGACAAACAAGAAAGGGCAAATATGTCTTGGTTTTGAATGAAATAGCCTAGTTAAAATTCCCTCAGGATGAATAAAGTATTTGTCTATCAATCCATCCATCCAGACTGCCCATAATCAATGCTGGCTGGCAGGCAAGCCGTGCCTTACGTTTAATCTTAGGTTTTTATTACCTATGCCTTACGTTTAATCTTAGGTTTTTTTTATTACACCGGTTGTAACTTGCCGACCGATTGTTTTTTTTACTAAACAACCAATACAAATGCAATAAAATAATATTTATTTTAGTAGGCAAGTGAGCTCATGCCTTCAGTCCTCCAGTGAGCATGGTGTAAATAAAGATTATGTGGATGTGGAATATATTATAAGAATATTATATGTGGTATAATTAAGCCCTATGATTTATTAACATGTTTTTATCTTCAATTACACTACCCTATACCATCCATAGTATTCTATTTATACGTAAAAATATGCATAGTGCAATTACACTTATACATCTATATTCTACAGCTCTTTACTGTTCTTAATGTGCATACACTTACTTATAATGTTGACTGTTACTATACTGCACATATCTGTGGTGTAAATAAAGATTATGTGGATGTGGAATATATTATAAGAATATTATATGTGGTATAATTAAGCACGGTTCATACTGAATATCCAAATTTATTCTGTTTTTATAATATTACTGTTAATATACTGCATACTGTATATCTATATTGTATTATTTTTGTTAGCCTTATAATGTTACTGCGACTACACTGCACATGTCTGTACATGATATTCATACACTGTTCACACTGCATATCCATTTCTATCCTGCTCTTATAAGGCTACTGCTAATACATTGCACATATTTATATTTAATTTATATTACTGTAAACCATACCACTTTCTTAACTGTATAATTCTTTACTGTCTACACTGCACTATATGTCTTCTACTGCTTATACTGCACCACCGGTCTATACTGTGTGTCACATTGCACTTTTCTGCTTTTTTGCACTTCTGGTTAGACGCAAACTGCATTTCGTTGTCCCTGTATTTGTACTCTACACAATGACAATAAAGTTGAATCTAATCTAATCTTCATTATTTTAGAAGGAGAGAGAGAAGAATGAGTAATCACAGCCTTGACCATGAAGCAAGGACCATGAAGGGATGGCCATCGAAAAGAAATACCTGAATAGGCAGTTACAGGCTACAGAAAGAAGATGCGGAGAGTGATCTCCCAGCATCCTCAACTGGGTATAAATGTTTGTGTATGTGTGTGCATGAGTCCACATGCACATTTCAGGTCCCTGACAGATAGAAAGTGTAGGTGCTTCTCTGACACTCTTCTATTACACCGACATAGGGAGACACTAATAGCATTTACAGCCTAATGACTGCCTTGAATTAACGTGTATACATGTGTCATTTAAAGTCCCCCTAAAGAGTATTTGTATTTACCTTAAAATAACGTTTCCAAAATCATTTTGATGGCACAAACTTTTAATAGGGCAAACATCACTCAGAGTAGGTTTTATCGCTTGTAAAATAGCCATATGAAGTTGCTGTTTGGGTAGGAACACTGCACTACATTGGTGCTGCTTTACAGGAATGTAGTTATAGGAACAGTCCACTTCTAAATCAGTTCTACTAACTACTCTCCCCCAAAACCGTGTTTTCATTTGCATTCGCACTGGCCAAGTGGCCATAGGAACTGATAGGAGGGGTGAGGACGCCACCGTCACTTGCTACAGGGTTTAAAATAGGCATGCACTTTCGCCTTGCCAAATGCGAGTAAATTAACTAACTAGCCTATATTTACAAATGATTTGAATGACCCTCACTGTCTACTGTCGCTTCAAAGCATTCCACGGTCGGGACAGAATGAAACAGGCATGATGGACTAATGAAGCCAGCAGTTTAATCTATAAACGTTTAACATTGTTGCCATGAATACATACCACAAAATATACACATGTGTATTTTATAAATATGTTGTAATTGCATTGGCAGTAAGTTGCTAATGGCAATTATTCTTTCCCTTTGACACATGAGAAACATTAGAGTGGACAGTGTTGCAGTGGCTCTCATTTTTTTCTACAAATGCTGACTTGCACTACATACTTGGTTTCCCTCTTACTTTGTAACTTTTTCCACCAAATGTATGTAATAAATTACTTTTTGTTCAAATTCACTTTTGGTGTGGTCTCCCCATTGCTCCACCATAAGCCATGTGCACCATGACAAATGTCTTATGATTTAAGTTGCACACATGCTGTCTGGGGATTAGTAAACTATATGCATGTGGGCCTACTAATGAATTTAAAAACAGTACGTGTATTTACTATTGTTGATGTTGAGACACTTGCATACTGTACTACTACACCTGTGTTGGCCCTGAATGAAATAGTCTACCCAGGTTAACATTTCTTGCACTTTATCACAATACTAAAGCGTCTGATACCTTAGTGATTGAGTTTCTGTACGACACTATATGAACACAGATTTCTTCCTAAGATAGTTTTGCTGTAGTCCAACTCCAGTGTGAAATAACTAGACTAGCACCTTGCAAAATCAATGCTTCCCCAACTTTTTTGCTGACGCAAATGTAACCAGCTGAACACCACATTTGCCATTACTTGTATACTGCAAAGATGACGTTTAGTCTCTGTGTTTTGAGATAAAATGCAGAAGGCCGAACTTCGTTATGAGGTAGGACAACATTGTTACTGTCTTCCTTCCCATAAGCGACATAAAGGCACTTTGTGATTATCTGAAGCCAACTGAGTAGCCAACTGGAAATGTAGCTTACGTTATAACGGGTATTGAGAGTTTGACTAATAATGTGGACGAGGAAGATGAACAGTGCCTATAGTATAGCCTACGAACAGGTTGGCATATTTAGCGAACCGATTTGTAGCCTAAAGATACATTTATAACGAAACTCAATATCCAACATGACAGTAGCCAAGGCTATTTCAGTGTTTTCAAGCAGGCCTAGCTTCAGATAGTTAGCTTCAGACAACCCCAAGTAGGCCTAGGCTAGCTTATATTGTTCACAGACGCGGTAAAATAGGCTACAAGTTTGACGTGCTGCGTGGCGCTCAATAAAACCTTAAAACGAAAGAGTCAGGGCTAATTGTATTTCACCAGATACATATTCCATCTTCTCCCCTATACAGTGTAAAATATAGGCTATCTATTTCGCACTGACGACTTAAATTCTCCCTTTTTCATACGTGTTTAGACAGTGTTTCACGAAGATTCTAAGAGACATTCACCTAGAAATTAACAGCTGATCGGAACGTGATTATTACGTCATCCGGAACTTTTTCGCAAGCCGGAACTTATTGTTCATGACACACCCACTCTCTGGTCCGCGCATGGTGAACATCAATCGGGCAACACCCACATTTTCCCCTCCATGATCTGCTCGCACTCTACAAGAAATAGCACAAGGAACTGCAGTAGCAAGGTGAACACACTCTAATGGTAAAGTAAACACACCTCAAAAACAGTCAGTCATTCATACCACACTGCAAATTTACCTGAGAGGATATCCAAACTCTTGAACAGCCTGGCTGAAAAAGGCAAGGTTTGTGTCGGACCTGTTGTTGTCATCCGCATTCAAGTACATTATCTGTAACATTTCAACCACATAATTACTGAAGGTCATATTATCTTACTAGTAAAATGGGTTAGGTCTTGCCAGGTATCTTGCCATTAACCTGTCTGGCTTGCTTGGAACTAGGCTACTAGTGGGACAATAATAATAATAATAACCTATACTATTTGGATCCCATGAGGGAAATTTCATCTCTGCCTTTAACCCAATTGTGAATTAGTGAATTTACACAGCACAGCACACAGTGAAACACGCAGTGAGGTGCACAGCACACACTAACCCGTTACAGATGGCAGCCTGCTTATAGCGGCGCCTGGGGAGCAGTGAGGGGTTAGGTTCCTTGCTCAAGGGCACTTCAGCCATGGTCCACTGGTCGGGAATCGAACCGGCAACCCTTCGGTTACAAGCCCGAAGCCCTAACCAGTAGGCCATGGCTGCCCCAAGGCCTAGTGCCTGCTCTCTCTACCTGCTGTATCTGTTTTATGTTGTCTCTAAAGCAATAGTTATTGATAGACAATTTTAACCTATCCTTTACTCTTACCTTGCGTGAGAAACCATCAATGCCTCCAAATATGACAATGTTATACCTAATAGATGAGAAGAGGAACAACAGTTAATACTTAAATTGTTAGATTACAGTATGTAAGATTTACAGATCTAAGCACCACAAAGGTATATTACTTTACCGTATCAATTTGTGTTTTATGTCAATATGAAAGAGGTACTTGGGGCATGGAACAGAGTATGTGCGCCTTACAACACATCCCAGCTGAGTCATCCTTGACACAACCCCAAGGCTGTCCACTCTGTGCATTGCTGCCCTGATGCGATCCCACTGAACCTGATGGCCTAGTCTTCCAAGTGCTCCCCTCATTGTTCTGTAGCCTGAGTGTGGCCACCACTGTTTTACCTGAGACACCAGTTCATCAAGCTCAGCATCTGAACACCTACTGTACTGAGCTCGCTTGCCAGGCAGGTTATGGGCAGCCATGGATCTATACAGTGTTGCACGGGACACCCCCAGAAAGTTGGCAATTGTGATCACTGGGTGTCCGTTTTCCATCAGATGCTGTACATAATCCATATTGATTGCGATTTTTGGTCGCCCACTCCTAGGACATCTTTCAAAATGAATTGGCATTGGTAAGTGATCGTCTTGGTGCACTCTCAACTGCTGAAGTGCCCTGCACAGCTCAATTAATCTATCCATGACCTCTGGAGGCACTGGAACATGCTGGGCAATAATGTCCATGAAAACCAGTTCCTGTGTGCAAACGAATTCTAGGAAGTCAGGATCAAGGGGTGTTTGTTGGAGAGCCCGATGAACTCTGTCGCGCAGTCTTTCCATCACATACTGCATTAATGCGTTCTAGAAAGCCAAACATTAAATAAATAAATAATTCAGGCAATTACTCAAAATAACACGTGTAGAAGGTGATGGTTGTGTATAATGTTAAGTGTGTGTGTGTGTGTGTGGGGTGTACTATGTGTATGTAGGGGTGGTGGTGGTGGGGGCTGTGTGTGAGTGTCTATGCTCTGAGTCTAACTACCCAGCTGAAAAAAACAGCTTAGATTATGGTTTGCTGGTTTAAGCTATGTTTTTGTGAGTTTTTATTTACTGGTTTAGCTGGTTAACCCAGTTTATGACAGTCACCAGCTGAGTTTTTATGGTTTAGCTGGTTGGGCCAGCTTCATGGCTGGTCAAACCAGCCATGACCATCTTAAACCATCAATGTAAGATTGATAGCCTGGTCACCAGCATGACCAATATAAAACATTACACTTACCGACATGACCAGCTTCCTAAGGTGGTCTCACAAGAAAATCCAAGCGGTGGCCCAATGAGCAAACTTGTGAGAAGATGCAGACGCACACCAGATTGCGAGGTGCTGGCCGCCTAAAGTTAGTCAGTAGGTTAGAGAGGTGCCGCACACTCCGAGTCCATCATTTTGAGGTTCTTTATTAGTGATAACGTTTCGGCCTTCCTCAGATCACATAGTAACAGAGGTTCAACCTACAGTTTTTAGCCAGATACTTGATTAGTTCTAATTATATACAGCTGGCCAGGCACTCATAATTGGCTTAGACTAGTGGGCATGTAAACCCAATACACTCACATCTACAATTGTAACGTTACTGTGACGCTTGTATTACATGCCCACTAGTCTAAGCCTGCACAGCAACTCTGGCTAAAAACTGTGGGTTGAACATCTGTTACGAGCCTATGTGAACTGAGGAAGGCTGAAATGTTATCATTGATAAAGAACCTCAAAAGGATGGACTCGGGAGTGTGCGGCATCTCTCTAACCTACAGCCCAATGAGCAAAACCAGCCCAAACCAGCTAAAACCCAACTAAAACCAGCCACCAGCCTAAACTGGATTTTTCAGCAGGGTAGAGTGCCCAGTCAGAAAACGGGAGTCTGGTCACCCCATAACCCCACCCCAACCCCATAGACAGTAAATTTTGTGTCAAACTAGCAACATGTTGACTAGTATTGCTAACCATGCTAGCAAAAATGTATAGTTTTCATCAAGTAACAAGCATACGACTGTGTGGACAACACTGCCTTCAGATGAAAACGATAACCATCTTTACTTATTCCGTTATTACAGTTTAGCTGGGGCTCAATTAGCTTGATTTGTTTCGTTTTGTAGGGACCTGGGATCATAGAGCTGCTATCATACCTGGCTAACACTCGCAGACGTCGAGTCAACACCTGCTAACGTCTGTATACTGACCAAGTAAACTCATATCTCTCTGAAGAAAAAATCCACTATAACACACACAAGTAACAAATAGAACTACTTACCCATCCAGGTAATCCACCGGTCGCTTCCACGTTCATCTTGTAATTGCGATTGAGGCCAGAACCGGATACCAATGACTGTACAGCCAGAGCCTAGCTATCGTTGCACGACGCCTTTGCACAACACTGCCATCTGCTGGTTGTTCAGTGGAGGGTGTCTTCGCATTCAAATCTAGTGGTATTTATTTGTGGATCTTGGTGTGCAGTAGGAATGTCTCAAAATTACGTCATCGACATAAAAGCAAAAAGGACATTCACAAATGCAGATTCCACATACAAAGTCAAGCATATTTATTTTCAAATCTCGAAAATATATTTACAAAGACACATTTATTTATATAAATTTGTTTATTTATTTGTATTTTTGTATTTTGTACTTGGATATTTATAAATGTATGTATATGTATATATATCCTTTTATATTTATTTAAATATTTTTGAGACAATCCTCACTCCATATATTTTAGCCTATATGTCTTCGTAGACAGTAGCCTAGGCTACACCATTAGGCCATCTTGAGAATAAAAGACTTCAAGCTGCTAACAATCATCCTCCACAACCATGAGGATAGGTAGGCTAAACGGTCGTTCGTCGCCTTTTTGCCTCTTATTGTAAAACCAACTGTTAGGGCCTACACACGTGGTCGGCATCCCAGTCAATATTTGATATTAAAATTTCAATTTTGAAGCTATTTGTAACTATGTGTAGCCTATGCAACCCGACTGTTGTAGGCTTGCCTACCACTCTGCAGTGCCTTGCCTACCATTCTTGCCTACCACTCTAGTTGTAAACAAACGGTGACGTAACATTAGAACGGAGGTGCAAAACCTTAATAGGAACAGAATCTGTAGTCTTAAGAGAGCCAGATTGTATGCTTAAAGCCTGAGACAGAGTATATAGTTTAAAAGTTGAATTTAGATAGTGTAATGGATGTTGATAGACAGAAAGTTGAATGGATGTTGATAGGCAGATTGTTTAATGGATGTTGGTGGATAGTTTAATGGGTGGATGAGTGAATGGTTTGAAGAGGATGAATGGATAGAAAGTTGGATGGAATGTGCCTTATATCCTTGTAGAATGGAGAGACACAGAGAGAGTTGGCCTAGTTAAGCAGAACAGGTGCAATCAGTTTAACTGGCCCTTTGATGGGTCCTAGTGAGCAGCTGGAAGTTGATACAGGTGCAAATCAAGTTAATTAGCCCATTGTGATGTCATCAGCCAATGTTAAGTCTATGGGGAAAAATAAGCTTGTTTTTTATTAAAATCTCAAAAAGTATAAAGTTTACAAAAGTGAAAAACACATTCCCCACGTGTCCTTTTCAAGACCTACATTACAAAGTTTGAACGAAGTTTCTACGTTAAACGGTTAAAGCTGAATTAGATGCAGAAATTTGGTGGGAAGAATAATAATAACTAGAAATGCAATTCCAAGAAATTACCAGTGCATGAAAATGCTAAGTTGTGATGTAAAATATCATGTATAGTTAAAACAGATAATACAGAGATGGTTACTATGGTGATGCTAGGATAGACATGGTGGTTGAATAGCTTAATAAAAGTTGATAGTTTAAAAGTAGACTGTTTAAAAGCTGAATGTAGATAGTTTAAAAGTTGTTGATAGACAGTAGATAGTTTAAAAGTTGTTGATAGACAGCTAGTTTAATAGATAGTTTAATGATAGTTTAAAAGTAGACCGTTTAAAAGTTGAAGGTAAATAGTTTAAAAAGTTGTTGACAGACTGGAAGTTTAATGAATGTTGATATTCAAATAGTTTAATGGCTGTGTATAGGTAGATATTTGACGATAACTGAAAGTTGGAATGGCTCTGATGTTTGCTAGCAGTTATGCTAAGATTTTTAACTATGCTAACCATGCTACTTAGCTAATGTTTTATAGTAGTGCTAGCAATGCTAACATGCTAACCATGCTACTTAGCTAACTTAGCTAACATTTTCTAGCAGTTTTGATAAACATATTAACTATGCTAGCAATGCTAACTATGCTAACCATGCTACTTAGCTAACTTAACTAACGTTTTCTAACAGTTTTGCTAAACATGCTAATTATGTTAGCAATGCTAACTATATTAACCATGTGACTTAGCTAACCTAGCTTATCATTTTTAATAGTTATGCTAACTATGCTAACTAACATGCTAACAATGCTAACTATGCTAAGTATGTGACTTAGCTAACCTAGCTAATCATTTTTAGTAGTTATGCTAACTATGCTAACTAGCATGCTAACAATGTGAACATGCTAACTATGCTAACCATGTTACTTAGCTAACTTAGCTAATCATTTTCAGCAGTTTTGCTAAAAATGTTAACAATGTTAACTATGGTAACCATGCTAACTAGCTACAGTGGGTAGGAGTCATAGTTGATGACAAGTAACAGTTACAATGGCTGAACAGTTCAGTAGTTTAAAGGGTTAAATTGTTTAATAGTGAAATATTGTAGTGAGGACTTTTATTTTGAAACAGTTTTTGGCAGAGGAAACAGTTGAACAGGATGTGTAGTCTTAATAGGGCCAGTTTGTATGCTTAAAGCCTGAGACTGGCAGTTGATCCAGGTGGCCTGAACACCTGCCATAGGATTCTAATTGCTTAATGGCCGTATTATGATGTCATAATCGGCAATGTTAAGTCTATGGGGATTTTTAAAAAGTTTTTAAGTTTCAAAGTTGAAAAGACATACCAACCTGATCTGTTTGAAGACCTACGTTACAAAGTTTGAATGAAGTTTCTAAGTTAAACTGTTCAAGAGAAATTGCGTACGGAAAAAGTGGTAAGCGGAATAATAATAAGAAGTTGCCTAGGAAGAACAGTACAGTGCATTTTCATGCACTGTAACTAGAAAAGCATTTCCTGAAGGAAATACAGTGCATGCAAAGTTGTTGTTGGTTTGGTTGCTAGGGTAATTATAGTGGTTGCTATGCTATAAAATGGTTGCTAGGCTGTTGCTAGGGTAATTATAGTGGTTGCTATGCTATACAAGTGGTTTCTAGGTGGTTGCTAGGTTGTTGCTAGGGTACTTAAGGTGGTTGCTAGGCTGTTGCTAAGGTAATTATAGTGGTTGCTATGCTATAAAATTGGTTGCTAGGTTGTTGCTAGGGTACTTAAGGCGGTTGCTAGGCTGTTGCTATGGTAATTATAGTGGTTGCTATGCTATAAAAGTGGTTGCTAGGTTGTTGCTAGGGTATTTAAGGTGGTTGCTAGGCTGTTGCTAGGATAATGATAGTGGTTGCTATGCTATAAAAGTGGTTGCTAGGTTGTTGCTATGGTAATTATAGTGGTTGGTATGCTTTAAAAGTGGTTGCTAGGTTGTTGCTAGGGTATTTAAGGTGGTTGCTAGGCTGTTGCTAGGATAATGATAGTGGTTGCTATGCTATAAAAGTGGTTAGCTATAAAAGTGGTTGCTAGGTTGTTGCTAGGGTATTTACGGTGGTTGCTAGGCTGTTGCTAGGATAATGATAGTGGTTGCTATGCTATAAAAGTGGTTGCTAGGTTGTTGCTAGGGTCATTATAGTGGTTACCATGCTTTATAATGTGTAAATAGAATAAAAAAGGAAGAATAATTAAAAGTTATTGAAATTGGGAGAAATAGAGAGAGGGATAGAGAAAATGAGGGAAAGTGAAGAAAAGGAAGTGAAAGAAAGTTGGGATTAGAAGTGAGCTATTCAGTTGAATGGAGAGGGACACAGAAGAGGTTCCATTCAAGTTGCTGCAGGCAGTCAGTGAGAGAGCACAGGTGCAGTTGATTGCATTCTATTTCCTTAATAGCCTATTATGATGTCATAAAGCCATGTTAAGTCTATGGAGAATTATAAAGTTTAGTTTTTATTTAATATCTCAAAAAGTAAAAGTCGTAGAAATATGAAAAGTCATAGAACAAAATTTGCAGCAAAAGAGCTACGTGTGAAGTTTGAACCAAGTTTCTCACGATAAGCAGTTCAAGCCAAAATAGGGCCTGGAAGAATAATAATAACTAGAAAAGCATTTCCTGAAGGAAATACAGTGCATGCAAAGTTGTTGCTGGGTTGGTTGCTAGGGTAATTATAGTGGTTGCTATGCTATAAAGTGGTTGCTAGATTGTTGCTAGGGTAATTATAGTGGTTGCTATGCTATAAACGTGGTTGCTAGGTTGTTGCTAGGGTACTTAAGGTGGTTGCTAGGCTGTTGCTAGGATAATGATAGTGGTTGCTATGCTATAAAAGTGGTTGCTAGGTTGTTGCTAGGGTCATTATAGTGGTTACCATGCTTTATAATGTGTAAATAGAATAAAAAAGGAAGAATAATTAAAAGTTATTGAAATTGGGAGAAATAGAGAGAGGGATAGAGAAAATGAGGGAAAGTGAAGAAAAGGAAGTGAAAGAAAGTTGGGATTAGAAGTGAGCTATTCAGTTGAATGGAGAGGGACACAGAAGAGGTTCCATTCAAGTTGCTGCAGGCAGTCAGTGAGAGAGCACAGGTGCAGTTGATTGCATTCTATTTCCTTAATAGCCTATTATGATGTCATAAAGCCATGTTAAGTCTATGGAGAATTATAAAGTTTAGTTTTTATTTAATATCTCAAAAAGTAAAAGTCGTAGAAATATGAAAAGTCATAGAACAAAAATTTGCAGCAAGAGCTACGTGTCGAAGTTTGAACCAAGTTTCTACGATAAGCAGTTCAAGCCAAAATAGGGCCTGGAAGAATAATAATAACTAGAAAAGCATTTCCTGAAGGAAATACAGTGCATGCAAAGTTGTTGCTGGGTTGGTTGCTAGGGTAATTATAGTGGTTGCTATGCTATAAAGTGGTTGCTAGATTGTTGCTAGGGTAATTATAGTGGTTGCTATGCTATAAACGTGGTTGCTAGGTTGTTGCTAGGGTACTTAAGGTGGTTGCTAGGCTGTTGCTAGGATAATGATAGTGGTTGCTATGCTATAAAAGTGGTTGCTAGGTTGTTGCTAGGGTCATTATAGTGGTTACCATGCTTTATAATGTGTAAATAATAAAAAAAAGGAAGAATAGTTAAAAGTTATTGAAATTGGGAGAAATAGAGAGAGGGATAGAGAAAATGAGGGAAAGTGAAGAAAAGGAAGTGAAAGAAAGTTGGGATTAGAAGTGAGCTATTCAGTTGAATGGAGAGGGACACAGAAGAGGTTCCATTCAAGTTGCTGCAGGCAGTCAGTGAGAGAGCACAGGTGCAGTTGATTGCATTCTATTTCCTTAATAGCCTATTATGATGTCATAAAGCCATGTTAACCCTCTAGGCGCCACAGTCGACTATAGTCGACAAGATGCGGTACTGAATAAAACGGCCGATTTAGTCAAATAGGGTGTCATATTTCGTTCGACCTCCACCCCACTAGATGGCAGACATGTCATACGTCATCCCCGAGTCGAAAAAAGGGCACTCTTTAAACAAAACTTTCGCGCTACAGCTGCATTGAATCAAGTGCGTACAATACCGGAGCTAGTGTGCGTGTGAGCCACTTTGTCAGAGCGATATTGTCAACGTCAGCGAGTATTTGCATTAGATTATCGTCTAATGGCATCAAAAAAGTTTACCTGAAATGAAGTGTTGGGTCTTCTATTCGCGGACCCTGATTCTGAAGGGGAATATCTGCCTTCAGAAAATGACAGTGATTCGTTTAGTGAGGCTTCAGATGCGTCCCTGCCTTGCAATGATGCAGCTGGACAAAGTGAGAGTTTACTCCATAGTTTAGCTTACACCAAGCACAAACGTTGAATCGTTTGCCCAATGTCACTGGTGGCAATAATGTTTCACGGGTTCGGAGTGTTCATCGGGAAGTTAGCAGGGTGTTAGTGGTGTGGCAAACAAGGCTGGAGGTAGCATAATGTCCATAGCGCTAGCTTCTGTCTTCTGAACGTGTGCCTCTCCACAATTGCGGCGACAGTAACGTGGTGGAGCCTTTGTCTAATGCCACTGGGTATGTTAGACGAGGTCGAAGTGCTAATAGTACAGTTAGGGGGGAACGTAGTGGCAGTGTGGGGAGTCGCAATGAGAATGACAGTAGGCCTAGTCCGAGCTGCGCAAATTCTCTCCACTCGGCGCGCGCGAGGCAGATCTGGCCATGCTGCTCACATGGTGGAGGTGGTGACACGCTCTTTCCCTCTCCCACACACACACACACATTAGGCCATGCATAGTCTATCACAAGATGATGGGAATGCCGGCCCTGTATGGATAGGGATAGGGAGTCATTATCTCTACAGCAAAAGGCCTGCTACATAAAAAAAAAGTCAGCCATTTATTAGTAATGATTTACACTGTTGATTTGCTATATATTTCCCTGATCATTTAGGACACACACTTTTTGTGTGTTCATGTCCTTGTGATGTGTGTGTCTTTGTCAGCTAAGAAAAAAAACAAAAAAACATCAACAAAAAGAAAAAAATACTAACATTGTCTCTTGTCTTGTCTCGTCATCTCACTCCTGATCTGTGCCTTGCCGTAGCAAATGAGCTTTTGAACTAAACAGGTCTTGTCTACTTGTGTTTGTGTGTCATCTGAATAATATATATGTGCCCCATACATGGAATCAGAGTGCCTACTGTATGTAGTAAATGGAAAATCTCTACAGCAAAAGGCCAGTCTACCGCTACATGCATTTGGTTTGTTTCTGCCATTTATTAGTAATGATTTACACAGTTTGTTCACTACTTACTATTTACCTGAGCATTCAGTATTGTGCAATATAGCATACAGAAGGTGAGGGATATTTTGGGGGGAAAGAAGTGGTGCATTTTATCATTCAAACATGCGACTTTTCATGAAAATTCTATAATCCAAGATGGCCGCCACCATATGACGTCATAATATGCAAATTAGATATAAACATTTAATCCCTACATAAACTTTGGGTCATCCTTAATATTTCTCTAATTTACAGAAAGTCTGTATCTCTTATCACTTTTAAGATATAGCCTTTTGAAATGAAGATGTCAAAATCGAAAGCTTCGAAAAAAAACCTCTGGCGCCTAAAGGGTTAAGTCTATGGAGAATTATAAAGTTTAGTTTTTATTTAATATCTCAAAAAGTAAAAGTCGTCGAAATATGAAAAGTCATAGAACGAAAATTTGCAGCAAGAGCTACGTGTCGAAATTTGAACCAAGTTTCTACGATAAGCAGTTCAAGCCAAAATAGGGCCTGGAAGAATAATAATAACTAGAAAAGCATTTCCTGAAGGAAATACAGTGCATGCAAAGTTGTTGCTGGGTTGGTTGCTAGGGTAATTATAGTGGTTGCTATGCTATAAAGTGGTTGCTAGATTGTTGCTAGGGTAATTATAGTGGTTGCTATGCTATAAACGTGGTTGCTAGGTTGTTGCTAGGGTACTTAAGGTGGTTGCTAGGCTGTTGCTAAGGTAATTATAGTTTTTGCTATGCTATATAAGTGGTTGCTAGGTGGTTGCTAGGCTGTTGCTAGGGTAATTTTAGTGGTTGCTATGCTATAAAAGTGGTTGCTAGGTTGTTGCTAGGGTCATTATAGTGGTTACCATGCTTTATAATGTGTAAATAGTAAAAAAAAGTAATAGTTAAAAGTTATTGAAATTGGGAGAAATAGAGAGGGATAGAGAAAATGAGGGAAAGTGAAGAAAAGGAAGTGAAAGAAAGTTGGGATTAGAAGTGAGCTATTCAGTTGAATGGAGAGGGACACAGAAGAGGTTCCATTCAAGTTGCTGCAGGCAGTCAGTGAGAGAGCACAGGTGCAGTTGATTGCATTCTATTTCCTTAATAGCCTATTATGATGTCATAAAGCCAATGTTAGGTCTATGGGAATTTTAAGTTTAGTTTTTATTTAATATCTCAAAAAGTAAAAGTCGTAGAAATATGAAAAGTCATAGAACGAAAATTTGCAGCAAGAGCTACGTGTCGAAGTTTGAACCAAGTTTCTACGATAAGCAGTTCAAGCCAAAATAGGGCCTGGAAGAATAATAATAACTAGAAAAGCATTTCCTGAAGGAAATACAGTGCATGCAAAGTTGTTGCTGGGTTGGTTGCTAGGGTAATTATAGTGGTTTGCTATGCTATAAAAGTGGTTGCTAGATTGTTGCTAGGGTAATTATAGTGGTTTAATTATAGTGGTTGCTATGCTATAAAGTGGTTGCTAGATTGTTGCTAGGGTAATTATAGTGGTTGCTATGCTATGCTATGCTAAAATTTGGTTCAAGAGCTACGTGTCAAAGTTTGAACCAAGTTTCTACGATAAGGAGTTCGAGTCAAATTAGGGCCTGGAAGAATAATAATAATAGAGAACTAGAAAATGCAATTCCAGGGAATTACCATTGCATGTAAATGCAAAAAAGCTGCTGTGTATAACATTATATTACTTACAGTATGATTATTCAGATTACATAGTCTTACAGTATTCTTGAAAACCACTTACTTTAGATGTTAGCTTAGAGTATATGACAGTCAGTAAAAATAAATTGTCAATTCAATATTGATCAACATTCTTTGTTTCAGAATACACTAATGAACACTTACCAATGTAAGCTTGAAGTAAAAATCACAGTTTTGTATATATATACAGAACTTGATAATGCCAATCATATTATCCTAAGACAGATCTATTTATCAGTGGTAAATCTGAACTGGCAGCAACAGCTAGAGGCCTCAGTTAATGGTGTTAGGTCAAATTTGATGGTGATATATACACTGAAGAATAAAAGAGTCAGCCCTTCAGATGATCAGTTTTAGACAGGACTTAGGTTAGAATCTTATTTTTCACACAGCACAGCTCAGGTCTAAAAAGAGAGATCTTACAGCACAGGTATGATTCAGAGGTATGAATGATTCACAAGTATACAAGTTACAATGTCTCAGTGTAGATCTCGGATAAGTCTCAGTATGGTTAAATGGTATGTGCACAGATATGTTGAGATATGGTCACATGTTTGTAAGAATGTATGTTAGTAGGTATGTTGCTAGCAACATTGTCAGAGATTGGTTGACAGGTGTGCACACAGACAGGCACACACGTAATGTCATACACGGTCATCACCACTGGTCTGGTCTGGAACCTAAAAGACAAAAGCAAACAAGTTTAACAGTTATACTAAAACAATACAAGGAATGTCTGCAATTGTACAACTGTTCAATACAACTCATTTATTTAAGTGAAGTTGTTACATTACATTAGGCTGACACACTTTTAACCTAACGACTAACATCATAAACAGTTTAAGCTTTAAACAATTCTCTCAACAATTCTAGGACAATAAAAATAGGTAGAGTATAATCCAATTGTTGTACCATCAAGCTACTGGTAGTTAAGCTTAAATACTAGCCTATAGTATTAAATTGCAAACAAAGCAGAATTCTGTGTTTTATTGTTTTAAGTTTAAGGATAGTTGATAGCTAATCATATTTTTTTACATATAAAACGTTAACAGCTTAGAAAACTTTGCAGGCAATGGGTTTGTTGTTGCTGTTGATAATCATATGAGTAAGGATGGATCATTATGATACTAAGTATCTTGATAACCAACTGCTATAACTTGAACAGCTTGCTAGGTCTGTCAGCCACATTTTTTCCTACAGATTACAATGTACTACAACTGGAAAGCTTGATTCTCGGGCCAGGCTACACTTTAATTTATAGACCAGAACAATGCAGAAATGAGTAGGCCAAGTAAACATTATAGCCTATGTTGACAACACAAACATTATAGCTCAACTTAGTGTGTTTTAACAAGAGTTTAGTCGTATGGTCCATTTCCTAGCCTATTCATGGCTTTCATAAGGTCCCTTTCCACAGGGGTATTAATAAAGCACCAATGCATTCATAATCTAGGTGTTTGATTGTATACACCTGTGGAAAGGGGCCTGATGAAACCCATCAATAGACGAACTATAGCATACCGTGATAGTGTTTACTTAAGAATCAGGAGCGTAGAATGAAAACGTAGCCTGGCCTATTTGATACACAAACAAGCGGTGTACAACGTTAAACATTTGTTAAAATAAAAACAAGGAGCATATTTGCTAGCTTTAACTAAAATGTGAAAGGTAGAAGCTATAACGTTATGACCATCAACAAGTAGCTAACGTTATTCATGCCATGAATGAAACCCATGATGGGTTTCATCAGGTCCCTTCACACAGTAGCCTAGGCTCAAGCACCATGCAGTCTGCATTCATAAGCTATTCTAGGTGCTTGATTCTGTCGAAAGTGACCTGATAGAACCAGAGCCTAGAATCTATATGCCTAACGTTACTTCTCTGGTTTACGTTAACGTTGTAGTTAAAACGCTGCTGGTTAGTAGGCCTATGAACTAATGCATTAATTAGTGCATTACGTTTGATTGTCGTTCGCTATCGAAACCTACAGCTAATCGGTCACTGTAAAGTTGACGACATTAACGTTGATTAACAGTGGGTTTCTTTACATATCAACGCAGCAAGGTGCTAACGTCAACTATTTCACTAACGTTACCTAACGTTATAAAGTTAGTTTAGTTATTTGTGACACATCATTTCATACATATAACGCTAACGTTACATAATGTTTGACGACATAAATGACTCAAATACCAAAAAAACCCCGGAACACTAGAGAAATGTGCCTCTGAAGGTTTACGAGCAAATAAAGTGACCACGGCACAGCAGGCGAAGACGTTCAGAAGATTCACAGCTCCAGCAGTGGCTCGCGTTCAGCTGTTAATTGTTTTCAGCTGCAGGTCACGTCATAATGCTTAAAGTTGCCGCCATGGAGGTCAATGTTAAGTCAATGGGAATTTATTGCTCTTTTATCGTAAATATCTCAAAAAGTATAAAGTTTACAAATGTAAAAATTACATTGTACAATTGTCTGTTACAAGGCCTTTGTAGGAGTGTTTGAATGACGTCAAACGGTTCAGTGGTTTTAGTGTCATTAAACGTCAAATTCGGTAGGAAGACTAGAAAATGCAATTCCAGGGAATTACCATCACATGTAAATGTAAAAAAGCTGCTGTGTATAACATTAAATTACTTACAGTATGATTATTCAGATTACATAGACGTGTCCAGTATTCTTGAAAACCACTTACTTGATTAGATGTTAGCTTAGAGTATATGACAGTCAGTAAAAATAAATTGTTAATTCAATATTCATCAACATTCTTTTTTTTTAATACAGCAGAATGATACTCAGAATACACTAATGAACACTTAACAACCAATGTAAGCTTGAAGTAAAAAAAAAAAGCACAGTTGTGTGTGTGTGTATATATATACAGAACTTGATAATGCCAATCATATTATCTTAAGACAGATCTATTTATCAGTGGTAATTCTGAAATGGCAGCAAGAGCTAGAGGTCTCAGTTAGTTTAATAAATAGGTCACTTTTGATGGTGATATAGACTGAAGAACAAGATTCAGCCCTTCAGATGATCAGTTTTAGACAGAACTTAGGTTAGAATCTTAATTTTAACACAGCACAGCTCAGGTCTAAAAACAGAGGTCTAACAGCATAGTTAACTTTCACAGATGTCACTGCACATGATTCAAATGTATGCATGCTTCATATAGTTGTCGGCATAGTCCTCCTGCAACAATATAATACTCAGAATGTCTCAGTGTAGATCTCAGATCTACGTCTATAGTTCAAAGGTATGTGCAGATATGTTGAGATATGGTCACATGTTTTTAGGAATGAATGTAAGTGTTAATGTCAGCGATGTATGGTTGGCAGGATGCGCACAGACAGGCACACACGAAATGCAATACACGGTCACCACCACACTGGCCTGGCCTGGAACCTAAAAGACAAAAGCAAACAAGTTAGTTATACCAAAAACAAGGAATGTGTACAATGTTCAATGTTCAATACAACTTAGATATTTAAGTGAGATTGTTGCACCATAAATTTGTAATGGTAGTTAAATGTACTAGCCTATAGTATTGCAAACAAAGCAACATTTTGTGTTTTATTCATTTCAGTTTAAGGATAGTTGATAGCCAAACAGTTTGAAGTAAACAGCTTAGAACACTTTGTAGGCAAAGGGTGTGTTGTGGCTGTTGATAATCATCAACTGAGTCTTAAGGATGGACCATTCTGATATTATGTAACTACAATAGTTTATACAGCTTGCTAGGTCTGTCATCCACATTTTTTCTACAGATTACGATGTAGACCTACTGGTAACACTTTACTTGACGGGTGAGTTCATAATACATTCATAGCAGCTGTCATAAACTGCACATAAAGCATTCATGACTGTTTCATGAGACATGACTCAACATTCATACCAAACCTTTCATGAATGTGGAAAGTTGAATGTGGAAGGTGGAAGGTTTCATGAATGTGGAACGACGACAACTTGTCAAAATAAAAGTCCAACAATCGCAAAGCAGCATTGCCATTTTTGTTCCAAACCTCTTACCTGATCACATCACATCTGAGTCAATGGGCTACTCCGGTGCCAAAAAGACAGAACATGGTCAAGCAAATAATTTTTGTTTCATAAAAATGTATTTGTTTTATGATGTAACCTTTGCAGATGATTTCTCATCTTTTGCTACTGGGAATGTCCAACCTTTCCAGGTTACACAAATACGGGTCAGCTGAATGTAGGCTAGTTTACCTCCCAGTGTTAAACTCAGTGATTACGAATACTTCACAACTTGTATAGTAAAGTGACATTCCATGAAGACTTCATAAGATATATTTATGAAATATTTACAAAGGCTGGAGAGAAAAATGACAATGCGCCTTTGCGATTGTTGGACTTTTATTTTGACATAGTTTGGCTATTTGTCACCTATCATTTCATACAACATAATGTTTGACGACATAAATGAGTCAAATGCCAAAAATCGGACCACTTACCGTGTCTGTAATTAGAGAAGTACAGTCAGTTACGAGCAAGTAGCCTAAAGTGGGATCACGGCAGGCGATAAGACGAACGTTCAGAAGACTCCCAGCTCCAGTGGTAGAGGTATTGCGTTCAGCTGCAGGTCACGTCATAATGCTAAAAGTTGCCACCAAAGCGGTCAATGTTAACTCAATGGGAATTTGTTGCTCTTTTATCGTAAATATCTCAAAAAGTATAAAGTTCACAAATGTAAAAAATACATTGTACAATTGTCCGTTACAAGACCTTTGTAGGAGGGTTTGAATGACGTCAAACGGTTCAGTGGTTTTAGTGTCATTAAACGTCAAACTTGGTCGGAAGAAGAAGAATAAAAGACGATAATAAGAAGAACAGTGATAATAGTCCATTGCATGCAATGCAATAAGAAGAACAGTGATAATAGTCCATTACATGCAATACAAATAAAAATAAGTCAGAAGAAGCCCGTGGAATAACAATACAGTGCATTTGCATGCACTGTAATAAGTCGGAAGAAGCCCGTGGAATAACAATACAGTGCATTTGCATGCACTGTAATAATAATAATAATAATAATAATAATAAGAAGAAGAAGACTTCGGATAACAGAACAGTGCATTTTCATGCACACTGATAAAAATATTGAGCCTGATCTACTTAAAAAAGGCAAGGCAACTTTTTGCATCAGATTAATATGTAGTTAAAGCAAGGCTGGCCTTTGTATAGGCTACTTAATTTCTTGTGTGTAAGAAATGAGTTTTGTAAACTCATGTCTTAGTCAATATTAATTTATCAAGTAAATTCAACTTTTATCTTTCAAGTAAAGTCAACTTAGTTTTGTAAATGACTGAACCTTATTTTATAAGTAAATTCTTTGTTAATTAAACTAAGTTGACTTTTTGTACTTGCAAAGATAAGTAGACTTTTCAAGTAAAAGTCACTTCCAAAACTCATGTCTTACATTCAAGAAATTAAGTAGCCTATACAAAGACTAGCCTTGCATTATATACATAATCATCTGATGCAAAAAGTTGCCTTACCTTTTTAAGTAGATCAGGCACAATATTTTGTATCATGTTTGGTCTACTTAAAAACTTAAGTATGTGTCATCTATGTGTTCGAAAAGACAATCCTCTTATCACATGTCAAGATATGCTGCTGTGGAGCCAAGTGTAGACCATACTGATAAAAAGACAGGAGCTGCAACGATTAGTTGATTGATCAATTTAGTTGCTAACAACTAAATAATTTGTCAGTAATTAGAATTTTCTTTGAGTCATTTTTTTTTTTTTTTTTTTTTTAAGAAGAAGAATCCCAGATTCTCTGATGTAAATGTTTTAAATTGAGAACTGGTGATCAGGACAAAACAAGACATTTTAGGTTGCAGCTTGGGCTTTGGGAAAGAGTGATCGATTTTTCACCATTTCCTTACATTGTATGGACGAATCCACAAATCAATTTATCAAGACTATCGACAGATTAATTAATTGGTTGCAGCCCAACACTGGAAACTTAGCAACCCACATGAGTCAAACAATCTCAGATATAATTATGCATCTTAACCCAAAACAAGACACGGAAGTCATTTAGCTCAAATAAATAAATTTATTTGACAAAAGCCAAAAGAACAAATCAAAATACATTCTATTACAAACAAATCAAAATACATTCTACTGTATACACCATCTGTATAGATTTTAAGCTTGCAAACAGACCTTGAGATCATGGACTTTGGAGGACAGTTTTTGGTTTGCATCCTCTAGCTCTAGGAAAATCTTCTGAAAGACCTCAAACGTGTATTTCAGTTTATTAGGGTACCTCAGTTCCAAGGCATAGATAAGGCCCATCAGATAGGTGCAAGCATGTGCCACATCTGGGATACCAAAAAGGTCCCTCGATGGCTATTCCAGCTTGCTTGGGGAGACCATCCCCGGCTTTGCTGACAACAAAGATGCCGAGGGCAAATGTAGTAATAGCTTCTTGGATGGTCGCAGCATCGTCGTCATTAATAACCTGTGAAATACAATAACACTTATTTATTGTATAGTAATGTGAAGGATGCATAACTCTTTGTTCCCCTCTCCAAACAGATGATCAGATTGTTATGTGGTGCTTTTGAGTAGTATTGTAGCTTAACAAGGGTGTCTACAGGTATCACAGAGTTCAATCAAATGCCATTTAAGGCCATTTTAATTCAATTTGTTGGAGTAATTAAGCAATGCAGCTTTATACAGTATAAAGAATATCATATATTTGGTTCTGTTAACTACATAATTATACAAATGGTTATACATCAGTGTTATCAACAAACCCTAGGATATTCGTGTACATGTCACTAGATATCTGTGAGGATTTCCCATGTTTCACTACAGCATTTTTAATAATTAAATACTAAAATATTATCAGTACCACAATGGAAAAAGTCCTGAACTTTGTGTTTTTTTCTTGATTATACTTTGTGTCCTTCATGCATAGTAATATCTTCTTTACCTGGTAGTCTTTCATTAACTCTCCAGTGTATTCACCAGTCCTCTGATCACAACTTCTCTTCGCGACTCAATTGTGTCGTCCTACAAAAATATGGAATGAGATTACTAATTAATACGAGAAATATGAGATTAATATAAAATATGAGATTACAGACATCAGAAAGCTACTACATACAACTAATTACTACCACACTGTTGTAAATACATGCCTCATTTAACATGTCAAAGGGTCTCATCAAGTTTCTTCCCAACGGCTCCACCCTTCCTCCTGTACAGGCAACAGCTTGGGTGTGTGTTGGTCCAACTTGCCCAGGAATGTGGACTGCAATAGCTTCAGTGTGATCCTGCAGAATTCCTTCTCGATCTGAGAGACCAAGAGATGTAGACAAGACATGGAGATGAAGAAACATAATGAGACAGACACACATGGGCAAGAGAAACAGAACAAAGACATGGACAAATTAATCCAAAGATCACACTGAATAAATCAGTCTGCTGGTTGCAGAACTGGTTACAGAAAGACCTTGCCTCTCATTGACTTAAGTCTTACATGTACATTTTTGGCCTTTCCTTATCTTACTCAACTTCGAGAAAGTTCTAAAACATTTGATAGTTTTGACATGATATACTCGGTGTATATTACAGTTTTTTCTGATTGCTTAAGCACATTTTTTGTAACTATGGCTTTTTTTGCAAAACTCTACACACAAATGGCAAAACCTCTCACCCAATCAGCAAAACATTGTAGTTCTCTTGCAAAAGCTAACACACCTTGCTTAACTCTTCACACCTTCGTAAAAATGGTGTTTTCGTATCTAACAGTAAACACAAGCCATCACAATAGTAAGCACACAATGTGCCAACAACACACTGATGGTATGAATAAAAAACACATCTGGCTTTTGCTTTCTCTGTGCACAAGGTAGACTATGTCAGTTTGAGGTCATACTTTTGTCATAGTTCTGTAAACATACAGGGATCCCAACTTCAAGTATTAGTGTTTATTACACATCAAAACAAACACAAGTGTGTTTTTCCAAGTCAAAACACAAAATAGCATTTCACTGAGACAAAACAAATCAGTCTACATCGGGTCGTCTCTCTCAAAATTCTATCTACATCACATGCAATGTCCTAGTCCAAGGCACCGGGAAAAATATATTCTGGAATGACGTATCTAGGCCTGACATGACAATATCCCCACATGACTGTTTTTGTGTCTGTTTTTTTCTCTTCTCACTCTTCCTGCTCACTCCATCGTACCCATTGTACATTACCTGTGGCTTATTTATAGTGCTTAGGCTGATTGCAAAGTGAACTAATTATCTAAAACAGTTTTCACATGAGAAAGTGTGCCAGAGAGTTGGCAAAATAGTGTAAATAATAGCCATTGTGCCTACAGTTGTGCAAAGTGTGTGTTACAAAATTGCAAACTGAGTGCAAAGCAGTGTTTGTGCTTTTAGTTTTGCGAACTCAGTGAGTGGTTTTGCCATTTGTGTGTAGAGTTTTGCAAAAAAAGCCATAGTTACAAAAAATGTGTTTAAGCATTCAGAAAAAACTGTAAATGTTACCTATTCCCAGGTATGATTACGTACCTTGGATTTATTTTAAATGATGTAAAAACGGCAAACCTTCGTTACGTTAAAAGGATATTGATGACAAAGGCTGCACTTTTAAGATTGACCATGGTTTAGTTTTCGGTTCAAATGGCTTTTTGAATGGGTTCGCCACGGGCAGTTGGTTGTAGTTTTACGGTCCCTTAATCACTCAAGTTTATCACTGTTGGCTTGTGCCCATTCGTAGCGAGCCCATTTAAGAATAGCGTAGAAATCCAGACGCACCCTAGCGGCAGCAAATGTAGTTCTAATTCGGCTAATTCAAGAAGTCGTTTGACCAGAAAACTAAACCATCGTCAATCTTAAGTGCAGCCTTTGTCAATATCCTTGTAACCTAACGTTTGCCTCGAGTATTTACACAAATGCATTTGTACACAAGGCACACAAGGCGAGGGTTTTGCTTTAACGTCACACACGACTAGTAGCTTCTAGTGCTAGGCTAAGTCCACTAGTTGAGTAAGGCCACTTGCTAACGTTAACATTCATTTTCAAATTAAACCAAAAGACTCGACTAGTTCTACTGTTCTAGAGTCTTGTAGTTTAACTTGAAGATGGAAGCTAATCTAACCATAGACAGTAAAATAAATATAACCAGGTATCGATACTTGGCAAACTTTATTCTTACCTTAACGTTCAGTGGACTCAATCATAAACCCAGCCTCTGGAAATGCGGTGGTCTTCTGCTCTTTTCAACAGATGCGTGCCAGTTGGCGGGAGTACGAAACAGCGTAAATGAAACAAGCTTTTTGTTTGTTGAGTGTTTGTACTTGAGAAGATCGACTGGGATAACTTAATAATGTATGTAAATGAAAAAACACACAATTTTATTGTAATTTGAACAAATGCAGATTAATTTCAAACAATACATTTTCATGTAAAGATACAAACTGATTTTTTTATTGTTAATTTCACAGATTTAATTTATGTTATATCTACACATGCTCAGAAACACTTTTTCACTGTAATAAGAAAAAGAAGAAGACTTCGGATAACAGAACAGTGCATTTTCATGCACTGTAATGAAAAAGAACTCAACGTAGGCTACTTGACAAAAGCAATTGCTTTCCACTTGCTTTGACCACGGGCATTAATTAGGCTAGCCTACTCAGTGTGATCTAAAGGTCTAATTAGTAGACTATGGCATTACTGATCTTTTTTTGCATTTGAAAGCTCACTACAGTTTTACAAATGGGAAAAGTGCTACCATTTACATAACATTAGGCTACTGTCTTCTGTGTTTTTACTATGCCCTGTATTTGGTTGCCCAGCAAAAGTTAGAAGCATGTCAGCAGACAGAATTGAATTAACTGAGCAGGGGAATGTGACAGTGCGTGCGGCGCACGGTCGAATGACGAGACTGTAATAAGAGTCACAGGACGCGCTGGTCATCAGATATTTCCTCCCACTTATCGGAATAGTTAACGATGGAGAAAATTATTTTCCATGAGAACCTTTCATTAGGCTATGTAAACTGAAATCTCAGCCCAACTAAGCAACGTGAACACCGGAAGTGATCCACTGGTGTAAACTACGGGATTTGGATTTGAGTGATAGCAGAGCCCGTCTACGGACATTCTCTGGTGATAGCAACGCGCCTACCTCTGGCAAAGTCGCCGAGTGGACAGTCGACACACAGGCAGTTTCGACCAATGACTTGGTTTTCGGTCTGCAGTTTTCAGATGGCTACCGCGACATGATGGGGTTTAACCAGAAAAGGATGGGATGATACATTTTTAAAAACAACGCAGCGGGAGGTTTTGTTTTTCGTCTCTCAGGTAGGCTGGGCTATAGCACAGTGGCCTTTAAATCAAAGCCTGATGTCTGTCCGTCGGGTTCGAGAATAGGATGCAGAAACAATAATTTAATGTTGTCCAACGTGAGGATATTCCATAGATTTGTCTATCTTCATTCACTGTGTTGTGCCCATGGTTAACGTGTGAGACTACGCCCCCTGCTGGAGACCTCTGCCTGGCACTAATTGGACGCAATGTCCCTCGGATTAAGTTATGTTGTCCGTCCA
Organism: Alosa alosa; assembly: GCF_017589495.1. NCBI lineage: Eukaryota > Metazoa > Chordata > Actinopteri > Clupeiformes > Clupeidae > Alosa > Alosa alosa. The sequence continues at coordinate 33,185,178 of NC_063197.1, read as the reverse complement.
TCCTGTTTCCAAAAGAAGCACCGCTGAAATGGCGATTATTTTCCGAAACTGTCGTTGACTATACATGAAAATAACACAAACACTTATTTGGCATACTTGCAGATAATAACAAGATGGACTATCGACGAAAGAAGAAACTCACATATTTTACAATAGGATTAATCTTCCTTTTCAGTGGAATTGAATACGGTAAGGTCTTACGTTTTATCCTACAAACAAGACTAAAAACTAAATTGGCTGTATTGTCTCTTGAGACGTTATTTCTGTCAAGGACAATGTTGTTAGTGAGATCACTAATAAACTGAGTGTCACTCAGGAACCTCAGGCAGGTAGTCAAACGCTATTGCCAGGCCATGGGCCTGCTGTCTGATGTAGCCTAATGTAGGATGTCCAGGATGACAGTGAAATAACTGCGTATGCTTATGGCTAAATAAAAAAAAATACCCTATTCACAAAGGATTGGAATTTAGTATTGCTTTAAGTTGTGTTAACTTACTTAGTGTTGGGTAATGTTTGCCTCCTGAGTCTGTGAGTGGGTCATACAGGCATTGCAAGCTACTCCCATGTAGCCTACTTGGTTTTACCATGGCTTTGGGAAATTAAAAAAGACGGTGGCTAACATTTGCCTTTACATTAGTCTCTTAAAACTGTCATCGTCATCTTCAGACCTCCGTGTTTAAATCCTGGTCTTACTTAGGGCAACCCTGGGATGTGTATAGTGAAGAAGGGCATTTCTGACTTAGTTCAGTGGCTGTAGTGAGTCTGTCAGTCAGAGACAGTGAGTTAGTGTTGACGAGTCCATTCATTGTTGTGCTGAGGTATGCAGTCACAAGTAGTTTATTTAGAATGGTCCTCATCTCCCTGTGTAGACTATTGTGATGAGTACTAATTGGACCGTTCTACCCCCTGAAGCACAAATTAGATCGAGTAACGGCTGACCCTTGGCTTCCCTTTCTGCCCCACTGCAGCGGTGATCTTGCCCACCATATGGAGGTACCTGCAGACTCTGGGCGCAGCTCCCTACTTCCTGGGTCTCGGCCTGTCCGCCTTCAGCCTCAGCGGCCTTCTCTCCGGACCGCTCTTTGGCCTGTGGTCCGACCGCACGCGCACCACCAAGAAGATCATTCTCATTGCCAACCTCTTTGAGATTGTTGGTAGGTGTTTTGGTATATCAGTCTTAAAAATGCTTTTAAAGACTTAACATACAGTATAAAGCAAAGCTTGGCTAAACTAACTTTACTAATGCCTGCTACTGTAATTTCATTGATATCACTGAAGATGTAGAGACATATAAATGCACATCCCTTCATGTGCCAAAACAGTTCATATATCATAAAATATAGAAGATATAAAATAATGGTTGTAAAAATTTTCATCAGGAAAGTTAGGAAGGAAAGATTATTGCCAGTTTATTTCACGGTGGCCATATGTGACTGTGATGGCCTGTGTGTGGCAGATGGACGCAGCAGTGGATGGGACAAACTGTAACTCTTTTGTTAGAACCTTGGCTGACCCTGGGCAGATAGACTTCACACATCATACTGACTCCAGACACAAACCCTCCCCACACCCCTCCCCACACACCCCCCCACACACAACCCTCCCCCACACACACACACACACACCCCCTCTCCACACAACCCTGTCCCCACACAACCCCCACACACACAACCCTCCCACACAGCCCCACAAACACACACACCCCTCTCCACACAACCCTCCCCACACCCCCTCCCCACACACAATTTTTACTCCGTTAACAGTTTCGAAAAAGTTTACACAGCTAACCGTTTGACAGTCCACTTGTGCTAGAGAAGTAATAGAACACTTGTATGAGTGTGATAAAAGTATCTTTTGACACAACCCCACAAAGTTGGGAGAGTTCCATTTGAACACCTGTTTCATCAAATGTTCTTATTCTGCCATTTTGCCAAAACCTGCCAAACAAGATAGCCAAGTGGCATCCATCAATAGTAGAATAGGAAGGCAAAGCAGGAGGAGCCGTCATACAACACACACAGCTATCCAAACTTGATTAGCACATACATTGTTAGGAGGAGTCGCTACTGAAACAACTGACAAAAAGGGGTCAAACAAACGTCATTATTTTAGATCAGAAAACACAGCTATTCATGGAGAGAGTGAAACTATCCCCTTTACGTAAAAGGTTTGTACTTATTCATGCAGGTGCTGCATAGAGTGCCCTAATTTGTTGTTCCTGTGTTCACTTTGACACAGATGACCGTTGCGTGCTTCACTGCATATGGATTGAGCTGTTGTTAGATCAAAGGACTCATTTTTGCAAGACTTCAAAAAGTCATCATCCCTTTTCTTACACTGGTGCCATTATTAGTTATTATTGTTTTATCATATATTTGTAACTTGAACACAGACAGTACAAAGGCATGATAATGTAATGTACTGTAATAGATAGGTAGATAGATGGCTTAATAGGGTGTCAAAAACATGAATAAGTAATAATAGCATAGCTGTGTTGACCTAGAAATGCTATTTAGACACCACTGTACAGTGAGGACTTCAAAAGGACCTTTGAACGACTCATTGACTCATTACCCCTCAATATCGGAAATGTTTAGAAAAAAACATTTAAAGACTATTTGATGAAAGTCAGGAAACTACCCACCTGTTTGCATGTTCTATTTTTTGTTTGTATGTTTTTCCTTTTAGTACTTTTTTCAGTTTTTAATTCAGTCTATACAATGCTGGATGATTGAATGAATGAATGAACTTCAGGGATCAATTTGATGTGTTCAGTCAGTAAAATGAACATACTTCTCTAAAGGCTAGCAGTGACTGTTCCAAGCTGAATTATGTCCGTGCCGGTAGTCTGAAATGGTGGCTTTCTTTTCGCAGGCAACTTCATGTACTTCATGGGTTATTCCAAATGGCTGTTGCTGGCTAGTCGACTGACCGCAGGTATATATTTTTAATCGCCAGATCTTTTGTTCTTTATCATTTTAAGGGCCATTTGGCCAAGAGGTGGTATTAGGGCATCCGTATCTACAATCCGTATCTACAATCTAATGCATTGTCCCTGTCAAATTGTGATGAAAGTCTTCCCATATCCCAACATGTTTTAAGTACAACTCTTGTTGAGATGCTTGTGTTATACTGATGTGTGTGTGTTATGCTGACGTGTGTGTTACGCTGATGTGTGTGTGTTATACTGATGTGTGTGTGTTATACTGATGTGTGTGTTACAGTATACTGATGTGTTTGTTATGCGTGTGTTACGCTGATGTGTGTGTGTGTTTATGCTGATGTGTGTGTTATACTGGTGTGTGTGTTACGCTGATGTGTGTGTGTGTTATGCTGATGTGTGTGTTATACTGATGTGTGTGTTACGTTGATGTGTGTGTGTTACGTTGATGTGTGTGTGTTATACTGATGTGTGTGTTATGCTGATGTGTGTGTGTTACACTGATGTGTGTGTTACGCTGATGTGTGTGTTACGCTGATGTGTGTGTTACTGATGTGTGTGTTATGCTGATGTGTGTGTTATGTGTGTGTTACACTGATGTGTGTGTTACGTTGATGTGTGTGTTGTTATGTGTGTGTTATACTGATGTGTGTGTTATACTGATGTGTGTGTGTGTGTGTTACGCTGATGTGTGTGTTACGTTGATGTGTGTGTTGCTCGTGTTAATGTGTGTGTTATACTGATGTGTGTGTTATGCTGATGTGTGTGTCACACTGATGTGTGTGTGTTACGTTGATGTGTGTGTTATGTGTGTGTTATACTGATGTGTGTGTTATACTGATGTGTGTGTTATGTTGATGTGTGTGTTACGCTGATGTGTGTGTTACGCTGATGTGTGTGTAATGCTCGTGTTACTTGTGTGTTATGTGTGTGTTATACTGATGTGTGTGTTATGCTGATTGTGTGTTATGTGTGTGTTATACTGATGTGTGTGTTATGCTGATGTGTGTGTCATACTGATGTGTGTGTGTTACGTTGATGTGTGTGTAATGCTCGTGTTATGTGTGTGTTATGCTGATGTGTGTGTTACGTTGATGTGTGTGTAATGCTCGTGTTATGTGTGTGATATGTGTGTGTTATGCTGATGTGTGTGTTATGCTAATGCGTGTGTTACGCTGATGTGTGTGTAATGCTCGTGTTATGTGTGTATGCTAATGTGTGTGTTATGCTGATGAGTGTGTTATGCTGATGTGTGTGTAATGCTCGTGTTATGTGTGTGTTATGCTGATGTGTTTGTTATGCTGATGTGTGTGTAATTCTCGTGCTATGTGTGTGTTATGTGTGTGTTATGCTGATGTGTGTGTTCTGCTGATGTGTGTGTAATGCTCGTGCTATGTGTGTGTTATGTGTGTAGGCATTGGCACTGGTGCCGGCTCGTCTATCTTCGGCTTCCTGACGCGCAGCACGGCTCCAGAGGACCGGTCCACCGTGTTCGCCGCAGTCATGGCCTGCCGGCAGGCTGGGCTGCTCATCGGTGGGTACCTGCCTCCACTGCACAGCACACACACACACTGATGCTATAGAAACGTGCATGGTGTCCACTGCACTGCAGCACAGACTGATGCTGTAGGAACGTGCATGGTGTCCACTGCACACACACAGACTGATGCTATAGGAACGTGCATGGTGTCCACTGCACACAGACTGGTGCTATAGGAATGTGCATGGTGTCCACTGTGCAGTTCAACCCTAGGCTCAAACCCACACACTCAGACCGGGACTATGCCACCGCACTAGACTGTACTACACACACTGCCATGCCACAGCCCCACACACAACCAGCACACTACACACACTGCCATTCTACACACATTAGCTTATAACTGCCCCCACACAACCAGCACACTCCACACTAGGGCTGAAACGATTCATCGAGTTACTCGAATAACTCGATTACAAAAATTACAAAAAAAGCCTCGTTAAATTCCTATGATGCGCACTATACGCACAGGGATCTGATTGTTCCACACGGACTGTTGTTCAGGAAGCACACCACTAGTGCGTGAATCGTGATACATTCTGAATTTAGCTGGCGTGATTGCGGAGTCAAGATGTCCATAAATGGCAGAGAATGTCTAAAGTTTTCAAATAAAGTTTTGGGATCATTACATACTCAAAAAGGAAAAGAACGAGCATCTGACCCGAAAACATCCACTCCATGCTGTTTCAGCAAGCGTCTATAATGTAGGCTATCTATCTATCTATCTAGCCTATCTAGCTACGTAGCCTACATTGATTTTGGCTGATTTTAATCACATACTATATTTGTAGCGATGTTGTGATATAATGTTTAGCTTTGATGTGTTTAAGTAGCCTAGTAAACTTATTCATGTTCAATTGCAAGACAGTATGCCTAAAAAAGAACCCCTCACATGCATGCACCCTCATCTTCCCTCACGCACCGCATGTGTGCACACACACACACACACAGGTTGCTAGGTTACCATAGCAAATAGCCTCACCCTAGAAATTATTTTTTAGTAGCCTAATGGTAAAATTATTTGTTAGTAGCCTAATGGTAGGGTATTTTTAGTAATGGTGAAATTATTTGTTAGTAGCCTTATGGTAGGCTATTTTTTAGTAATGGTGAAATTATTTGTAGTATTTGTGTATTTGTATTTAGTAGCCTAATGCCAAATGCTGCAGGTGTAGAAATCTACATAAAACAGATATTTACTTTGATGTCAGGTCTAGATTACAGCATGAAACCTGTTGTGCATATTAATACATGAAATTGCTTTCCCTCTTCTCCCTCCCAGCACTTCACAACATAACATGGACAGCTTTGTTCACCCAGCTAAGTCATGCACAAGAGGCTGCAATTTTACAGAGAACATTTTGAACATTATTTAATTGTTGGCACTGGCACTTATAAACACTAAATGGGTAAATTGCAATAAATGGGCTTAGTTTTGGAGCCAAAATTTGGAGTTAGAATAAATACCTCTGTGCCAATTGCTTGATCATTTTACAGCAATGTCATTTTCGTTAATGAATTATTTGTTTTGGTCGTTTAAAAATGCAAAAAATCTGATTAATCGATTAATCGATCGATAAAGTGCTAGATTAATCGATTACAAAAAGAATCGATAGCTGCAGCCCTACTCCACACACTGCCACACTACACACACTAGCTTATAACTGCCCCCACACAACCAGCACACTACACACACTAGCTTATAACAGCCCCCACACAACCAGCACACTACACACACTGCCATACTACACACACTGTCATACTACACACACTAGCTTATAACTGCCCCCACACAACCAGCACACTACACACACTGCCATACTACACACACTAGCTTATAACAGCCCCCACACAACCAGCACACTACACACACTAGCTTATAACAGGCCTACCTCACACAAACAGCACACTACACACACTGCCATACTACACACACTGCAATACTACACACACTGCCATGCCACACACACTGCCATGCCACAGCCCCACACACAACCAGCACACTACACACACTAGCTTATAACAGCCCCCACACACAAGCAGCACACTACACACACTGCTGTACCACAGGCCTACAGTACACACCCATCTCCACACTACACACACTGCCTCCACCTGGAACAGCATTTCATTGTCCAGCTCCAGTGCTCAAATGCAGATATGTGCTGATGGCTGACATGTGACTCAAAGCTGAAAAGGCATTTTTTGGGACAGTGTTTGTATTACATTACTTCAAAATGTCTAGCCAAAACCAAACAAATGATCAGTCATGTGCACTGTTTAGGCAAAAACATTATCTGAGTCTTGTGCACTGTTTAGATAGAATATGAGAAGGCATGCGGATGCTGTAACTGAGTCTTATTCTTATAGATGAATGAAATTCCACATAGAACATGCAGTAGACTGACCCCAGAGGGTGGCAAACGTGTTTATATCAGTAAAGATTACATTTAGCTTAATTCCTCAAGGGTTGCTCAGTTAAACAGACATACTGTAGCGTACTGTACTGTGTGTCGGCATGTGATCCCAATGCTATCTCCTGGCAGGCAGGCAGTCTGTTTTGCCCTGGAGTTAATTTTGCCCCTGAGTTAATACAGGCAGGCAGTCTGTATTGCCCCTGAGTTCATACAGGCAGATGGAATGTTCTCCTCACTACAGGTCCAGCCTTCAACCTCTTCCTGCGGCTCTTTGACTTCCAGCTGGGTCCGTTTGTGGTCAATAAGTACACTTCACCAGGGGTAAGAGGAAAACTAGTGCACAACTCACAACTCACAACTCTTACACATGCTTTTGCGTGGATGTCTGTGTGTGAATTACCATCCATATTCAAGTGATGAGTTTGTGTGTATTAAGAACAATATTTGTCTCCTTTGTGTGTAATTTTCATAAATCTGTATTGTTGGTTGCGTGGCTACCAGTCCTCTAGAATTGCTTGTATATGTGGTCATAATCAGACAGTATTGTTTTGCATAAAACTCTAATGATAGCTGCAGGCCTGCTGATAACCCTTTTTATCAATATGATCATGTGATCCCACATGTGTGTGTTTGTGCGGCTGTATGTATGTAGATCTGGTGTTGAATGACGTGTGTGTGTTTGTGTTGGCTGTGTGTATGTTGATCTGGTGTTGAATGACGGCTGTATGTATGCTGATGACGTGTGTGTGTGTGTTTGTGTCGGCTGTATGATGACGTGTGTGTGTTTGTGTCGGCTGTATGTATGTTGATGATCTGAGTGTGTTTGTGTCGGCTGTATGTGTGTTGATGGCGTGTGTGTGTGTTTGTGTGGCTGTATGTGTGTTGATGACGCGTGTGTGTTTGTGTCGGCTGTATGATGACGTGTGTGTGTGTTTGTGTCGGCTGTATGTGTGTTGATGACGTGTCTGTGTTTGTGTTTGGCTGGATCTATGTTGATGACGCGTGTGTGTTTGTGTCGGCTGTATGATGACGTGTGTGTGTGTTTGTGTCGGCGGTATGTGTGTTGATGATGTGTGTGTGTGTGTGTGTTTGTGTCGGCTGTATGTATGTTGATGATCTGAGTGTGTTTGTGTCGGCTGTATGTGTGTTATTGACGTGTGTGTGTTTGTGTCGGCTGTATGATGATGTGTGTGTGTGTGTGTGTGTGTGTGTGTGTGTGTGTGTGTTTGTGTTTGTGTCGGCTGTATGTATGCTGATGACGTGTGTGTGTGTTTGTGTCGGCTGTATGTATGTTGATGACGCGTGTGTGTTTGTGTCGGCTGTATGTATGCTGATGTTGTGTGTGTGTGTGTGTGTGTGTTTGTGTATGTACTGTATGTACAGTGGGTCCCAGTTAAGAATGGACACTTTATTCACCATCAAGGTGAATCACGCAGCTGGGTGAAATGTAAGTACAACTGCAGCTGCTTGGGGGCAGCATAGTCCGCTGTGGCGTTCCACGGTCGAACCAGGCGGAGCATTCGACAGCAAGGGCTGTGATTGGCCGAGTTTTCAGTGCGTTTCTCTGTGTTTTTAGCAGCCCCTGCAACAGTCCACTGTAGCCTATAAGCTTTGTACATAATGTTAAACATAGTTTTGGATTCAGTGGCAAGATGTCTTGATTGTACAGTGCCTGTCTCTCAGTAATGTTTTAAAATGAGAGCTTCGTCAGCTGGCAGTAGGCTACTTTGTCGGCAGTCATGAGAAGTTAAACTTGCTAACAGAACATAAATATGCTGCCCAGAAACCTTGTGAATAGTTCTGATTTGTTTTACTACACTAACGATGTTAAATATAGCCTTTGCCTACAGCATCTCCTTAACAGTAATGTTAACAAAATGACAGCATTCATATGATAAAGGAAAACGAATTCGGCCACTCAAGACTGTGCCACAGCAACCAGTGTAGGCTACAGTCCTACCCAATAGGCCTACTCGAAGCAGATAGCGTTGTCTGGCGGTCGAGTGGGTTAATGCGCGTATTTCCAGAACAGGTTACAACTTTCAGGCAGTTCTGAGTTCGATTCTAGGCAGGAGCAGAGCCATATAAAGGCCTAGGCCTATTGTTATCATTTTTTGCAAGGTGTTGCTCCTGGCAATACTTGTTTATAAGACGTTTAGTTGATAGCTGTTTTTGGGACACGTTAAACGTTCTTTATAATGAGCGCATACGGGGAGTAAAACGACTGTTACGCTGTCGCTGTTACAACTGTAGGCTACAATGATTGCAATACAAAAATATGTGCGTGTTAGTTTAGTTACATGGCGCTGTAATGGCGACAAGTGGAGAGCGTCCCTCGTGCGTCCTGTCGTGCATTTTGTTTGTTTGTTTAAATTTTTTCTCCCGTGTCTAGTTGGCTGAAGTGATTGAATGATACATCGTATGCCTACTTGGATTACTGGTTTGATCAAAGAATTTCCAGCCTGACTCACCTGTTCTTATCCTTGGGGACTTTAATGCCTGTAGACTGAATAAAATACTTCCCACCTACCAACAATATGTTAAATGCACTACCAGAGGCGATAAAACAATCGACCTCTGTTATGGTAATGTAAAGAACGCATATAAGGCATGTAAAAAACCTCCTCTCAGTACTGCGGACCATAACGTTGTCCATCTCATCCCCGCTTATCGCACAAAGCTGCAAAGGGAGGGTGTTCTAAAGAAGCAGGTGAAAAAGTGGGATGATGCTGCAACTGAGACTCTTCAGGCCTGCTTCGAGTGCACTGACTGGGAGGTGCTAACGCTGGGCAAGAGCCTAGAGTCGGCTGCAGATGTGGTAACCGACTACATAACTTTCTGTGAGGCGATGATTGTCCCTACTAAGACTGTTAAGGTATTTTCTAACAACAAGCCTTGGATAACAAAAGCCCTGAAATCAACTCTAAATGAAAAGAAAATTGCATTCTTCTCTGGAAATAAAATTGAGTCCAAACTCATTCAAAATAAACTGAATAAACAATTAAAAGCAGCAAAGAGGGAATATAAGGAGAGAGTTGAGAAACTCTTCCTGGAAGGTAAGCCAAGAGATGCATGGCAAGGAGTCAAAACCCTAGCTGGCCTCCCCAACAACAACTCAGCTCTATCCACCACCGGGGAAAAAGACTGCATTGACATGGCAGAGAACCTCAACCAGTTTTACTGCAGGTTCGAGAAATTGGACTACTCGCAGGAGAGGGAGAAACTGACAGAGGAGCTCACTGCTAGGATGCCGGGCTATGTAAATCGGGAGCTGCAGCAGGCGGAGGTTGAGCTGGTGTTGAGAAGAACGAGGCCAAATAAAGCACCAGGGCCAGACCAGATCTGTGGCCGCCTGCTGAAGGCCTGCAGTAACCAGCTTGCTGGTGTCTACTGCCACCTCTTTAACCGCTCACTGGCTGAACATTCTATCCCCTCAGTCTGGAAATCTTCCATCATATGCCCTGTGCCTAAAAAGAGTAACCCCACCTGCGACAATGACTACCGACCCGTGGCCTTAACATCCCTGGTCATGAAAGGCTTTGAGAGGCTAATGATCACACAACTACAGGCGGAGGTCAGTAAGTACGTTGACCCACTTCAGTTTGCGTACAAACATCACAGAGGGGTAGACGACGCCACACTGAAGCTGCTGCATGGAGCCTATACCCACCTTGAGAAGCCCAAGTCCTTTGTACGGCTGATGTTCATAGACTTCTCGAGTGCCTTTAACATTGTGCAACCCCATATAATGGGACAACATCTTATCCAGATGGAGGTCAATCCCCACCTCATACTCTGGGTGCTCTCATTCCTGACAGACAGACACCAGAGAGTGAGAGTTAACGGCCACCTCAGCTCATCCAGAAGGATCTCTACAGGTGCTCCACAGGGCTCTGTCATCTCACCTGTTCTTTACACTCTACACCATAGGTTCTCAAAGTGCGGCCGGGGGGCCAATGGCGGCCCGCGATAACATCTGACAACATCTGTGAAACTGTTAAAACTGTACAACTGTACTGTGTGATTTGAAAAGAATGAATCTCCGTTTAGTGGTTTTTCGTGGCCGTCAGGTTTTCCTGTGGTGCTTTGGTAGCTGGAATTGGCCCTGAATAAGGCCTATGCTGATAAGAAGCAAGGCACACTGAGACTGTTTGTACTTGAAATGGACTGCAACCAGAACTGTTATATCCCAAATTTGTCTGTTGAGGGTAGAGAACCGCAGGGATTGTGTGTACATTGCATTTTTTGCCAGGTTTAGCCTCAGTTATGAAATAAAATGTGTTTAATGCAATACATATAAACTGTAGAGATGGAACCTGGTCGTGGTTACAAATGGGATTTATTTTCCAGGTTTCTTTTTTCTTTTTCTCCCGCCCCTCAGTTCAATGTTGTTCCTAAATTGGCCCTCAGTTCAATCAGTTCAATGGCTCCTGAATTGGCAATGTTGGGTTCCTGAATTGGCCCTCACTTCAATGTTGGGTTCCTAAATTGGCCCTCACCAATCAAAACTTTGAGAACCCCTGCTCTACACCAACAACTGCAGAAGCACAAACCCAGACATTACATACATCAAGTATTCTGACGACACTGTCATCATGGACTCCACAAACTCATCCGATCAGCTACAGTCTGAGCTGGCCACTTTTTCAAACTGGTGCAGCCGGAACTGCCTTGATCTCAATATCACTAAAACAAAAGAACTAATAATAGACTTCAGAAAGCCCCCCCCCACCATCCCCACTCTGACTGTCAACAACCAGCCGATAGAGAGGGTTGACACATACAGATATCATGGGACAATAATCGACCACAAACTCAACTTCAAAACAAATACCGATACCATTTACCCAAGTGTCAGCGCAGCGTCTTTTTTCCTACGTAAACTCTGCAAACTCCAGGTCCACCAATCCGTTCTGACAGCATTCTACAGATGTTTCATTGAATCCATAATCACCTTCAACATCACTTCCTGGTTTGGAGCACTGTCCAACATCCATAGGAACCCACTAAACAGAATCATCAAACTGAGCAGTAAAATAACTGGACAACAGCAGGAATCACTCACCAGAATATACAACAAAAGGACTAAGCAAAAAGCAAAACAAATCACTTTGGACATCACACACACTCAATACACAGTCAGTATTGCCTCCTACCCTCAGGCCACAGATACAGAGCACCTACACTAAGGACAAATAGAGCCCTGTCAAGCTTTGTCCCAGCATCCATTAGACTTTTGAATGGTTGAACTGTCTTCTCTCTCTTTTAACACCTTGGACTCTTTTTAACTATTATTTATTGTCCCTCCACTGTGGAGATATTAACAACTTATTTATTCATCAGGCTCAGCAAAGTTTTTATTATCTGCCATATGTCTAGTATGGGCTGAAGATGATGTGTGTGTGTGTGTTTGTTTATTGTATGTATTGTTGGGTATGGACACACCCTGATGCTCTTCCACATGTGAAGTTCCTAACGGAAAAATAAAGTTCTTTGAATTTGAATTGAATTGATGTTTTGCACTTTTGCCTCATGTGTTTTCAGGTTTGAGGGCTTTTTTGGCAAGATTGACCTTGGTTAGACTCTGCATATGTTATTTCTCCGTATGAAAAATAAAGTCAATTTTCGACACACGTCTGTTATTAGATCAATTGTTCCTTGTTAAAACATGTGACTAGTGAAACTCATGAAATGATGAATTGAAATGATTTTAGAAATATTTAGCCAGAGCCAAAAAGTGTTAGAGAGAAGGAGAGACACCGGTGCAGCTCAGATGTCTTCTTAATTTTCTTTATTCTTTAGTAAAAGGTGCAGAACATTATTAAACTTTGACTAACGTTTCGATGTTCGTTAGTCAAAAACATCGACACATCGAAACAAGAGGATTGACTTGATGGAGAGGCTCTCCCTATCTGAATCAAAATCCCTAATTTGGGGTTTAGGGGCTAAGGAAAATAGACCACTTCAGAGTCTCTCTCTATCTCTTAGTCGCTATTCCCTGTTCCCTTCGACTTGTACTTCAAAATGTGGTTAACTTCACTAAAAGAGGAAGAAATTCAGAGCTGTATTTGCAAGAGTTGTTTGTCATCAAAATCTGAGAGAGGTTAGAAACTCACTACGGACGTTTGTCTGGCCGTCCAGATTTAAGAGAAAATCAACTACCCTATTATTTGTGGATTCTTGTCTAGACAGATTTCCGTATCCTCGCTTGGGTGTGTGATGTGCATTTAGACCACAACGGGTCCTAGACTTTAGCTTCATAAACAATTTGACGCGCCAAATAAATTTGCTAACAAAGCCTTTTTGTTTTTTTGTCTGCCCTGGAGCATAGGACTTTCCTTCCCAAATGCCTGGCTGAGTTCGCTACTCCTGTGTGTGTCAGTGCAGTATGTAACAAAAAATACAAGGAATGAAAAGTGTCTAAGTCTAAAGGCTAAATGCTCGGTCCAAAGAAAAGGAAAAAGAAGAACCAAGAACCCTGATGAAGGGGCTGTTCTCTTTTTAGACCCCTCTCGGTCAGGCAGAACACGCCCAAGTTTGGTATTATGTCTCACCATGAAACAATGGTTCTGCTTTTTTGTTTTTGCTTAGTTGTCAGTCAGCTTCTTGTTTTGCTGACAAACAGTTTCTTACAGCTGGTACATCATGTTCTTACATTCTGTCTTTACATTCTGTTCAAAGCACATCTCATTTAGAATAACACACTTTAATTCTATAACACAATTTAATTTTATAAGCAAACTTTCTTATATGTTCGAGAAAAACACTCTCTACATTTAAGCAAAATCATAACAGGTTATTCTAGCAAAAACAATTTATGTTTTTAATTAAGAAAACACACTCCAATTCTAAGCTTCTAAGTTTTTAAACATTATAAGTCTAACTTGTTTCACACTGGTTGTCTATCATTATCTTGTCGCATTTGCACATTTTTATTTGTTTTAGAGCAAGCTGGATTTAAGCAGTTATATGACTAAAAGTCTTTTAATAGTAAATTATGATTCTGATTATTAATTATCACATCTTCATATTGTAAAGTCACGCACACAGCTTGTTACCATAGCCTATCGAGTGCCTTAACAGATGCGAGGCCCTGTGTGAACTTGACAGATGGTGCGAGGCCCTGTGTGAACTTGACAGATGGTGCGAGGCCCTGTGTGAACTTGACAGATGGTGCGAGGCCCTGTGTGAACTTGACAGATGGTGCGAGGCCCTGTGTGAACTTGACAGATGGTGCGAGGCCCTGTGTGAACTTGACAGATGGTGCGAGGCCCTGTGTGAACTTGACAGATGGTGCGAGGCCCTGTGTGAACTTGACAGATGGTGCGAGGCCCTGTGTGAACTTGACAGATGGTGCGAGGCCCTGTGTGAACTTGACAGATGGTGCGAGGCCCTGTGTGAACTTGACAGATGGTGCGAGGCCCTGTGTGAACTTGACAGATGGTGCGAGGCCCTGTGTGAACTTGACAGATGGTGCGAGGCCCTGTGTGAACTTGACAGATGGTGCGAGGCCCTGTGTGAACTTGACAGATGGTGCGAGGCCCTGTGTGAACTTGACAGATGGTGCGAGGCCCTGTGTGAACTTGACAGATGGTGCGAGGCCCTGTGTGAACTTGACAGATGGTGCGAGGCCCTGTGTGAACTTGACAGATGGTGCGAGGCCCTGTGTGAACTTGACAGATGGTGCGAGGCCCTGTGTGAACTTGACAGATGGTGCGAGGCCCTGTGTGAACTTGACAGATGGTGCGAGGCCCTGTGTGAACTTGACAGATGGTGCGAGGCCCTGTGTGAACTTGACAGATGGTGCGAGGCCCTGTGTGAACTTGACAGATGGTGCGAGGCCCTGTGTGAACTTGACAGATGGTGCGAGGCCCTGTGTGAACTTGACAGATGGTGCGAGGCCCTGTGTGAACTTGACAGATGGTGCGAGGCCCTGTGTGAACTTGACAGATGGTGCGAGGCCCTGTGTGAACTTGACAGATGGTGCGAGGCCCTGTGTGAACTTGACAGATGGTGCGAGGCCCTGTGTGAACTTGACAGATGGTGCGAGGCCCTGTGTGAACTTGACAGATGGTGCGAGGCCCTGTGTGAACTTGACAGATGGTGCGAGGCCCTGTGTGAACTTGACAGATGGTGCGAGGCCCTGTGTGAACTTGACAGATGGTGCGAGGCCCTGTGTGAACTTGACAGATGGTGCGAGGCCCTGTGTGAACTTGACAGATGGTGCGAGGCCCTGTGTGAACTTGACAGATGGTGCGAGGCCCTGTGTGAACTTGACAGATGGTGCGAGGCCCTGTGTGAACTTGACAGATGGTGCGAGGCCCTGTGTGAACTTGACAGATGGTGCGAGGCCCTGTGTGAACTTGACAGATGGTGCGAGGCCCTGTGTGAACTTGACAGATGGTGCGAGGCCCTGTGTGAACTTGACAGATGGTGCGAGGCCCTGTGTGAACTTGACAGATGGTGCGAGGCCCTGTGTGAACTTGACAGATGGTGCGAGGCCCTGTGTGAACTTGACAGATGGTGCGAGGCCCTGTGTGAACTTGACAGATGGTGCGAGGCCCTGTGTGAACTTGACAGATGGTCCTGTCAACTTTTCCGGGTTTATCCGCGTTTTTTTGAACTTTTCACCAGCTGTCTTAGGAGGAGCTGCAGGGCAAATTAGCAAAGTGGTGCGAGGCCCTGTGTGAACTTGACAGATGGTGCGAGGCCCTGTGTGAACTTGACAGATGCATGAACTTACGTGCATGAAATCATGCGATAGCTTGATGTAGCCTATAACATTAGCTGAGTCACATATTTGGCCATATGGTGTTTATCATAGGCTACATCACAAAACCAAATAGTGTAACAAAGGCGAACACTTTAACAGGGAAAATTAATTGGGCATGAATCATTGTGCTGAAACGGTGTTTGTCAATGAGCAGAAACACACACGACATTCAAACTGTTGATAAGATGTGCACTATGGAAACTGGTCTGTAGGCTAACATTGGACAAATAAATGACACTGACTCGCCATATCCTGACTCTGAAAAAACATTGTTTTGCTTTGCCGCAAACTCAGCAATGAAATCATAGGCCAGTTTGCAGGTAGCATAACATCTTTTTCAATTCATAGAAGGGAGAGCCCAGTCTCTCCTATGGAAGCATATGAGTAGCTTTATTCAAATGAGAATGCAATATGCAATTCAAAAAGACATTACATTAAGCAATTGACAATTCATTATGCAATTTAATATGGCAAGAAGTGATGTAGCCTAGTTCCCGCCTTGACGAGTTTTGCAACACAAAGAGCGTGACCAAAGTGCAATGCAATCATGAGGGGGGCGCTATTTCTTAATTTTCTTTCTTAATTTCTTAAGCGCTAGTTATTAAAATGCCTCAAAACGATGGCAAAACGTTTTGCCCAAAATAATCCAAAATCTTTTCAAGCTGGCATTGACAGTTTTGCCAAATATGTTTTTAAAATGCAATCCTACATTGCACTTTAAATATTAAATTGCAAAACAATTGACAGTTAAATGATGAAAACTGAATATTGAAAATTGAAATGCAAAATGAATTGCCATTTGAATTTTGAGACTGAAGTACCATGGCAAAATGGAATGCAATTCAATCCATGTTTATTCTATTTTTTTTTAACCAAAATTAGGAATTGATTTTTAGATTTCATTGTCACTTTGCAGATTAAAATACAATTGGTTGGATATTATTGCAAATTGCAATATTAAATTGCATAATGAATTGTCAATTGCATAATGTAATGTCTTTTTGAATTGCATATTGCATATTGCATTCTCATTTGAATAAAGCTACCCATATGCTTCCATACTCTCCTGTGACATTGAGGTGCGCAAATAGTTTTTAATAGCCTGTTCAACTTCGAAAATCTTCACCCGATGCCAGTCACTGATCGCAATTTCAAATTTCGGGAAGCTTCGTTCAATCTTTTTAAGTTTTAAGTGCAGTAGGCCCCTATCTGCCCCCTTTGGAATTATATCTCGAGCCTATTATAAGGTCCAGTGCGTAATGTCCTGTGATTCGGACGTGCTCAAAAAGAAAAAAAAAACACTTTCTTTATAGATGGTTATGAGGAGCAATATGAGTCTGAACTCCGTGTCATTCAGACTCAACCCTCTTGTTGCTTTGATATCTTTTTTCTTGTCGTTTGAACGCCGGGCAAGCAGGCATGTTGTGGTTGCAATTTAAGTGAAATTTCTACAGTAGGCCTACAACATGCAACATGCTTGTTAGGCTGGGCTACTGTCTTGTACAGGTAAATGTTCAACAATTGCTGGTGTGCAGGCTATAATCAATTAGCTAAATCATTTGTCCAGCTGTTAAAAAAAAATTGTGCTACATTCAAACGCAAAAGGTGCTTTTGATATCTCTTTTCGTTTGAACGTCGGCAAGCAGGCATGCTGCGGTTACAATGAATGAGGATAATTGGTTTTATCTGCGGATTTATTTTTTGCATTATTTTGAATATGACTCGCTCAGTCTCAACAGCACGTCTACTACTTTTTCCACACGCATCTCAGTTCTAACACACATCCCTCTCTCTCTCTTTCCATCCCCTGCACGGGCTTTCTTAAAGGAGCTGCACCATTTTACAACAATTGCATCTACATTTTCATATGAGAATGTTTTGTCTGTTAAACTTAAACTACCGTGATCAATTTAAGTTCCTGTGCCCCCGCTGAAAGTCTCATGCGCTTATTGTTACACTATCACATCTTTAAGTAACCGTGACAAATAGGGTATAAGATATATAAACTCACGCCATTGTATTATCATATATTTTTGGTAATGGCTCACTTTCGCCATGGAAGCAGTTAAGTCAAGTCGCATCAAAAATAGTAGTGGCAGAACTCCCAAGTGACACCTTGTGGTTGTTTGTGTCAACTGTAGTTTCTGCCATTTCTGCTGAGAAAATGGGGTGCGTGATTCATGAAGGAACCCGTCCAAACTTAACTGGGACCCACTGTATGTTGATGATCTGAGTGTGTTTGTGTCGGCTGTATGTGTGTTGATGACGTGTGTGTGTTTGTGTCGGCTGTATGTACGTTGATGACGTGTGTGTGTTTGTGTCGGCTGTATGTGTGTTGATGACCCGTGTGTGTGTGTGTTTGTGTCGGCTGTATGTTTGTTGATGATGTGTGTGTGTGTTTGTGTCGGCTGTATGATGACGTGTGTGTGTGTGTTTGTGTCGGCTGTATGTTTGTTGATGATGTGTGTGTGTTTGTGTCGGCTGTATGATGACGTGTGTTTGTGTCGGCTGTATGTTTGTTGATGATGCGTGTGTGTTTGTGTCGGCTGTGTGTATGTTGATGACGTGTGTGTTTGTGTCTCCAGCTCTTCATGTGCTTCATGTGGATCCTGCTCCAAGTGGCCGTGATGCTGATGTACTGGGACATCCCACCGCAGGAGGAGTCCAGCCCCAGGGAGGCGAGGGCCGTGGTGGTGGAGGGGGGCGAGGAGGAGAGCGAGGGCGAGGAGGGGAAGCCGCTGGTGGCCCACGAATCTCTGGGCTCCTACGGAACCGTGCCCACAGAGCACATCACACCGGTGGCCAACGGAACGGTTCCTCACGGCCCGCGGCCGGACTCACCTGAACTGGAACCAGAGCCGGCCGGTGGCAGCCCACTGAAGGCCCTGAGCGCCAGCAGAGGTGAGGGGCCCTGACTGAGGGGGGTGTTGGACAGTCTAGTGTAGGGGCTTAGTGTTGGACAGTCTAGTGTAGGGGCTTAGTGTTAGGGCTGCACAATCAATTGTTTTTTAATCGAAATTGCAATTTGAACAAATGCAATTAGCTAATCGCAAAGGCTGCATTTAATCATGTAACTCTGTCCCAATGACTAATCTTATCACATCTATGATTTCTATGTGGTGAATGGTGGACAGTGGACCATTGATGGTGAATCGCCTGGCGTAGTGTCTTTGTGTGCATGTAGTCAAGTCAAGTCAAGTCAAGTCAAGTCGGCTTTATTGTCAATTTCTTTACATGCACTGGTCATATAAAGAATTGAAATTTTGTTTCTTACTTTCCCATGCAGACATTGACATACTTTAAATACAGACATAGACATACTTTAGACATAGACATAGCCATAGACAATAAACATTAAATTAAAGTGCGAGACTGAAATATAGAACATATATCAAAATATAGGACATATATCAACAAAATAGAGGTAGTTGTGTTGTATATTTACATAGTCTTAACAGTTACATGAAGTTTAAACTTGTGCTTGTGTGACCTGTATATTTACATTAATATGCAGTAATTTCAAGTATATCAGGCTTGATGTGAAGCAGCAACACGCTAGGGCTCTTGCGAGTCACAGTGCAGTTCCACAGGGCGGGCTGGGGGGGGGGGGGGGGTTAGGCTAGACAGGATCCCAGGTTCCCAGGTTCCTGGCTGGCTGGTGGGTGGGGGGGGCTGTCAGTGATGGGAGAGTGGGTAGATTGTTCAGCATCCTGATTGCTTGGTGGATGAAGCTACTTGCAAGTCTGATGGTGCGGGAGCAGAGGCTCCTGTACCTCTTTCCAGAGGGCAGGAGGCTGAACAGTTCGTGTGCAGGGTGGGTTGTGTCCTTGACAATCATTAGTGCTTTCTTGGGTGAGGCGGTGGTGTAAATGTCCTGCAGGGAGGGAGTGGTGCTCCAATGATCCTCTTAGCTGTGTTAACAATGCGCTGGAGGGTCTTCCTGTTCTGATCTGTGCAGCTTCCGCCCCACACTGTGATGCTGCTGGACACGATGCTCTCTATGGTCCTTCTGTAGAATGTAGTCATGATCGGGGCGTGGCACTTGCCTTCTTCAATTTGGCGCCAAGAGTAGAGGCGCTGCTGGGCTTTCTTCGCCAGTGATGCTGTGTTGGTGGTCCAGGAGAGGTCGCCGCTGATGTGCACCCCCAGAAATGTTGTGCTGTTCAGTCTCTCCACAGCATCTCCGTCGATGGATAGTGGTGGCAGTTGTTTGTGGCCTCTCTGAAAGTTGACAACAATCTCCTTGGTCTTGCTGACATTCAGCAGGAGGTTGTTGTCTTTGCACCATTTAGCCAGCAGGTCTACTTCTTCTCTGTAGTGAGCCTCATGCCCTTAGTGATGAGGCCCACCAGTGTTGTGTAGTCCCAAGAAACTTCACCAGATGGTTGGAGCTGTGAGTGGTTGTACAGTCATGTGTTAGCAGTGTGAAGAGCAGGGGGCTGAGCACACACCCTTGAGGGGCCCCCGTGCTCAGGGTCAGAGTGCTTGAGGTGTTGTTCCCGACACATACTGCTTGTGGTCTCTGCAACAGGAAGTCCAGCAGCCAGTTGCAGAGGGAGGTACTGAATCCTAGCTTGTCCAGTTTGCTGATGAGTTGTGGTATTATGGTATTGAATGCTGAACTGAAGTCTATGAACAGCATTCTCACATATGAGTCTATATTGTCCAAGTGGGTGAGGGCTGGATGGAGGGCAGAGCAGATTGCATCCTCCGTGGATCGTTTGGCTCGGTATGCAAACTGGAAGGGGTCCAGGGTGGGGGGTAGGGTGGCTTTGATGTGTGACATGACTAGCTGTTCGAAGCACTTCATGATTATGGGCGTGAGTGCTACAGGACGGTAGTCATTGAAGCATGATGGTGATGATTTCTTTGGCACGGGTATGATGGTGGCAGCTTTGAAGAGTGATGGGATGGTAGTATGTGTAGTAAAGAAATTTTACATTTTGTTTTAAATTTACTATAGGCCCTTTCAATCTGTTCCGAGAGGGTTTCCGATTGAAACATTAAAAGCCAACACAGATACTTTGAAATGAAAATGAGTCGGACTATAGCTTAATGCGCTACAAAATGTCGAATGAAAGGTCTATATAGATCAAATGTACAGTACGTACTTACTGCATGAGGGAGGATGGTTGTGGCAGAAGTGTGCTAAGAGCTTCGAGTTGTAGTTTACCAGTGCACCGGAGGCCTGCCGGACACTTCCTCGATGTAGAGCCAGGGTCAGAAAGCACTCTCCTTATTGTGCTTACACGGAACCAGGAACTGGAGGAAAGGTTAACACCGATTTCAGTGTTGGAGTTGTGTTCTACTCTGTGTGTGTGTGTGTGTGTGTGTGTGTGTGTGTGTGTGGAGTTGTGTTCTACTCTGTGTGTGTGTGTGGGGGGGGGGTTGGGTGAAGTTGTGTTCTGCTGTGTGTGTGTGTGAGAGAGAGAGAGAGAGAGAGTTGTGTTCTGGTCTCTGTGTGTGTGTGTGTGTGTGGGAGTGGAGTTGACTTCTGGTCTGTGTGTGTGTGTGAGAGAGAGAGTGGAGTTGTGTTCTGGTCTGCAGTGTTGTAATGTAACGGAGTACAAATACTTTGTTACTACTTAAGTAGAAATTTTACGTATCTGTACTTTACTTCGCTATTTAAATTTATGTCAACTTTCACTTTTACTCCACTACATTTCCTAGATAAAATGTATGCTTTTACTCCGTTATATTTCCATTTAAAGCATCTTCGTTACTCGTTACTAAAACATAAAATTAGAAAGAAAAAATACTGCAATAAGGGAGGTTTGGCGAATCACTGCTCCTAGATTGCATTACGCCGCCCATACCTTCTGCACGCCTATTTCAGCTGTTTGTTGCTAAAAGGAGGGCCGCACAACTGAAACCGCCATGGAAACCTGAGCACCTACTGGAGGACCTCCGTTATCATAGGCGACCACCCGGCGATAGTGGTGAACTTCGATTGAACAGGGTAGTGGTGAATAAGAACGATCATACACCTGTGGCCGTGTTTGCAAGAAATGTTTCTGTACATTGACAGCTTTTCTGTGTAGCTGAACACTCCGCTACCTGCCTCAGTGACCTGTGAAAGGCTATTTAGCATCGCGGGACTTGTCTTCAGTCAAGAAGAGGAAGACTGAATCAGGCCGGGATGGGTAGTGGGAGAATTCCGTTGGGAAAATTACTTTTTGATTCCTTAAATACAGTATATATATCAGATACTTTAAAAGACTTTTACTTAAGTAATATTCTAAAGGTAACTTTCACTTCTACCAAAAAGTCTTTTTCTAGTCCCGATACTTGTACTTTTACTCAAGTATTGCTTTCTAGTACTTTATACCACTGCTGGTCTGTGTGTGTGTTTGTGTGTGTGAGAGAGAGAGTGGAGTTGTGTTCTGGTCTCTGTGTGTGTGTGTGTGTGTGTGTGTGTGTGTGTGTGTGTGTGTGGGAGTGGAGTGGAGTTGAGTCTGGTCTGTGTGTGTGTGTGAGAGAGAGAGTGGAGTTGTGTTCTGGTCTGTGTGTGTGTGTGTGTGAGTGTGTGAGTGGAGTTGAGTTCTGCTCCTCATTGCATACTCTTGTCTCTCCAGAGTTCCTGAAGGAGGAGGTGGTGGTGTTGCTGACCGCTCAGTTCATCACACTGTTCAATCAGACTGCGCTTGAGGTGAACACACACACACATACACACCACATACACACACACACACACACACACACACACACTCACACACTCCTGTACACTCTCCTTCCCTCTCTGTCAGACACACACACACACACACACACACACACACACACACACACACACACTCTTCTTCCCTCACTGTCACACACACAGTCACACACATTCACTCACACACACACACAAACACACACACACAACACACACACACACACACACACACACACACACAATACCGTACATTTACACAAAAACACCCTCTCTTCCCTCTCTGTCAGACACACACACACACACACACACACACACACACACACTCACTCGCTCTCACTTACACACACACACACACACACACACACACACACACACACACACACACGTACACTCTCCTTCCCTCTCTGTCACACACACAGTCACACACATTCACTCACACAAACACACACACACACACACACACATAAATACAATACCGTACATTTACACAAAAACACCCTCTCTTCCCTCTCTGTCAGACACACACACAAAAACACACAGATGTCCTATTCTTCTGACTTCATCAGCCGTGTCCTCATCCAGAGTGTGTGTGGTAGTTGATGACTGGTCAGTGATCTTCCCTGTGTGTGTGGTAGTTGATGACAAGTGGTCAGTGGTCTTCCCTGTGTGTGTGGTAGTTGATGACGAGTGGTCAGTGATCTTATCCAGGGTGTGTGTGGTAGTTGATGACGAGTGGGCAGTGATCTTGTCCAGGGTGTGTGTGGTAGTTGATGACGAGTGGTCAGTGATCTTCCCTGTGTGTGTGGTAGTTGATGACGAGTGGTCAGTGACCTTGTCCAGGGTGTGTGTGGTAGTTGATGACGAGTGGTCAGTGATCTTGTCCAGGGTGTGTGTGGTAGTTGATGACGAGTGGTCAGTGATCTTGTCCAGGGTGTGTGTGTGGCAGTTGATGACTGGTCAGTGATCTTGCCCAGGGTGTGTGTGTGGTAGTTGATGACTGGTCAGTGATCTTGTCCAGGGTATGTGTGGTAGTTGATGACGAGTGGTCAGTGATCTTGTCCAGGGTGTGTGTGGTAGTTGATGATAAGTGGTCAGTGATCTTCCCTGTGTGTGTGGTAGTTGATGATGAGTGGTCAGTGATCCTCCCGGTGTGTGTGGTAGTTGATGACGAGTGGCCAGTGATCATGTCCAGGGTGTGTG
Organism: Alosa alosa; assembly: GCF_017589495.1. Classification (NCBI taxonomy): domain Eukaryota; kingdom Metazoa; phylum Chordata; class Actinopteri; order Clupeiformes; family Clupeidae; genus Alosa; species Alosa alosa. The sequence goes on along the minus strand of NC_063197.1, from coordinate 33,161,655 downwards.
TGTGGTAGTTGATGACGAGTGGTCAGTGATCTTGTCCAGGGTGTGTGTGGTAGCTGATGACGAGTGGTCAGTGATCTTCCCTATTATTATCAGACTGCGCTTGAGGTGAACACACACACACACATACACACACACACACCACACACACACACACACACCACACACACACACACACACCTCTTCTTCCCTCACTGTCACACACACACACACAGTCACACACACACACACACACCTCTTCTTCCCTCACTGTCACACACACAGTCACACACATTCACTCACACACACACAAACACACACACACACACACACACACACACACACACACACACACAATACCGTACATTTACACAAAAACACCCTCTCTTCCCTCTCTG